>NC_140169.1:169361509-169469009 GCF_963971535.1 Notolepis coatsorum | reverse complement strand
TTTACCGGGCAGTCCGGCAGAGAGAAAGAGGAAGTATGGGAGGATAGATGGGGGAATACATTCGGCAAAGGTCGCCGGGTCCGGGAGTCGAACCCGGGACACACCCGGCGTCTATTCGAATACCAACCGGTTCATGCTTCCGCGTTCGCGTTTTGCGCTCTGATTGGTCACTGATTGTGTGACGGCAAGTTCTTTCGCCGGTTAAACTTAGGCACTCTTTCGAAGTTGGTTAAGGTTAGAGTTTGTCTTAGAGCAGGGCGATAGATCGCCAGCCCTGATTCCAAACTCTAACCTTAACCAACTTCGAAAGAGTCGCCTAAGCTTAACCAGTGATAAACTAGGCGTTAGGTCGTTTTCTGCTGGTCGAGGCGGAAATGGGCGCGTCACGCGATTGGGCGCACATGTCACATGACCAGAAACGTCAGTGGCCAATCAGATCGCACCAGAAACGGCAGTGGCCAATCAGATTTGCAAAACGCGAACGCGGAAGCATGAACCGGTTGGTATTCGAATAGACGCACCCGGGACGTCAGTGTGGCACCGCAGTGCTGTACCTGGTGCGCCACCCTGGCGCCCCGATTTTTTTTTATTTTTTTTGATGAAGCAGGTTTTCTTTGCTTCTTGGCAAAGATCACATTTATTACAGTACACTTCAAGCTGCAATAAATTATTAAGTTAAGTTCATTTTCTTGACTTCTTTCTTAGTTCAAGCAGTGCTGTCGTCGCCGCTATGATCTATAGTGTTAGATAGAGGATCCCCTTCGGCTCCCGGAAGAACAGTTATATATGCCCTGTTTTTTTAACAAGAATTTCTCCAGAGCCTGAGGTGCGGCCAGCGAGATTAGCCACCCCTCCCCCGTCCCCACTCCAACTCCAACTCACACATCAGACCAAAAAAAAATTAAATAAAAACACAGCGTCGCACGGGGGCATATTTGTCTTCGGGTCGCTATTTCCCATCATTACATTCAACCTTTAAACCCCCTGCCACCGTTTGGGGAGCTGACCAGAGTGCTTCTCTAACCACTACGTCTCTCTCGCCGACACCGTGGCATTGTTCCTCCCCGGCCTGTCAGGCCACGTGGGTCTATTATGAGTAAATGCTACTGTACATCACAGAGCACACGACGCCGTGACACAACTAGGCTGCTTGCACAAAGGACCTCCATTGATTTCACTCTAAAACTATTTGTACTTTAATCTGCAAATTTAGAAGAATTTGTAGACGGTACAGACGCTCTTGTAATAAATGGGGGATGTGACTGTGACAATGCTACGAGTCCATTAATCAACACGTCGCCCCTGCCGCCCACATGACTGTTTAACCCAGATGTTGGGAGAGTAAATGACAGTGTCATTGGCAGGGATGCAGGAATCCATCAGATGCCTCCTTTAGGGACCCTCCAGGCTGGGGTAAGGGGGCGTCATGGCTTCCAGCGGATCCATGCTACCAGCCATTAGCAGGACACGCTTGTCGTAACCCAGGATCACATTAGCCCTACTGCCACACTGAGATTAATAGGACAGGTGTTTGATTAAAGGAGCCCAGCATGCGCAAGCAACAACTGGCCATCAGGCCGGGGGGGGGGGGGGGGGGGAGAGAGAGAGAGAGAGAGAGAGAGAGAGAGAGAGAGAGAGAGAAGAGAGAGAGATAGAGAGAGAGAGAGAGAGAGAGAGAGAGAGAGAGAGAGAGAGAGAGAGAGAAGAGAGAGAGAGAGAGGAGAGAGAGAGAGAAGAGATGAGAGAGGAGAGAGAAGGAGAGAGAGAGAGAGAGAGAGATGAGAGAGAGAGAGAGAGTGAGAGAGAGAATGCCAGATGGGTCATGGCGGAACATATTGACAGGAAATGAGATTCAGGAGACATTAGGATTTACAGATCCAAAATGGCCCCCACAGACCAGATCCTGAGTTGGCCGCACATACGTTCTTATAGTGGGGTGTTTCAAACATGACTTCTCCATTCAACACTGTTAATCCATGCCATGTCCAGCGCCACGTTCAAATGATTACTCTAACGTTCTTCTTTTTGACACGGTAGCGGTATAGGGGTGGGGGAAAATATCGATACGTAGTAGTATCACGATACTTTGCGTGCATGGCGATACTGTATCGATACAGGGACGCCAAGTATCGATATTTAATTATTTATTAAAAAAGGAAGGAAGTATAAGGAAGTTGCATTGTTCATTTCAATACCTGTAATAGTACAGTAGTCCACACACACACACACACGTGTGCATTCAGTTAAGTTGGAATATGACTGTAAATACAAACAGTTCAGTTTGTCAGGTACATGCAACACAGATTACAGTGTTTACATTTGTCTGCTTGAGAAAATACCATGTTCTGCAATAAAAAACGATTGAAGTGAGATGAACAGACTTGAACAGATGTTGACAAAGTTTTACTTTCAGTTGAAAAAAGGTAATAACTGGGCGTCTAAGTGGCACAGTGGGCAAGGCGCTTGCCACCAACGCAGGAGATGCCTGGGTTTGAGCCCAGCTCTCGGCGTTGCTACCAGCTTGGCTGGTCGTTCATACTAATACAATTGGCAGTATTAGGGGGTGGGAAGCTGGTGGGTGGGGATTGGATGTTGTGGACAGCAACTCCTACAGGTCGGTTGGTGCGCGCCTGCGCAGTAGAATCAGGAAGCAACGGGGCAATGTGAGCCTCCCACGTGCTACTCCACGCCGCTGAGAGATCGCGCTGTGCAGGAGGTGAAAAGATGTGACGGCTGCCTCCTCGAGTACCGGAGGGGACACGTGATGTTTCAAGTTTCTTTAATAGTTGTCATACAGAAGTACAGAATACTTTTGTACAAAATGCTTCTTACTGTTGCGCTCCAGAGACTGTGCAAGACAAGATAAGTATGAAATAAAAACATAGTAAAATAAAATTAGAAGTAAAAAAAAAAAGAGGTCACAGTGTTCAGTTTAGACATATGTACAATGTTCGATGCAGAATAGACGTAGTTACCATACAATATACAATACTGTGCAGTGTACTAATATACAATACTATATAGTGCAAGGCAGAAATGGAGAAATGGGACGAGGTGCAATTTAGGTACAATTCACAGTAGGTGTACGAGTTGTAGTGCAAATCCTTTATCAATAAATATAAAGTGTAAGTGTGTTTGTGTGATCTAAAGTGTGGAGAGTGGGTGCTGCAGTGTGTTGTTTGTTTGAGTGAGTGTGTGCGTGTGGGTGTGTGTGCTGTGTGCATTTGATGGTTGTTGCATAGTGATTATTGTTCGTTTAGCGATTATTGTTCGTTTAGCAGCCTGATGGCCTGGGGATAGAAGCTTCTTCTGAGTCTTTCTGTGCTCGCCTTAAGACTCCGGTATCGCTTGCCTGACCGCAGCAGTTCAAAGAGGCAGTTGTTCGGGTGGCTCGAGTCCTTAATAATTCTCTTAGCCTTCCCCTTGCACCGCTTGATGTAAATGTTCTGGAGGGTGGGAAGCCCCCCTCCAATTGTGCGTTCGGCTGAACGTGTCACTCTTTGTAGTCTGCTACGGTCTTGTGCAGTGCTATTCCCAAACCAGGAGGTGATGTTGCCGGTCAGGATGCTCTCTATTGTACATGAGTAGAAGTTCCTAAGGATCTTCTGACTGACTTGGAACTTCCTTAGGCGCCTGAGGAAGTAGAGGCGTTGTCGTGCCTTCTTCACAACACTGTCAATGTGTGTGGTCCATGTCAAGTCCTCGGATATGTGGGCTCCGAGGTACTTGAAACTGTTCACTCTCTCAACCGGTGCCCCGTCGATGCTGAGGGGGCTGTAGTCCTTGACCCCCGACCTCCTGAAGTCCACAATCATCTCTTTTGTTTTGCTGACGTTCAGGGAGAGGCAGTTCTCCTGACACCACTGTGACAGGTTCTCTACCTCTTCCAGGTAGGCCCTTTCGTCGTTGGCAGAGATCAGGCCCACCACTACTGTGTCATCAGCAAATTTGATGATGGTGTTGTTGTTCCGCTGTGCTACGCAGTCATGTGTGTACAGGGAGTAGAGGAGGGGGCTCAGAACACAGCCCTGGGGGGCCCCTATGTTGAGCGTGATGGATGAGGAGGTGCAGTTGCCGGCTCTTACCACCTGGGGTCTGCCCGTCAGGAAGTCCAAGACCCACTGGCACAGGTCATAGTTCAAGCCCAGGTCCCTGAGCTTGGCTATGAGTTTGGAGGGGACTATGGTATTGAATGCTGAGCTGTAGTCGATGAACAGCATTCTCACATAGTTCCCCTGCCTCTTGTCCAGATGTGATGCTGCTGTGTGCAGCACATGGGCTATGGCGTCCTCCGTGGACCTGTTGGGGCGATATGCAAATTGCAGAGGGTCCAGGTTGATGGGGAGGGAGGAACAGATGTAGCCCTTCACTAGCTTCTCAAAGCACTTCATGGCTATGGAGGTGAGGGCTACAGGGCGGTAGTCGTTGAGGCAAGCGGGCGTAGATTTTTTGGGTACAGGGATGATGGTGGACTTCTTCAGACAGGTGGGGATGACAGCCTGTTCCAAGGACAGGTTGAAGATGTCAGTGAATACCGGGGCCAGTTGGTCGGCACAGACTTTTAGGACGCGGCCGGGGATGCCGTCCGGTCCTGCTGCCTTCCTGATATTAACTTTTTTAAAGATCCGTCTCACCTCATGCTCTGTTACCCTGAACACTGAGTCTCCATCAGCAGACCCCCCCCCCCCCCCATTGCCGTGGTTTGTAGGCTGGTGTTGTTATTCACAGCCTCAAACCTCGCATAGAAGGAATTGAGATCATTTGCTAAGGAGATGTCACTGTTCAGTTTGAGGGGGGTTCCTTTGTAGTCTGTCATTGTTCTGAGGCCCTGCCACATGCCTCTAGAGTCAGCCTGTTCAAACTGAAGTTCAACTTTATCCCTGTAACGCCGTTTTGCCTCTATTACTGCTCTCCTGACGTTGTATCTTGCCATCTTGTGTTCTTCCATGTTGCCTGTCACCAGCCCGGTGTTGTATGCTGATGTGCACACTTTCAGAGCCTCACGGACGGATTTGTCTACCCAGGGCTTTTGATTTGGGTAGATTTTAATTTTGGTGGAGGGGATGCAAAGCTTCGTCCACATTGCAGCCGGCTTGTGGGAGGCATGGCCTAACAGCGTTCGAGACAGGGGAGGGTAGAATTGGACAATACGAAATTGGGGAAGGGAGAGAAAATTAAAAATGGGGAGAAAAAATTGATCAAAAAGAAAAAAAGGTAATAAATCGCAATATATCGCAATATTAATATCGCAATACTCAGCATATCGCAATATATTTAGTATCGCAATACTATCGTATCGTGACTCAAGTATCGTGATAGTATCGAATCGTGAGGCTTCTGGTGATTCCCACCCCTAGCGTATGCACGCGCTGGGATCCCACGTCAGTATAGTTGTAATTCAAAAGCCGCTATAACGTGATGTGGTGAATTATCCGTACGCGGCTCTCAATTAATATTCCGTCTCCTCGCAGTTAAAACGCGTTGACATCTTCCCTCTACACGTACTCCATCGCCCTCTCTGCCGCTCGGGCTCAGTTAATGACACGGCTCGGGAGGACCAAAGCCCCCTGGCAGAGCTCGTCTCATCTCCGCCAGCGAGGCTCCCTGTCAGCCTGCCACGACCCCGCCGCCGCCGCAGAGGGGAGCAGGCCAGGGGCCGTCCAGGACACTCGTCCGGCACGCAATGAGCTAACCCGCTCCGTGGCCGTTCCGCTCGCAACACAAAAAGCAAGGGTGTCCTTCTGACTCCTCCCGCCCCCCCCCGGGCCCTGTGATGCCTCCGTGACAGCTCAGTTGACAATCGGCAACCTCCGTTTAATTCTCACGTTTATAATTGGGACGGTGATGCTGCTGCTGCACCCGTGAGAGTGTCTCATCGCAAGCCTTCATTAGCGGAACTCAACTGCAGCCGGGGGGCAAGGGGTGGTAACCCGAAGGGTGGAGACTTCTTGAGCCTGGCGACCCCGCTCTCTGCAAACGTACTGTACAGGTAACTAATTGAGATGGGGGGCGTGGCGGACGAAGCCGCAGAGGTCGTGTGTCGGGGCGCATATTGAAATCCATATACTGTAGCGAAGAGCGGCCCACGGTGTGATGTAATCCCTTACATGCCAGGGATGCAGAATGATACAAACGCGGTTCGGATTTTCCAGGATAAAATACATTATGCATGCAACCTCTCGTGGATACAAATGAAAATCCCTCCCCCCGCCCCCACTGATATCCTTTACTTTAGCAGGGAGATGACTTATATAATTAAGTAAACCATTGGCTCTCGTGCTGATGAAATATGAGGGGAAAAAAGAGCCATGAGAGGTATTTCAGAGGCCATTGTATGGAAGATGAACTACCCAGGAGCTCAATAGGAGGGGGGGGGGGGGGGGGGGGGGTAATGTGTGGTAGACAGAGAACTGGTTCATCGTGCTTGGGAAACGGAGAGAACAATTTGACATGCTATCCAACAATGTAAGCCTTTGTGCCTCCGCTGTTTCAAAATTGAACATCCTCATCTTTCAAGCATGAAGATCTTTTTTGAATTTATTTTGTAACTTGTATATTTAAAATATTGTTACTTATACTTCCTCTTGAGAAGTATTGGTGATCTAGGTAAATACGAACAAAAGAAAGGCTGTGGAAAAATGTATGTTGTTGTTGCTTATCATCTTCAGCCTACAGTACACTCAAAATAGAATAAATAATATTTGTTCTCAAAAACATGCATATCATATATAAGCACTGTTCTTACAAACCAAAAACCTAATAGATGCATATTCTGATTAAGATTTTCTAAAGTGCAACAGAGTGTTTGGCAATTAATTTGTTATATAGATGAGGTCTTTAGAAACCAATTCAGTGCCCCCAAAATTTAAGAATTCATGATTTCTAGGGTTCTTCTTTCTTTGAACAATTTTAACTCAATTAAAGGCTAGATTTCTTTCATATTTTGAGTGTAAGATCAGGCTGATAAACAACAATGACATTTTCCCCACAGCTTTTAAATTTGTTCCTACTTACCTAGGGTTCAGTACTTCTCGAAGGCACTGTATTTTTGTATTCCTTCTTTTGATGTTTGTAACATGCAGTGCATCTCTCAGACATTTTTCAGTTCCGATACCGATACTACAACATGGAGTATCTGCCGATAGCGATGGCAATCCAATATTTTGGTTAATTCATAAAAAAAATCTAAAATATTTGCATAATGTTTAATGTTTTAAAATAATCAAACAGATGCATACTACATGTATCATTATGATCAATCTAAAAGCAATAAAACCAACCTAAGCACAATATTTTCATTTTAAATAAGCATAAACATAAAAAGAACATAGAGTATAGAGATTCATTATCCTTGTGTAACTGGTTGCCTCTGTGGTGCCTTCCTCAAGCCTGGCCAGTTCAATAGTTCAGTTCCTCCCCTATGACCATTTTGATTGACAGCCTAGTTGATGCTAGACTATTCATGCTGGCTCGCCTGCACACACTGTTTACTGAACTAATCAAGGCAAAAAAAATTGATCTATTTTTGCTCCTGTAGAAGTTTTGGTTGAAGAGTCTGTTTTAACAATCTAAAAAACTGTCATCAGCAGTTAGCTTTGTTAGATAGAGAACGCAGCTCAGCTGACATACAGGAGCGAGGGGCGGGGGGTGGGGCTTGCTATATGACTATAACCACAATGCTAGGCTATTGTAATAAAAATCCCAACTCGGCCAATATATCATGAAGCTGAATCCATTCAGGGATGAAATCTGGGCATATTTCCCCTCGTCTCAACTCTCACTCATGTGCTGCTCTGCTGTTAGTGGAGGAGGATGCTTTATGACAACTGTGTAACAGAACGGTCATGGATCGGACCCTCTGTAGCCGTCTGTAGATGTCTGTAGTGAATGACATTTCAATAGTGTCTGCCTGATATCGATACTGAGTATCGGATCGGCACATCCCTGGTGCTATTATAAATAAAGCTTTGGTGTAGATCATTTCAAATGGAATACATTTTATTCCCTGTCAGTTGTTGATACAGGACACAAGAAACTACAGTAACTGCAGTCAAAGCTGCTCCATAGCATTAATTATGCATGTGTTTATGGTGGCAGGTGGGAAGTTGGAAGTGGAATAACATCTCCGACCTGTGGGGAAAAACATGGAGGCTTTTGACTTGCATGAACTACAACTCACAAAGACAGTTTACAATGACATAAAGCTCATATACCTACAAATGTATTCTAAACAGCTAATAACAACATTAACATTTATACGATGTGGGTGGCGGCCATGTTGAAATTACGTCAAATGACGCTGAGGCTTGAACTGGGGGTTGAGAAATCATACCCGAGTTTGCGACTAGGAACTCAGAGTTGACACGCTGCGTTATTCTATTTCTCCTCATAGGAAGTCGGAATTTTTGACATCTCAGTTATAATCAAATGTAGCATATAGGGAGCGTTCCATTCCTAAATGGAAGCAAGCCACACAAAACAGTAGGCCCAGTATCAAAAGTGGAAAGAGGAGCTCAATATCTTAATCAGGCTTAGTCAATCTTAATCAAGATCTTTTTGTATTGATAAATGCAATTGGCGAATTCCCGGCTTGATGGGTGTCCTGCGATTTGTAAACATAAAAAAATTATGCCATTTAACTCTTATGCCCCCCTAATGATTTTGCAGAGTTGTCACCTTAGTGCATGAAAAGATTGCATCACGTTCAAGGTCATAAAAAACTTAATTTGTAATATTTCGTTCCAATTATTTTTTTATGAATACCACTATGAACCTAACTCAACATATCTATCAAAGATTCAAAATATTTCCGTTTTTAGGGTTATGGTTAGGGTTAGGGTTATGGTTGGGGTTAGGGTTAGGGTTAGGGTTATGGTTAGGGTTGGGGTTAGGGTTGGGGTTAGGGTTAGGGTTAGGGTTAGGGTTGGGGTTAGGGTTAGGTTAGGGGACTGTTGAGCAAGTGTTGTGGTGGGCACGGGCACAGGGATGAGATTTTACCTTCTCCTAATCTTTCTGTCTGGGTAACCCTAACCCTAACCCTAACCCTAATGGCAAGAAATAAACCACTATGGACGGTTTGAAAGCTAATATTGTTAACTTTTGTGTTAGAGGGTTTCAAAATCTAATATTTTCAAATTCTGTGAATATATGGAAAATAAGCAAACAAACACAATTTCATGACATAATAATCAACACAGCCATCGTTGTACACAGAAACACAAAAAATATAGGCAAAAAACACAAAATAGTCGCTAAGGGGGCAGAAGAGTTAAGAGGGCTACCTTCAGCAATGCTCTGCCCATTGAGTTACACAGGGAACCATTGAGCCCCCAACTCTTGGCGGTGTCATCTCCACACTCTACCGGTTGAGTTCCACAGGACCAGGAGGGCTAATGGTACACCGTACTGTACATACACAAAGTTAGCGTAGCTGGCTCCAGAGGTGCGGATCCAAAATAGTGTACAAACTGAGGCCCAGGACCACGATACTCACATATCTGTGGGAACCGTCGTAGTCGCACCGCTCAATCCTTCCCAGGCTGCCGTCTGAGAAGTAGAGCTTCTCTGCCTTGTGATCGATGGTCAATCCGTTGGGGGTCAGGATGTCAGAGCTGACGATAACCTTCATGTTGTTCCCGGCCAATGTGGACCGCATTATACTGGGCTTCTGTTCATTCCAGTTGGTCCAAAACATCAGGCTGCAATGTCAAACATGCATCAGACAGTCAGCTAGCATTAGACAGTCAGCTAGAAGCAGGCATACGACATCTTAACACATTGACTGCCAGCCATTGTACCCATCAATATAGCCAGTCTGCCACCGTTGAAAGCCTATGGAGATATTCAGCCACGTTGGAACTTTAAATCGGTAGGGGGTGCTGGGGGGTCGCCAGATGATAAAAAAAGAGAAAAGAAAAAAAAATATAATTTTTTTTTCTTTTTTTTGCTGTCAGGCCACTGAACTTAGAAGCAGGCCTGGCCAGTTTCTAGTTGCACCAGCGCAATAGTTAGATAACCTAGGTGGGGAACAACCAGGAGATCACTGCAACTCACACAAGTTGGAGAACTATCTCTCTCTCTCTCTCTCTTGCTCTCACACACACACAAAGGGAGCCGCATGTGATTGGTGGAGGCGGGATCCTTACGAAAAACTGCTAATCATTGACACATGCTAGCCTGTAATAATCCCCCCCAGAAAAATGTACTTTGCATTTGATGTATTGCAAATATATGCCATCACACACACTGGCATTTAAAGGGTTAGAATTATAAAATGAATATGTGGTGTTATGATCAGGGCTGAAGTTGAATAAAATATTGTATTTATCAATTACAAAAAAATGAAAATCCATAAAAATCTGTGTTGTTGCTAATCATACATATGCTAGCCTGTTTTTTAACAATAATCTGTGATGCCATCACAAACACTGGCATTTAAAGGGTACAAATCAAAAGAATGCCTGCACCAGAATGCAGGAAATGAAGTCTTTGTAACAAAAAAAATCCTGGTGGGGGACCCCCAGACCCCCTGCTTAAAAAGTGGCCTGACTGGGGCTATATTCAACCATACATTTCCATTTAAAATGTTTTATTTTTTTTACCTCCTATAATAGTGGGGGTCGCGGCTCTCTGACACCGTTTTTTTTGGGTCGCGGCCTGAAAAGTTTGGGAACCCCTGGTCTAGCCTGTACCCCCCAGACATGTTGCTGGCCCCGTCAAAACAGTATCCTATCAGCCTCTCCATGGGCAGGTCGATCCGTAAAAGTATTTTATACACAAAAACAGCGTCTCGGCTGTTGTGTCTGGGCCGGGCATTGTAAAAACCCCAAAAGAAGTTCTGAGCTTCCAAGTTGTCATCGGAGAACTGTATATTACACGAGAATTGTTCTTTTCCAGTGAGTGACATCAGTGGTTCCGTCAGCGCTCAAGCCAAATAATGGCCTTTTGGATGCTTTGCCTCTAATTTGTCGCTGAATATCATGGGCAAACAGCTGTAAGATTTCGTTTTGGATGTTGTTGGACATCCAGCTGTCGCTCTTTTGGAGCCAATTCTTCAACTCGGGATCAGACTCGGTGCGCACTCTTTCCATCATAAGCTGCCATAACACCCCATCCCTATTTGCATCACCCCTCAGTGGAAGCCCCTGGCGCCCGAGGGGGGGTATAGGGGAACAGACTCAGTTAACTCTTCAATACCTGATGCTGAGGCTGAACCTGTTGTCTCTGTCTCTCTCTGACGTTTATCAGATTTAGTGGGACTGTCACTGGGACCGGCGGGACGTTTCGAAAATAAATCTGATATTTTTCTTTTCTGCGAGTGAGACATTCTGTGCTAGCAAAGTCTGACTACTAGCTAAAATCGACTGACTGCGCAAGCACTGTATCACAGTAGCTCAGTGGTTCGTGGCGCGTGGGAAGGGCGGGAGACGGGAGGTGAATACAATTAGTTGTTTCACCTGTCATTCAATCAGTCTGTGACAGTCTGTCATCACTCGAAAATCTACTCGGTTTTACACGTATGATTGTGTACATACAGTAGTGTAATGAATGAATGAAAACTTTATTTAACAGATTAGAATGGCTACAATACAGTACGGCTCAATACACACAATATTAAAATGGTGAAGTGCTTTGAGCAGGATAAACTTATAATATACAGTGTTACAGTTATACAGTTACAGTATATACAAATATATAAATCCTGTCATAAAAAAAAACATACAAAAAAAATATATATATTTTTTTTGCAATAACTGAGGGGGGGGGGGGGGGTGCTGCAGATGGGGGGGGGGGGGTGCCCTTCCAACGTGCCTGGAGATGTTTACCTTCTTTGCAGGGCTATAACTTTTAAAATGTTATTGCTATATTGACATTACTATGGCCCATTCAACATCGATTATCTATTGTTCCGGATGTGGGAACGTTATATTTTTTCATTCATTCATTGTGTTAATACCGTCTTGAATATAAGTATGTTTATAAGCTTTTCTGCTGTAATTCCAAAAACGCTAGTTATAGGCCCAAACGCATATGATAGATTATCGATTGCCGTTTCTTTCCTATACACGCTATATGAAAAAATTAAAATGTATATGATCGGTATACATTATGCTTCATCATGCGTGGAGGAAAGGGGGGGCGGGGGTCGTCTATAATTCCTTTATCGTCAGTAACGGCTTTATGTAGTATGGGTTGACATATTGATCAGACTGTTTGCAAACAAAGAAACGCACAATCGGACTGAAAATAACGTTACTGTCCTCTTACCATTCGCCAATGAGACTGGAAGAAAAAGATCAGAATTATTTGACACCGATCGCCTAGATCCATTTCCGGTTTGTATGGCGCAATGAACGCCGAAATCATATTGATTATTGCGTTATGGAAGCGATCCAAATGCACGCCAGTGTTTGTCTGTAGTCCCGTAGCAAGATATTACTGCCGGAGGGATTTCCTCGACGCACTGATCACAACTTCCGGTTTTGAGAGTGTAACTCGCCCGACCATCCACCAGGCGGCGGTATTGAGGCGTTGCAATCTCATTCAGGGTCCCGCTGCAGCTCCGGAGGTTGGCTGGATGAATTATGAATGCCATGGCAAAAAAATGAAATATTGATTTCAAAAACGGCATACGACATGGTTGGCGTTCAACGCATGGCGGGCAAACACGTTGTAAGCCGTTTTTGGCGACCAATGTGTTAAGGTTGTGCGTTTGTTGTGCTTTTTCTCCCATTTTCCCAGTGTGTGTCACGATCCTGGTCATTGTGCTATTCCCTGTCAGTCTGGGGAGGGTGTAGACTACCACACATCTCTTCAGATACACGTGGAGTCGCCAGACGCTTCTTTTCACCTGACCAACCAGTAGGAGTCGCTATTGCAATGACCAGGACTAATAGCCTCACCAGCTTCCCACCCACGAACACTGCCAATTGTGTTCATTGGAACGTCTGACCAAACCGGAAGTAGCGCTACCAGGGGTTGAACCCGGGTCTCTGCGGTTGTAGGCAAGTGCTTTTACCTCTACACTACCCTTACACCCCCAGAGGGGAAACCCTGACATGAATCCTTCATTTGCCCTTCGGTGTTAGAGATATTACCGGTAGCATTCCTCAGTCTAACAATTGGCACAGCTAGCCACATGCTAGTTTGCTAGGTTTCAGTACCCACTGGTTTCAACTAGGAATGCTACCAAGCTATTTCTTAAGGATATTCAAGCCATATCAATTCAGCGCAATTTAATTGCAGGGCAAACATATACACTTCTTTACCAATAAGCCAGGTGCTTATTGAGGATGTATATCTTTGGAGGAATAGGCTACTGAAGGAATTACTGCTACATTGTCCTAAATCAAAGTTGAATTACTGTCAAAACGTTACTTTGTGTAGAGAGATGCATACTATATTATTTACATTACTTTACATTATTTCTGGTGAAAGCGTTACAACCAGACGTCGGAATGCCTCCAATCAGCAGGTTTCAGTTGAATTGAAAGGGCATGTAATGTATTCAGTATTGTGCGCATTGTCAGTTCAGCGTTGTGAGTATTGTCAGTTCAGTATTGTGACTGTTGTGTATGTGGTAATTTATTCGTATTATTCTTTATTTATTCGAGGAAGACCTGAACAACTAAAAACAACATGTGGTCGAAAACAACACAAAACACATTGCTCTTACCCTGACACATGGCACGATGCAAAACAAATTCATGGAAAGTTGAAGATATGACCCCCTTTTCAGAGATAATAGATCCTGGCTATTTAAATTACAACAAGCCTATTTTTATCCCAGCAGTCTTTTCATAGCAGTTTGCACTCGCGTGACGTGCACAACATGTCCCCCAGTCTCTCTGCGAAAGTGCATTCCGCCTTCGGAGACAACTTCACACCACCCCGGCAATGCAGTACAAAACAAATATGTGTTCTCTGAAATTGAATCAGGGAGCTGCAATTGTAACATGTCAGGCTGCTCTTTGCCGGGGAAAACAAACACTAATGGATAGTGGGGATTATTCATAGCCGCAATAAACCGCCGGAGGTCGATGCCGCGGCGTGTCTCTCACTTATCAACTATGATCCCGTAGCCGCCGCGGGGCGCTTCCTGTTGCCTGCCGTGATGCATCTCCTCGTCGCCCGCCTGCTCGCCGTGTTGTGTGTGTGGCTTGTGAGCCGGCGTCGCCGATAAGGCGCAGCTGTTTCTGCTGCTCAATTTCTATTAGATGATACAGATTAGCATCGCGAGCTTGTTAGATGAGGGAACGTCTATTGTCTGATGTTTCTCTCTGCGTGAGGACTACCTGAGAATAATGGAGAAGGCTGATACTAGCGGGGGAGTAAATAAATGAAAGATTCATATCGGGATGGTTTTTTTTGTGCGATGAGCGCAAAACACGTGTTTCGTATTCATAGCCGGCGCAGATAAACCGTGACGCGACGCGGATAGGAAAGAACGTCTGGATGGATGTTCCCGAAGATGATACGTTTTCCAGCTCTTCTTGGTAAACTTCACTCACTGAGGTACGAGTGAGTGATTCTCTCACTCTGGAGTTGTAATGAAGTTGTGGAAGTCCACTGCGCAGGGTTAATAAGGATCCTGGTCAGAGGCCACGGCCAGCGACCGCCAATTAATCACTTCAGCTTAGATTCTAATTATCAGATTGTATTTCTAGAGTGGGGGCGGATATTGTGCCAAATTGCCAACCAAGGATACACTAAGAGGGCCAGGAAATTAATTTAGCTGCCGTTCTAGGAGATGGATATACTTTCAGCGCTGTGTGCTTTTGAGGCAGCTCGTGGTGACGTTATCATATTCATGAATATGCTGTGGGTGTTAAATCTTAACTAGTTACAACAGGAACACTGGTGTGTTGTGAGGAAGAGAAAACGCTACCCCAGGCACTTACCACTTTCTTCCTTTCAAAGTGTCAAACCAATTAGATGTCTGCTACGCGGTAAGCTCTGAGGTTACAATCTTCAGTCCTTCTTACGGGAGACTGGAATACTAATGCCTCACCAAGCACATGCCCTGTCTACCAGCTCCTGTTTAAGTTGTCTACTAACATCCTCTGGAAGGTAATGAATCCTCTCTGAATCCAATTTTAAGCAACCTGCGGGCAGAATAAAAGATGCCAAGCTGCCACAGGCATTAAGTCACAATTTTGTGTTTGTGGCAAATTAAATCGCTGCTGTAACGCAATATATAACTGTGGAAACATAAACACTTCCACGGCCAAACAATTAGAATGAGAGTGAGTGAGTGAGTGAGTGAGTGAGTGAGTGAGTGAGTGAGTGAGTGAGTGAGTGAGTGAGTGAGTGAGTGAGTGAGTGAGTGAGTGAGTGAGTGAGTGAGTGAGTGAGTGAGTGAGAGAGAGAGAGAGAGAGAGAGAGAGAGAGAGAGAGAGAGAGAGAGAGAGAGAGAGAGAGAGAGAGAGAGATGGATGGATGGATGGATGGATGGATGGATGGATGGATGGCTGGATGGATGGATGGATGGATGGATGGATGGATGGATGGATGGATGGATGGATGTATGGATGGGATGGATGGATGGATGGATGGATGGATGGATGGATGGATGGATGGATGGATGGATGGATGGATGGATGGATGGATAGATGGATGGATAGATACATAGATAGATAAATAGATACATAGATAGATACATAGATAAATAGTGTGTAAGAGAGTGCAAGAGCAATCTGTAAGAGAAGATAAGCGTGTGATAAGAGTGAGACTTAGTGGGGCCACTTACTTCTGGCACTCGTCCAGGGCCAGGACATGGGGGTGGTCCTCCTCCGACAGGGTGACCACAGCCTGCCGACTGAAGGCTCCTAGCCGCGTCTGGTCCACCGTCTGTCTGCTAATGGTGGAGGTGGTGGAGCTGGTCCAGTACAGAGTGTCCCAGGCTCTGTGGTACGCCAGGCCTTCCACAGAACCCACATCTAGGGGAAACACACATGTCTGTCAGACCTTTTCAAAAAGAAAAAATCCTTAGTGCTGTCAATAGATTAAAACAAATTAACTAATTCATCTCACAATTTTCTGTAATTAATCTAGATTAATCTAGATTAAAAATAGCATTTTTCTACTTAAGACCGAAGCTTGTAACAGACATTTACTTGAGTAAAATGATGGAATTAATGTAAAATCAACACAAAGAAAGTATATTTAGATTCAAAGACTATTTTAATAGCTTTCTTTGAATACAGTTTCTCTCCTGTGAAATACAAATGTTCAACAAAACCATCAACATTGACTCAGCTAGACCTCTTTCTTATATACGCGGTGCTATAGATTAATCTAGATACATTTATTTTACTGCTTTAAATAATTTCAATTAATCTCCAAAGTTAAAGCATTAACTCTGACAGCCCTAATTTTCCTACTAACCTAATATTCACTGAGCATTTTCCGGTTTGCTATTTTCCAGCAATGCGGTGCTTCAGTCTCACTCGCAGTTATGCACATTCACACCTGGGAGCTAGCCGGCGCAACCACCACAGTCTCACAGCCACTGAGCAGTTGAGAGTTAAGTGCCTTGCACAAGGGCACTTCAACAATGGGTGTTTAGTCCGGGGTTTAAATTGAACTGGCAACCTTCCAGTCAGAAGCCCGCTTCTCTGACCTGTAGGCCACCGTTATTATCCATATTATATTTTATATACTTGGCCTGGTGAACTGTAGTCCTACTTAGTTTCATCAAGACAGTGCTGGCAAAGCAGTTTTGTGTTTATTAAGTATTTATAAGTTTGCTATGCGCATGCCAATTTAAATAAAAAATGCGCCCCAACACTCCTGGGTTTGTTTGGAAAGCTCGATGTGTACAACGTTATGTTTAATATATAAGCTACACATCTTGCACCATCAAAATAGAACCGCAGCATGAGCAGCAACCTGGGCGATCATGAAGATGTTGAAATACATCTCTTAATGTCACGGTGAATAGGGAGGTGTAGTGGTCAGCGATGCCAGTAACTAGTTACTAATTAACTAGTTACTCTAATCTGATTATTGTACATATTGTGTATAGTTTATAACGTTATTGTTTTTTACATAACGTTAGTAGCTGGCTAGCTTGCTAGCTGGCATTCCCGAAACTTCTCTACATGCCCTGATTTAAAATGGTTCTCTCCTCTTTGTATATTTTTGTCCTCACAAACAAAGTATTCTGCCAGGGAACTTATGGACACGACAATAGACATTGCTAACGTCTAGTACGTTTAGCTAGGTAACGTTAACGTTAGTTAGCTAGCGTGGTATCAGCTGGCCGTGACGTGGATTAGGCGACAGCACTGAACTACCGGCGTTCTCCTGCCGTACTGGTAAATACTTTATTTTTTAACAACAAATTAAAAACCTTATAACTACCTTTATTTCAACCACAAATGCTTAAACAATAATGTTAGTGGTAGAAGGGAACTCATTTTGTGCAAAAATGGAAGCTTTTCAATTTCCATGCGGCAGAATTGTTACAATAGCGGATAATCCATTTCCCAATGATGAATCCCTATACGGGTGGAACAACCAGTGACGTCAGACTACACCTCCCTATTTGTGTCATATGGCTGAGAGGGAGACCCATGTGACGTACATGGGTACGTGGGTTGGTCATTACCATTATTACTGTATTTATGACACCATCTGAACATCAGGTTAGTATATGTAAATATGTTATGTTGTGGATGTGATGTGTGTGTGTGTGTGTGCATGATAGCTAATGCTGTCTCTTTTTCTCTGTCAGGTGCCGCCCGCCCGTCCCTACACTGAAGAGTGCTAATTGCCTAATGGGTGACAGCTGATGGCAATCACCTCGAGAGGGACGGGTGGACAAATACCTGACAGCACACACACGTCCGGGCGCCTCATGGAGTCATTTGCCAGTGACCATAGAGTTGGAGGTTGCCATTGTTTACCACTGTTTGTGTGGAATAGTTATTATAACACTGTCCACTGTTGTTTGTGTGGAATAGTTATTATAACACTGTCCACTATTGTGTGGGACTGATTCACTGTGTGTTCATGTTGTTCACACCACTTACCTGGTAGGCATTGTATTTGTGTTGGTGCAGCTACCAGGTTAGTATATATATATATATATATATATATATATATATATATATATATATATATATATATATATATATATATATATATATATATATATATATATATATATATATATTGTGGCCTCTTGCCTTTTTGCCACTGCTTGTGTGGAATTAATATATATATATCTATGTATTGGGCCTTCTGCCTTTTTGCCACTGCTTGTGTGGAACTATATTGTGCTGTGCATGTTGTGTACATTTGCTGGGGGATTCCCAGACTGCCAACCGCAGGGTTTGTGGTTGTGTCCTGTGACACTAGGTCACTAGGGCTTGTGTTGGCCCTTGTGTCTTACTTTATTATATTTGCTTGTGTGTTCTCCAACTACCCTTTTCCCTATTTGTTATATGTTTGTGGGATTATTTCCCCTCTTCCCTCATCCTAATTCAGTGGAGGTTTGAATTCCTGCCACAGCTAATAAATATAATTTACCTTTTGAAAGCGCGTTTGTGTTGTTTTCCTATCTGCCGGGATCGTGCTTTAAAAGCATCTACTGAGGGGGTTGTTTTTGTTCATGTGCAGCCTGCTTCAGTTTCTATTCTATGTGGTCATTAGACCTTGGTACATGACATGGGGGCTATATGCCGGTCTTTCATGTCCTTGTGACATGGGAGCTCGCTAGTTTGCACAATTGTATAGTTCCTTGTTGGTACATGACATGGGCATGTGACATGTGGACTTGTCGATTGGAGCGTGTCAGGTAGGTTGCGTCTTTTCATTTGGTAAGTTGTATTATTATATATCCATATTGTCGTGCTGCACACTTGACTGTTGTAAACCGTTGTGAGTTATGCTCTTAACTGTTATGTATTGGGTTGGGTTTGTCCCAGGGCGATCGCCGTACTCGCCCTGTATATGTACGTGGTGATTGCGCACCTGTGGTTGTCATGGTATTTACCTGCTATCAAGTATAAAGCCTCGTTACTGAGTACCTCCGTGTCTGTGATGATTCCTTGTTATATTACATGATCAGATATAACAAATTGGCGACGAGGACGACGGAACTGCGCGGCATCCTTGGTCGAAAGAAAAGTGGGACTTTGGAAACTAAGTGGAGGACATTTGGTTGCCATTAGCAACGGAGCTAATACGTGTACCCTGAGCGGCTAACGGAGCTATGCGGCGGACTGGTAACGTTGATGTGTGTGTGAATGTCGGATCTAGACACAGACAGTGATAACAGTACGGACAAACAAGAAGTGCATGTCGTAACAAGAACAATGGCTGGAATATTGGGGAGTATCGGCCCCTTTGATGAGAGCGTGGAACAATGGAGTTCATAAACGGAGAGATTTGATTTCTTTGTGCTCGCAAATGACATTAAAGACATTAAGATTGTGCCCACGTTTATGAGTGTGATTGGGGCAAGGACTTTCAACATTCTACGAAGTTTGGTACGACCGATAAAACCGGGGGAAATGACATATGCACAGATTGTTACTGCATTGACGGGACACTTTTCTCCTAAACCACTCCTGATAGCGGAACGGTTTCGGTTCCATAGGAGGAATCAAGAGGAGGGGGAAACTGTAACAATGTTTGTAGCAGCACTTAGGAAATTATCTGAACACTGTAAATTTAATGAGGTATTAAATGACACCATCAGGGATAGACTTGTGTGTGGACTGCAAAGTGAGGCAGCACAAAAAAGACTGTTAACAGAACATGGGCTCACCCTACAAAAGGCCATTGATGTCAGTGTGTCAATGGAATTGGCAGCCAGAGAGGCACAACAACTGAGTGCGTCTGCCAAAGTGCATCAGGTTTTTAATGTAAACCAAAGACAAATGTCAGGACAGGGCATGTGTTTTCGGTGTGGCAAGCCAGGGCATCAAGCGACGGAATGTTGGTGCAAGGAGTTAGTGTGCCGGGGGTGTGGCAAAAAGGGCCACATTGAGCGGGCATGCCGTAATAAGAGGAGCGAAGCACCGTCGCAGCTCAGACAACCTAGGTTTCAAAAAGAGGCATTCAAACCTAGGACCAAGAAAGGCGTATACCAGGTGGAACACAAGGCTGTTAGTGACTCCTCTGACGAGGAGTATCCACTACACATATTAACTGTGGCGGGTGGGTCTAGTGGCTACTGGGTGTTACCTTCGCTAGAGGGGAAACCAGTGCGTATGGAGATAGACACCGGCGCGGCGGTGTCACTGGTGTCAGACAAAGTGTATCGACAAACACTGAAACACCTACCACTGCGGCCAGCCCGAGTGGTGCTGAAGACATATACCGGAGAAGCGGTGGCCCTAAAAGGGGTCACAGAGGTCAAAGTGGAGCTGAACGGACAGCACGCTAAACTACCACTCTATGTGGTGCATGGCGACTACCCCTCCTTACTGGGACGGGCGTGGATGGAGAAAATACAATTGGACTGGCCCGCTGTGCGACTGGTGACACAGGGGGACACAGGGTTACCCGCAGTTCTTAAGAAACATGCTGATGTTTTTAAAAAGGAGCTCGGAAGCATGAAGGACATTACGGTGAAGCTGAGAGTTAAACCAGGCAGCACACCTAAGTTCTTGAAAGCGCGGCCAGTGCCCTACGCCATCAGGCCCAAGGTGGAGGCGGAACTGGATGCTCTGGTGAAAAGTGGGGTGCTGGAGCCAGTTAGCGTCAGCGATTGGAGTACCCCCATCGTGCCCATTGTAAAAAAGGATGGGGAAATAAGGTGATTTCAAGACTACATTGAACCCAGTGCTGGAAGTGGAGAAATACCCCTTGCCTCTTATCAAGGACTTGTTCGCTGGCCTGTCTGGCGGCCAGAAATTCAGTAAAATTGACCTCCACCATGCGTACCTGCAGATGCACGTGGATCAAGACTCCAGAAAGTTTCTGACGGTTAACACCCACAAAGGGTTGTTCAGGTACTGTCGGTTGGCATTCGGGATAACCTCAGCCCCTGCTCTGTTCCAAAGGGCGATGGATCAGATTTTGTGTGGGTTGCCTGGGGTACAATGCTACCTAGATGATATCCTGGTGACGGGGAAGGATGACAAAGACCATCTTCAGAACCTGGATGAGACCCTGCAGAGGCTGCAGGATTATGGACTGAGAGTCCACAAAGGGAAATGTGCATTTTTTCAGTCTTCCATCGAATACCTCGGCCATGTAATTGACGCTGCAGGGCTGCACAAGGCTCCTTCAAAGACTAAGGCCATTGTGGAGGCTCCTGCCCCCCAAAATGTGGCCCAACTCTGTTCATACTTGGGACTACTGAACTATTATGGACGATTCATGAAGGGTCTCTCGACAGCGCTGAAGCCGCTGCACCAACTGCTCTGTCGGGAGAAGCCATGGGCCTGGACTGAGGAGTGTCAGAAGGCTTTCGTAGCATCAAAAGAGACACTGCTGAGGTCAGATGCCTTAACGTACTTTGACCCGGCATTGCCGATACAGCTGGCCTGTGACGCATCCCCATACGGAGTAGGGGCGGTTATCTCCCATATCATGCTGGATGGGGTAGAGAAACCCATTGCTTTTGCGTCCAGAACACTGAACAAGGCTGAATCAAATTACGCTCAAATAGAGCGTGAAGCACTAAGCATCGTGTTCGGCATACGAAAATTTCACCAGTACCTTTTCGGGAGACGGTTCAAACTCCTGACCGACCACAAGCCACTCACGACCATACTAGGTCCGCATGTGGGCATCCCACCGCTCGCAGCAAGCAGGATGCAGAGATGGGCATTGCTCTTGTCTGCCCATGACTATGCAATTAAATATCGGAAGTCAGAATTGCATGGTAACGCAGACGGCCTCTCCAGGCTACCATTACCCGTGTCAAAGCCAGGCCCGGGTCAGGTTGACATATTTTATTTCAGTCAAGTGGAGAATGCACCAGTCACCGCGCAACAGGTGAGGAGGGCCACTAGGAATGACCCAGTGTTTTCACAAGTAATGGACTCCATCGTAAAGGGGGGGAGAATGAAGGACACACCCGAGCTCAAGCCTTTCATCTCTAGACAACATGAACTGTCGACTCAAGCTGGGTGCCTGCTCTGGGGAAGAAGAGTGGTCATCCCTCCTTCGCTGCGTAAGTCCATGCTACAACAACTTCATACGGGACACTGTGGCATGGTCCGTATGAAAGAGGTCGGACGTAGCTATTTTTGGTGGCCCGGGCTGGACAGCAACATCGAAGAAAAGGCTAAGACATGCCCCACCTGTCAGCGGGTCCGTAATGCACCCCAGCCGGCACCACTACACCCCTGGGAGTGGCCAAGTGAGCCATGGAAACGGCTACATGTTGATTTTGCTGGGCCGTACGAAGAGAAAATGTTCCTTGTGGCGGTAGACGCCCACAGCAAATGGCCCGAAGTGGCAATAATGAAATCCACAACGGCTGAGAGGACCATTGAGAAACTGGGGGAAATGTTTAGCCGTTTCGGGTGTCCAGAACAACTGGTGAGTGACAATGGGCCCCAATTTATCTCTCAGGAGATGGACACTTTGTTAAAGGTCAACGGAGTTAAACACATTAGATCTGCACCCTACCACCCAGCAACTAATGGGTTAGCTGAGAGATTTGTGCAGACTTTGAAACACAGCCTAAAGGCGTCACAGGGACAAGGTAGTCTCCACCAACGCCTTCACGGTTTCCTCTTAACCTACCGGAACACCGCACACGCAACCACCAAGGCATCCCCAGCAGAACTGCTCCTTAAGAGACCGCTGCGCACCAACCTGGATCTTCTCAGACCACCAGAGGAAGCAGAAATGGTGTGGCATGAACAGGATAAGCAAGTAAGAAGAAGAGCATTGAGAGCCAAGACCAGGGCTTTCAGTGCTGGTGACCACGTACTGGCACGGAACTACCATCGTGGACCGAAGTGGGTGCCCGCCACTGTAGTCCGACAGACAGGACCGCTGTCCTATACAGTACAGACAGACAGCGATCTGGTGTGGAAACGGCACACAGAGCAGTTATTGGGGAGTGTAGAGACCCCTAGGGAACCCCAATCCACTGCTGGAATTACAGAGCTGTTTTTGAATGACACTCCAACTATGCAGCCGGTGTCAATTGACTTACCTTCCCTGGAAGAGCCTACAGTGGCCTCACCCACCCAGGAGGGTGATGATGACGCCGACACCCCGGCACCAAAGTCCATGCCACCGACGCCACAAATGGACAGTGGTGACCGCCGATATCCAAGTCGGGAACGGCGGCCACCCATTCGTTTGGATCTATAGACTTACCTAAATGAAAGACTTATACAAAAAAAAGAAAACTGTAAAAAAAAAAAAAAAAAAAAAAGTCTGTGTCCAAAATGGGAAAGGGGGAGAGTGGACTGTTAGATTCTTTGGAATGTTGTTGACCGGGCAAATGAAAAAGAAAAAAAAATATATATATTATTATGATGTTGTATTGCCATGCGGGCTGTTGCAACTTAGGGGTACCATTATGCTAAGTGGGGAGGAGATGTTATGTATTGGGTTGGGCTTGTCCCAGGGCGATCGCCGTACTCGCCCTGTATATGTACGTGGTGATTGCGCACCTGTGGTTGTCATGGTATTTACCTGCTATCAAGTATAAAGCCTCGTTACTGAGTACCTCCGTGTCTGTGATGATTCCTTGTTATATTACAAGATCAGATATAACATTAACCATCCTATTTTTTTCCACATAGGTAAAGGGTGGATCACCTGCTTGGTTAGGGGAGGGGGGCACGCGTCGTCTATTCCGGTGGAGTGCGCAATGAAATCGGTAAGCGACTGAAGATATGTGTAGTCCTCATTCCGCTAGGGAAGTAGTTTAGACGGGGTAGTTAGTGTTACCCAGTGTGATCCTAGTTAGGTGGTTAGAACCAACATTTATTGTTTTTATGGATGTTAGATGTGGACATTAAATCGAATTGGTCAGGTTGTCATACTGCATAATGTGGCTGTTAAGTGTTGCACAGGGACATTATTGAGTACTATAGGTGAGTGGCTATTTTGTAGGGCTTATTGAAGTCTGGTTGGTTGGGTAGTATTGTGTGTTGCTACGGGAGTGTACTTTCTTTCATAACTGTATTCTGTGGTAGAGAGTAGAGCTATGGAGGTTTGTGATCAGGATATTGGTGTGTCGGATCTTGATGGTGTTGACTCTGCACTAGGTTCAGAACATACCAGTGTTACTTCTGCTGGTGACTTGAGCGCACTGAGCGCTGAGCTGCGTTTAGCCTGTCTAGAGGAGAGGGCGGTTTTGCGCAGGGAGGAGAGAGACAGGCAGGACAGAAAGGAGGAGAGAGACAGAGACAGAGAAGAGAGGAAGGAGGAGAGAGAATGGGAAGAGAGAAGGGAGGAGAGAGACAGGCAGGACAGAAACAGGGAGAGAGACAGAGAGAGGGACAAAGAGGAGAAGGCGGCTGATAGGGAATTTCAATTGGCGATGAGGAAACTAGAGTTGGAGTGTGGTGACGCTAGGAGTAGCGCCACTTCCTCTCCAGTACTTTCCGACTCCCAGGCACCCTTTGATATTAGCCAGCATATGTCCTTGGTTCCCCTTTTTCTTGAGTCTGAAGTGGAGTTGTTTTTTACTGTGTTTGAACGCACCGCGCAGGCTCTGTGTTGGCCAGTGGGCATGTGGGCAATTATGTTGCAAGGCAGGCTCACAGGGAAGGCACAAAAAGCACATGCCGCGTTGTCATTGGATGACAGCTTAGACCAGTGGTGCCCAACCAGTCGATCGCGATCGACAGGTAGATCGCGGGCTGATTTCAAGTAGATCTTGATTAATAAAATTTTATAATTTTTTTGCTAAATCAACTCTTCCTCTCCTTGTTAACTACAACAAGCAATGCTGTTTGTTATTTAAGATGAGGTCGGACTCGGCACTGACAGATTTGTGTTCATTATGCTGCTTTTATAAAGCCTCAAATGACGGCTTACAATATACAATTTTGGCTGGTAGCTCTCGGGCTAGGTGGTAAATAAAAAGGTAGATCTTGGTTCAAAAAAGGTTGGCCACCCCAGGCTTAGACTATGAGCGTGTGAAAAGCGCTGTCTTGCATGTGTACGAATTAGTACCAGAAGCATACAGGCAGCATTTTCGCAACCGCCGTAAATCTCCTTCCCAGTCCCATGTTGATTTCTCCCGAGAGGAGAGACTTAATTTTGATCGGTGGTGTTCTGCGTGTGAGGTAAAAGACTTTGCATCATTGAGTGAATTGGTACTTGTGGAGCAGTTCAAAGCCACCCTGCCAGTCGAAGCTGTGCTCTATTTACATGGGCAGGGGGTGTTAACACTCCGACAGGCTGCGATTTCGGCAGATGAGTTTGAATGGTCACGCAAAGTGTTTCTGTACGTCCTAATGTATGTAGTGGAGGTGGCTCATTCACTCCTCGTGAGTCAGCGTTCCAGCCACGCTCACCGCCGTCTAAGAGACCGGTGGTGTGCAATTATTGTAAGAAAACTGGCCATATGGTAAAAGGATGTCATATGCTGAGGAAGCGACAGGAGAAAAAAGGGTCAGCTCAGAAACCAAAAGGTGTGGGGTTGATTGGTACAGTGTCATGTTCTGACCAGAATAGCTCTCTGGAAAAAGAAAGTAATGGCTGTTTTAAACCCTTTCTGTTTGATGGTTGTGTGTCACTGTCGGGTGACGTCTGTGACCAATGGCAGGTGAGAATACTCCGTGATACAGGTGGTTCTCAGTCATTCATCCTGGCTGATGTCTTACCGCTGAGTGAAAACTCTTACTGTCAGTCTAGTGCGATGGTGAGAGGTATTGAAATGGGGTGTATGCGCGTGCCGTTGCATAAGGTGCATGTACAGTCAGATCTGATCACAGGTTGTTTTCCTGTCGCCGTTCGTCCATGTTTCCCTGTGGAGGGCATTGAGTTTATCATGGGGAACGATATTGCTGGGGGGAGTGTGATCCCTGTGTTGGAGGTTGGAAACGCTCCATTGACTGACTTGTGTTGTGATGAATTGATTAATAATCACCCCAATGTTTTTTCTGCTTGTGTTGTCACCAAGGCACAGGACAGGAAGCGAACTCAAGCTTTGACGTTGAGTGACTCTGTCGGTGGCGAGGCTCTCGCTGAGGACAGGGGGCCATCTATTGGAGAGATGGAAGAGGTTGCTGTAAGTAGCGTTCAGGGGAAGCTGGTAATTCCCAAATTTGCTGACGTATCACTACCACTGACTCGTCAAGCATTGATCACTGCTCAGCACAGTGATTCCTCCCTATCAAGTTGTTTTGCGGAAGTGGCCAGTGCTACTGCTAGTAGGAAACAGACTTTTGTGATAGAGGAGGGGGTGTTGCACACCTACGCCGGGTGTAGCAGATTTGAGGTGTGGAGAAGACTGGGATACAAAGCGTCAAATTATTCCGGACATGGGGGAACCTTTTGAACATGTATCTGTCATCTGCCTAAAACGAGAGCAGAAAATCAATACATGTTGACAATTATGTGTGGTTCCACCCGTTTCCCGGAGGCGATACCTCTGGGGAAAATTACTGTTCCGGCCGTTACCAAGGTTCTAATTTGTCAGACACCATTTTGGATCCTGACAATGTTGTTTTTGTGTCGCCATTTTGAAGGGAGATGGGCGCTGTGATGGTGCCAGGGGAATGTGCTGATTTTTGTTTCCCTGTTTGCTTTCCTGTTACGCGCAATGAGATGATTTCCCAGGAAATGTTTCCAGTTTGTTGTCTCCTGTTGACAGGTTGGTATCGGTGGAGCGGCCTATCAAAGTAAAGTTTGTTGTTGTTTTTTTCACAACATTCGGTAATCCACGGGTAGACCCTTAAAGGGCAACACAAAACAGGTTAAGAAGTATTTCATGCTCGAAGAGAAGATGTTGTCTGGTTCTTCTAATTCAGGTGTGTTTGCTTTGTCTCCCAGGGTAGGGGGCACTGTGCGTCCTCGTTGGCTAGGGGAGCCCTCGCTTCTGTCCGGGGGTAAATGAGGATATAGGATCCCATGGAGTGGAGAGAAGAGTGTCGGGCACTACTTATGTGAGAGGTACATTGTTGGTTTTGGGGTGTGATGTGCTTCATTGCTGAGAAAAACCGTTTACAACTTGAATCGCAAGTTGCAGTACTGACAGCAATGTAAAGAGCTCTACCGGCCTGCGTGGACCAAATATATATTGTTGGCCACTTTAGATTCATCACACTACACTGTGAGCTATATGGTTAGAGTGGTGATTCATCCTACACTCTAAGCATTAGGGTTAAAGTGGTGTTCATCCTACACTGTGAGCTACATGGTTAGAGTGGTGTTTCTTTGTTTATCCAGGTGAGCTTGGTTGTGTCTTATGGCACTTATGATTATTTGTGAGTTAGATGGTGAGATGGTTAGATCTCACCATGTTTTGAAAACAGTGTGCATAAAGTAGCCAGTATGTACTACATACAGTTTTCACGGTTTGATGAACTCGGCCTTTCATCATGCAGGCCTTGTTTGCCAAGATGAGGTAACATATAGCCTCCGGTGATCCTGTGGTTATGCCCAGGGACGGCCCGGTGCGGCTTCTAAGTTACTTTGTTTATATGCCTTGGGGAAGTACTGTGGGTCCATTTTCCTTTTTGAAGTTTGACTCAATATAGTGCGCTGGTGTTTGCTGCATCGGCGGGCTGTGATTTGGATTATGTATGCTTTTCAGGATTCCCAGCATAATATTTTGGGTAGGGATTAGACCCTAATGGCCTAATGGACCCGCTGCATGTGGGTGACGTCACTGCGCGTCTATTGTACATATGTCGTTGTACATGTTGTGCATGTTTCAATTGTTGTGTTGTCTGTGTTTTCCAGAACGACCATCCTGGAGCACGGTGTTCGTGTTGGGGGTGCAAGCTCCCTTTAAGCAATATGCATATCAGTGTCCGGTGGCGATGAGGGAGGTAGTGAGAGGAGAGGCTCTGTGCACCCTGGACAAGGGGCTAGCTGAGCCTAGCCATGGTCCCTGGAGCTCTCCTTGCCTTCTGGCTCCCAATGCTAATGTGTCTCTCCGTTTTCTGTACTACAGGAGGGTGAACGTAATAACGGTGCCTGAGTCGTTCCCGTTGTCCAGGATGGGCCCGTCATGGCCTTCGGGATAAGGAATGCACCGGCCACGTTCCGACGGCTGATGCGTCTGGTGTTGGGTGATGTGCCTAGGGGCATTGTGTGTGTTTTGGGTGAGGTGGTGGTCGACCGTGTGGGCTGATGTAGCCCATTTGGTGGGTGATTTTGTGGAGGGATAATTTTTTTTGTTGTTTCTGTTCTCCCTGGTATGTGGTACTAACCTCATGTTGGGTAATAGGTAATAATGTTTTGCTAACCCTGCAGGTTCGCTCTTATGGGGGGAGGTGTGACGTACATGGGTACGTGGGTTGGTCATTACCATTATTACTGTGTTTATGACACCATCTGAACATCAGGTTAGTATATGTAAATATGTTATGTTGTGGATGTGATGTGTGTGTGTGTGTGTGCATGATAGCTAATGCTGTCTCTTTTTCTCTGTCAGGTGCCGCCCGCCCGTCCCTACACTGAAGAGTGCTGATTGCCTAATGGGTGACAGCTGATGGCAATCACCTCGAGAGGGACGGGTGGACAAATACCTGACAGCACACACACGTCCGGGCGCCTCATGGAGTCATTTGCCAGTGACCATAGAGTTGGAGGTTGCCATTGTTTACCACTGTTTGTGTGGAATAGTTATTATAACACTGTCCACTGTTGTTTGTGTGGAATAGTTATTATAACACTGTCCACTATTGTGTGGGACTGATTCACTGTGTGTTCATGTTGTTCACACCACTTACCTGGTAGGCATTGTATTTGTGTTGGTGCAGCTACCAGGTGAGTATATATATATATATTGTGGCCTCTTGCCTTTTTGCCACTGCTTGTGTGGAATTAATAAATATATATATATATATGTATTGGGCCTTCTGCCTTTTTGCCACTGCTTGTGTGGAACTATATTGTGCTGTGCACGTTGTGTACATTTGCTGGGGGATTCCCAGACTGCCAACCGCAGGGTTTGTGGTTGTGTCCTGTGACACTAGGTCACTAGGGCTTGTGTTGGCCCTTGTGCCTTACTTTATTATATTTGCTTGTGTGTTCTCCAACTACCCTTTTCCCTATTTGTTATGTTTGTGGGATTATTTCCCCTCTTCCCTCATCCTAATTCAGTGGAGGTTTGAATTCCTGCCACAGCTAATAAATATAATTTACCTTTTGAAAGCGCGTTTGTGTTGTTTTCTGCCGGGACCGTGCTTTAAAAGCATCTACTGAGGGGGTTGTTTTTGTTCATGTGCAGCCTGCTTCAGTTTCTATTCTATGTGGTCATTAGACCTTGGTACATGACACCCAGCAGACCTCGTGTTGTTGCATGAAGTGGGCAGGTCTGAGCCACTGCACCACCTCTAGGCAGCGTACACGAAAACACTGTTTGACGGTACAGACAGTAAAGCTACAGTAGCTGGATACATCATCGGCTTCAGGAGGAACAATTTGCAGTCTGCAATAGCAATGTTTTGACTGAACTAATTTGATTAGATGACAGCTTCATTATTGACTTAGACTCAGAAAAAAAGGATAAGCTATTCCCATGATTCACATTATAAATAGCTGCTGATTGACAGGCTGACAGCTACAGGTGGGCACAACAATGCCTCAGTACCACAGGTGGAAATTAAAAAATTAAAAAAATTAAAAAAATTAAATGTTTTTGTAAAATGTATTTTTACTGAAGTAGAGTACTTGTTCGATGTAGTTGTACTTTACCTGAGTGATTCTATTTAAAAAAAAAATCCTATTATATTTATCAAAGGCCTAGTATAGTTACTAGAAGAAACATTTACAAAACATATGGTGCATTTTTGACTTTGGTATATCCATAGGGATTAACATATTGCATATAGAACACTAGCACTGAAGCACAAGGATATCAAGTACTTTTTATTTTACAGTTATGTCAAATTGTCAATATCTAATCCTGAGAAGATTGCTGAACACATCATTTGGTATGCTGTTTTTCAGCAACCATTGACCATAGAGGATGATGGAAAGGAATCCCATGAGCATGACATGAGAGCAAAATGGGTGGCAGGTGAATATGGTTACAGTACAAACATTCACACTTGGGAGCTTCCCAGTACATCCACAGTTCCACACCCCTCTACTGTTGGCCCCTGAGCAACCCCACTGGAGAAGCTGGGGTTTAAGTTGTTGAGGGGGGTGGGGACATTATTATAAAAAAATAAATCATTATCTTTTTCCCCCTCCTTTTTCCGTTTTTCTCCCCTCCCAATGTTAGTCGTTATGCCAATTCCCAATCCCCTTCCTGGTCGTTGCGCACCTACCCCCTACCGTCGGTCCGGGAGGGCGGAGACTATCACATGCTTCCTCTGACACATGTGTAGCCAGCCTACCGCTTCTTTTCACCTGGCAGCGTGGACTCACTGAGAGGGTGTAACGTGTGGAAGGTCACACTACCTCTCCCAGATCCTTCCCTCGCTGTGCAGGCGCCCCGACCGAACTGTAGGAGTCGCTGTTTACAACAACCAGGACCCACCCCAACAGCTTTCCCACCCGCTAACACTGCCAATTGTGTCATTATGGACGGCCGACCAAGCCGGAGGTACCGCAGCTTGTTTCGATCCCACTGTCTCTGCGGTGGTAGACAGACGCTTAGTCCGCTGTGCTACCCGGCCACCCGGGGGGGGGGGGGGGGGTGGGGGGGGGGTGGGGGGAGGGGTGACATGATTAATGCCGTCAGAGCACTGCTGCTCATCACACAGGTAAAGTGTACTATTTCCAATACGATAAGATAAGATAATTCGGTAGCACTTTATAATAACACCCTGTTATAATACATTTATAAGGTATTTGTAGATAATGAACTAATCATGAACAAACCATTTATATACATTCATAAATGATTATTAAATCATTTATAACTATATTTGTATAACATTTACAAAGTATTTATAACGCATTAGTGGATAATGAACTAATCATGAACAAACCATTTATATACATAAATGATTATTAAATCATTTATAACTATATTTGTATAACATTTACAGATTAGTTCTACATTATTTATAACTCATTATCAACATTGTTTGTACTTGATTTGTTCATCATTAAATAATGTTGTTTAATGTGTAGTAACACATTTGTAGGTGCTTTGAAAAATGGATATTAAAAAACGACTATACTGTATCTCCATTTATTTTTCATGTTCAACAAATGATTTGTTAAGACATTCATAAAACATTTATAAATCATTTGCAGATGCTATTGTGGGGGCCAATCTGAAGTGAAGCCTATTCATCATTAACAAATGTCTAATACAGTTAATTATTTGTTTACTTTTTCATCACCTGTTACAAATGTTATAGACAACTTTCGGATACACCCTTCTTTGTGACATCAAACAGTGACAGAATTAGGACTAAAGATAAATGCAATTGTATTAACATATAAAATACATGCATGCCATATAGTGTAACATGGGGGGGGACTAGGACCCAGGAGTATCCTGGCCAGGTGGAGTATCTAGAGAGGAAGTCTCACGAGAGTGAGACTTGACTTCACGTGTGTTGCCGTCTGTTTGAATGGAAGCACGATACATGCAGAACCAAGTTATCCGTGCTGCTCCTGCCCCACGCTTTTAATAAGGTATGAGCAGTTTAAACACCTTTTTTATTGGTAAATCTATTCCACCATTTCCGACCTACAGTACAAACAACTCTTATATGTTGTGTAGACATACTTGATGTGGTGGGCGCTAACGTTACATTTGTTCCTAATGTGTGCTCAGTGCTCAGTATATTGCGGTATGTGATGATGACACGACACACAAGAGTAATAATTATTTGTATTTTCAGGCTGTATCAGCGCCTATACAGTCTGAAAATACAAATAATTATTACCCTTGTGTGTCGTGTCATCATCACATACCGCAATATACTGAGCACACATTAGGAACAAATGTAACGTTAGCGCCCACCACATCAAGCACGTCTACACAACATATAAGAGTTGTTTGTAGGTCGGAAATGGTGGAATAGATTTACCAACAAAAAAGGTGTTTAAACTGCTCATACCTTATTAAAAGTGTGGGGCAGGAGCAGCACGGATAACTTGGTTCTGCATGTATCGTGCTTCCATTCAAACAGACGGCAACACACGTGAAGTCAAGTCTCACTCTCGTGAGACTTCCTCTCTAGATACTCTATCTGGCCAGGGTACTCCTGGGTCCTAGTGCCCCCCCCATTTTACACTATATGTCATGCACATGTATTTTATATGTTAATACAATTGCATTTATCTTTAGTCCTAATTCTGTCACTGTTTGATGTCACAAAGAAGGGTGTATCCGAAAGCTGTCTACAACATTTGTAACATGTGATGAAAAAGTAAACAAATAATTAACTGTATTAGACATTTGTTAATGATGAATAGGCTTCACTTCAGATTGGCCCCCACAATAGCATCTGCAAATGATTTATAGATGTTTTATGAATGTCTTAACAAATCATTTGTTGAACATGAAAAATAAATGGATACAGTATAGTCGTTTTTTCATATCCATTTTTCAACGCATCTACAAATGTGTTACACATTAAACAACATTATTTAATGATGAACAAATCAAGTACAAACAATGTTGATAATGAGTTATAAATAATGTAGAACTAATCTGTAAATGTTATACAAATATGGTTATAAATGATTTAATAATCATTTATGAATGTATATAAATGGTTTGTTCATTAGTTCATTATCCACTAATGCTTTATAAATACTTTGTAAATGTTACACAAATATAGTTATAGATGATTTAATAATCATTTATGAATGTATATAAATGGTTTGTTCATGATTAGTTCATTATCTACAAATACCTTATAAATGTATTATAACAGGGTGTTATTATAAAGTGCTACCGATAATTCCTTTATTGATCCCCTTGGGGAAATGCAGGCATCATAGCAGCATGGGGGTGGGGGAGGGGAGGTACAGGTATGGGCATGCTAATAGTAGAAAGACAGGCAATACAAATTAAAGTACAGTAGAAAGGTAAAAATAGGCAGTGTAAACAATATAATTAACTCTGAATATATGCATATGAGCAAGTAGACAGTGTGATCATCAAAGGTGCAGATGAGGGTCTGTACTGTATACAATACTACTCAGTACTGCTCAGAGCTGATCATCATACAAGTAAAGCATACTCTTTCCAACACTACACAGTACTACTCAGAGCTGCTCATCACATACAGTAAGTAAAGCGTAATTTTTCCAACATTGCTCAGTATCACATGGACAGGAAGCATTTGCCCAAAAATCAAATGTTTCCATTTGGTCCCATTATCCTAAATATGAACATGTGCAACAAAGTGCGGACATGTGAACGGGCTGGTCGCGTTCATGTCCAATTATTAACTCCCCCCCCCCGCCCCCCGCTGCGGTTCAATAAATCGCCCTATCTATCAAACAGTGGCGAGCTAGTGCTGAGGATAGCAAGTTAGAAACACCTAATTCAGCATTTTCATTTTTGGAATTCACATCAGAGTTTTGTCAGCAGAAAGTTATCTGCCTGTCAGTCATTCTTACATCCCGTTCTTCTTTCTATTAGCCAGTTAGCTAAGCGTCGGATGTTTCAAGGGAAAACCAACCCTAAAATGTGTACGGGCCAGGAGCAGATGAGTGTTCTGCACGATGGCGAGCAGGATAGTGATGACGAACCATCCTTCTCTCCGGCTCACTGCCTCGTCAAAGAGCTACCATCCGACAGCAGGTTCTGCTCCATCAGAACTATAGGATCACCAGACACCTGAACAGTTTTTTCCCCAAGGCCGTCTCTCTCCTCAACAACAACCCCATCCAGGGGCGGACCTTCCTACAGGCGATATAGGCGGTCGCCTAGAGCGCCACCCAGAGGGGGGCAAAAAATATATATATATATATATATTTGTTTTAATTTTTAATTTTTTTTTCTCTGTGCAGTTTTGGCGCCCCCCTCTATATCTGCAAGCATTATTTCTACATAAAAAATTTTAACAAGGGAAAATGAGCCAAAAATCTAAAACGGTCGGTCGGTCTGAGCCTCAGCTTTAGGTGTTCACAGTCAGAACATGCTAGAGCGCTGTGCATTAATGGGTATCGGTCAAGTGTTTATAGAATTGAGCGTTGAGGAAAGAAAGACTAACGTTAGAGAACTATGAAGAGGCAAAAGCCATCAGGCCATCCAGTTTAAAAAGAGAAGAAAAGAAGAAGACGAGAAACGTGCCAAGGTGAAAGGTATGCAATTTTGTACAACTTCCAAGACCTGCCACACCAAGAGCTGATGAAGCAAGCAGAGGCACTTGTACACACCTTAAACCATGGAGGGCAATCTGATTTGGATGGGAAGGAGCTGGCTCAGGAGTTGGACAATTTGATGTGATTGATGACTTTGCAGCGAGGAAGGCCAGAAGGATTGCACTGTAAATGGAAACCAGTAGGAGCTACAGGCTAACCTTGAAGTGTGATGATAGGGAGTGGAATGTAAATAGTTCTTTAGACAAAGTGAATTTGTAATTTTTATTTATTTGTTTGTTTATTTAGCATATTATATTTTGATTATATATGTGTAACATATTTTACAATACATAATCTTCTTTTAAAGCAAATTTGCACGTTATTTTATTGTTTGTTATTATTATTATTATTATTATTATTATTATTATTATTATTATTATTATTATTATTATTATTATTATTATTATTATTATTATTATTATTATTATTATTATTATTATTATTGTGTGTTAGCTAAGTTGTTTATTTGTTTTAATTCTTTAGTGTGCATTTTACATTTATTCTTAGCTCTTGTTCTTGCTTGTAAAAATTATAGGTGCAGTACTATAACCCTTTCACTGCCACACGACGGAGGGTTAACCCTTTACTATCACACAACCGACAGTCGTGAAAGGGTTAACCTTCGGTGTATTGACCGTTTTAGATTTTTGGCTCATTTTCCCTTATGTTAGATTTTTTTTTATGTAAAAATAATGGTTGCAGATATAGAGGGGTGCGCCAAAACTGTGCAGAGCAAAAAAAATATATATTAAAAAATATGCGCAGTGGTGAATCTCGCCTAGGGCGCCAAATGTGCTAGGTCCGCCCCTGACCCCATCCATAGCAACACTGTATTATCATCGACATCCAAGTTGGGGGGATCCCCCTTTGAACGGCCCATCTAAGGTTTCTCTCCTCCACATCGCCTGTGGTGCTTTTTTCCTATAGCTAGGTTTTTAGTGAGTTTTTCCTTAACTTAACTGCAGGGTATGTCTTGCAGGGAGTGTTGCATATTTGGATTTTGTGGTGGAATTTGTTCTGGATTATTTTTTTATGTTTCTTCTTGAGTTGTTTAAAGAAGACTTGTACAGCCCATGGGGGCATCACCTTGTGATTTTGGGCTTTACAAATACATTTGATTTGATTTGATCTTTCAGCTTTGCGGTCTATGTTGTTAAATGTAGAATGACGAGATGAAGACGACGCCTCTCAAAACTCTGCCCCTCTTTTCTGCATCCTTCACTCACAACTGTTGCTTGTGTGTATGCAGTATAGGCTAGTAGTAGGCACTGTAGTGCAACTGTTGATTTGAAAAGCACAACGTTGGCCTAATAAGTCTTCAACTGTGACAGGATGTGCTAAGGAGTGCCTAAAGGTTCAATAGGTATAACTTAGCGAAGGAGGCTCTGGGAAACAGCTCCAAAAATAAAGGAAGACCCAAAGGTAGCCCTTACAATGCATGGCAATTTGCCTAAATACAAGTATTGGCAAATTCATATTTGTACATTGCAATGTATTCACAGAAGGTCACATTGTTCTTTTTTAATATTTGCCTTATACAGGTATTGGCAAATTAATAGTTGTACATTGCAATGTATTCACAAAAGGTCACAAGGTTATTTTTTTAATCATAATCACACAGCAATTCAATAGTAAAATAACAATAATGTGGGGCTGTTTGCTCCTAATTGGTCTTAAATGTGGAGAATTCTGGACATACGGCCTGAATCCGGTTGTGTAAAGTGCCATAAACCATGTACAGTATAATATTTGAGGCGCGACCTGAGTCAGCAGAGTGCTAATTAATAGTTTGCAATAAAAGGCGTCTGACAGCTTGGACTCTTTCTGCCAATTGTCGATGAGGCCCGGGAATAATTAATGAGGGACGGGGAGTTTAATTAGAGAAATATGGATGATTAACATCTTCACCCTTCTTCAAAGACAGGGTGCAGACAGAAACATTCTAGGGAGTGCATGGAGAGAGAGAGAGAGGGAGAGAGAGAGAGAGAGAGAGAGAGAGAGAGAGAGAGAGAGAGAGAGAGAGAGAGAGAGAGAGAGAGAGAGAGAGAGAGAGAGAGAGAGAGAGAGAGAGAGAGAGAGAGAGAGAGAGAGAGAGAGAGAGAGATTTTATTTTTATTTTTTTATTTTAGAAAAACATTTATTTACATATCTCTCATTACAATGTACAATGTGTATGTCAATACAATTAAAAACAACTAACTACACATTATATCGGGCAACATATGTCCCCATCACACTTAAAACCACATGAGATCTCACAATAAAAAAAATGCTAAAATACACCTGTCCGTCTGCAACACAACAAAAAAAACATTGAAGCTCCACCCAAACAAAAAAATATCCATACTCCCATTCAACACATAATATGTCATCAAGAACAACATATGAGCAACCCAAAAAGGTCCCGTCAGTCCATTTGTGTCAGTTTTTATATCCAGCTCATGAAAAAAAAGATCCCCTTCATCAGGACCTTCCGTTCCACCGAAATAATCCTGCAACAGGTATTGTTCCCCGACGCTCCGCGCTTCAGTCCAATCGTCCAGACAGACCCTGTTGTGACAGGCCGTCCTCAGCCCCAATAAAGAAGCCACTTCCTCTGACCCGGCTACATTCACAACATCTTTCAGTGTCATTGTCCCAACTGCTTGCAGACACTGTCCAAGCCCAGGTCTACTCCCTTCCTGAATGTCCAGCCGGGCTCCACACATCAGAAGCTCCATTATCATGGTAACACTATATTATCCATTTTTCTGAGCTTCTGCACAATCTTTCTTAGTCTAAAAACGTCCTGGGAAGTGTACCCCCCACAGTTCTTCGACCTCATTTGAGTCCTTGCTGAAAAAATAAACATCTCCAAATCTTCAAAAAAATCTTCCACTTTGACACTTCTCAAATTTTTTGTTGTGTGCAGGAACTTCTGTATCTGCCTGACTGCATAACATTTTTTCCGTTGTGAATCAGACACTTGAGAAGCATTTGGGAACTCATCTTCCTCAACACTTGAGATGTCATCCCCCCATTGTTTTTCAACTTCATCCTCGTCCATACTGGACTGAGAGGAACCTGTGCCTTCTATGACCAAACTTGTCACTCTTTTTTTATCCTGAGAGCCCACCCCTCCATCACTTCCCACCACGCCATCCACTGTCTGACTGTGTACATTGTCCACCACATTCAAATGTTCCCCTATTACTTCACTCGTCAATTTTTTTTGATTCCTTTTTTTACCCTGACGCGGTGTTGGGCTTGGGGGGACAAAAAAACCTCTGCTCTCCTCTGTTACCTCGCCACTTGTTGAAGGGGGGGCAGCATCTCTGATTCCCACCTCCTTACCTACACAACCACTGGTTGAGGGGGGAACAGCGTCTCCCACCCCTCCCGCCTCTGTACCTGCACCACCCGCACCACCCCCTGTTATCCCACAGTCGCCACTAGTTGAGGGGGGGCAGCTTCCCTCACTCCTCCCTCCTCTATACCAAGGCTCTGCTTCGTACCTGCTACACCGGTTCTGTGGCCCTGCAGCTGAATACTATCTGCTGCGCTACTGTCGGTCTGCAAAAGGACTTATTTACATTGCTGGCGTTCTGCAGCGGGACCCTGTTGTCGTCACCGCTCTCTGCTGCGCGCTGCACCACTCCCCCCTCCTCTGTACCACTACCTGCGCTGATCTCAGCCCCGCGCTCTTCTTGGGGCTGAGGCGGGGGTCGCCTTGCCCCTCTCCCCGCACAATCGCGGGAGATATGACCGAGTTCCCCGCATTTGAACACTTCCCCGAATTACCAGAACTCACAAAAACCACATAATCAAACTCATCAACCTTATCTTAAAAACCAACTCAAGCTCCTCTCCGCTGTTGTTTAGAATCATTAAAACCTGTCGCCTGTGTGAGACAACATGCTTTAAAAGCGGAGATTTACATCCCGACGACATTTTTCTTATAGGGGAAATTATCTTCCCATGTCGTGCTAGTTGACTTCTCAATAGTTCATCACTGATGAACGGCGGAACGTTGGAAATAAAGACATTCTGCCTGGTGTGGAGAGCGGCTCTACAGAAAGAAAAGCCCCGTCAAAACACTTATCCCCGATTGAACCAGTGTGTGCACCTTGTCCAACGAGTCAAGAAAAATCACTACTCCTTGATTCATCTTCGCAGCTGATTTAATGCTTTTATGTCCAACAATACTTCCAACTGCCAAAACTGCAGTCATCTACTGATACATTAGGAACAGATATCTTAATACCATGCTTTCTACCAATTTTGGAACAGTCCATATTGGCGTCTGACGTCATCCAGCAGCACAGCCTGGCCGATGCGGCCAAACAAACAAACACTCCCACTTAACCCTATACACACCAAAACACACAGCAAACCAACACTACCCTTATAATACAATATCCCATAAACAAATTAACAAAATAGACAGATAAAGATAGAAAAAAAAACTCACTACACCTCCAACCTCTCCAACCTCTCCAACCTCTCCAATCTCATTCCCAGCATGCACCAGAGAGAGAGAGAGAGAGAGAGAGAGAGAGAGAGAGAGAGAGAGAGAGAGAGAGAGAGAGAGAGAGAGAGAGAGAGAGAGAGAGAGAGAGAGAGAGAGAGAGAGAGAGAGAGAGAGAGAGGAGGTCTTGCCTTTAATCTAAAGTAACAGGGTTAGATGCTGCTTGAGGGTGGGGAGACTCACGCAACGCTCTGGACGCTGCTGTATGCTAATGCTAAATCAGCAAGCTGGGGTCAAAGGGGAGTATTTAGCATTTCATGAACTCAATGCTATTCTACTGAACACTAACCGAGCACCATCGTAGGCAGTGGTGTACAAGTAGAAGTAAAAGGGGACAAAAACACTTTCATTACCAATGTATGTGCATAATGAATCCAATAATAATCTCTAGGAATGAGGCCTCAGTTTACATGGCTCTTATGCTAGGCTACTTTGATACAGCCTAGACATCAGACATACATCCGGATACCTGGCTTTTCCCGCATCGTGCCTACTTTTGGTGGAAAACACAGACACCATTCCTATATTGTGATTGTATAACATTACTGAATTAAAACTGATGGCAGGATGCTTACATCGTTTGAAATGTTTGTTTTGGTAGCGCATCAAGTTATGTCGAGTAATTGCCTTCTAACACTGGCCAACATCGACTGTTGGAGCTATTTTGAAAAGAGACGTTTGATCCATGTTCAGGTATACAGGAGAAGGGAGTTGAGGGAGGGAAGGCAGAAATACATGTAATAAAGTTAGGAGAGAAAAGTTTTGTTACTTTGTACTTTTACTTTTGATACTTACGTAATACCGGTACGTACATTATAACACCAGATAAAGACATTTGATACTTAAGTACATTTTAATGTGATTTACATTAACACTTTGAGTGCCAACGACAAGATTAGTCATCCTAACTCGCCATGCGCTGAGTGCCAATGACGAGTTCTCGTTATTTAATCTGTATTTATTTTATTAGCGATATCCATAAATTTTTCATCCATCCAGCCTGACGTTATCATTGTGAATGGGTCTGAGCTCGAAAAGGGCAAATACCGCCGCCTATCATCTCCCGGATGGTAATGCACATCATTGAATTGGATTGGGTGGCCATGTGCATCAGAAAAAAAGTCCGGTCCAGGGTTTTCCCATCTCTGGCAAGCAGTATCGTGTTACCAGATTGACTGAGTATAACGGACTATAACGTTGGATCAATAAAAGCGATCAATATTTGGAATGGCAATCAGGAATTGGATTAATCTTTGTGCAGAACATCTGATGTGAGGTAAGGACTCTATTTTACCAGTATTGGGTTAATCAGATGGTTTTTTCATAGCGATCACAACAAGTCTGTGTGTGTGTGTGTGTATATGACGTTAGCGCTGACCAGGTCATGGATAATATATTTTTCAGCCCGCTTCTCTAGCGTGCATAAGTACACATATACTATCGATAATCTAGCGTTTATTTGAAAACGATTCATAAATCAGCCGAAAAATCTTCAAAACTATACTCGTATTCAAAACGGTATAAAACGGAAATGTACCAATGAAAAAACAATCTGTTTTGTACATGTTGACTGCAAGCAAGTCATTGATAAGCAACGGGTATATTATACCCATAGCCATAATTTAAGCGTTCGCAAATATCCCTGACCTCCCATTGACTAAAGCGCTGGCACGGAAGGGGTTATCTGGGCATAGGGGCGTGGCTCTCAATGTGTTAAGACTTTTACTCAAGTAATTTTCCTATGGGTTACCGGAATCAATTTCAAGTAAGATACAGTATTGTAACGTTTTGAGTTTCAACGTTATAGACGACTCTCGAGGCAGGTTGGTAGTTCTCAGTTCAAGTCTTTATTGCCACAGTTCTCAAACAGGTTGCAGTATCAGACTCATTGCTACCATTTCCCATGCCCCAAGAGAGTGCATGCTGGGTGACACACCCTCTTATACCTCTCCAGGTCAGCCTGTGCACTCTCGACTCTGTCAACCTGCGGCTGGCACGTCCAATAGCGACGCCGCCAAGTGTTGAGTGACAGCTCAACTGACCAACCGACCCAAATCCCAGGGTCGCTACTTTTACTCAAGTATGGCTTTCAAGTATACACCAATGCTCTAATGACATTCACAATTTTCCACACCAGTGTTTCTCAGAGACTCTTTTTTTTATCTACTTTTTTTCCTCCCTTTTTTTTTTTTTTTTTTTTATCTTTTTTTCCCCTCCATTTTTCCTCAGATTTTCTCCCATCCCAATGTTAGTCGTTATGCCAATTCCCAATCCTCTTCCTGGTCGCTGCGCACTTACCCCCTACAATCGGTCTGAGAGTGGAGGCTATCACGTGCTTCCTCCGACACACGTCCAGCCAATCAACCGCTTCTTTTCACCTGGCAGCGCGGATTCTCATTGAGAGGGCGTATCGTGTGGAAGGATCACACTATCCCACTCAAGTCCTATCCGCGCTTAGCAGGCGCCCCGACCGAACTGTAGGAGTCGCTGTTTCCAACGACCCGGACCCACCCCGCCAGCTTCTCCCACCCTCTAATACTGCCAATTGTATTAGTGTGAACGGCCAGCCAAGCTGGTGACAACCCCGGAGCTGTGAGCTGGATTCGAACAGGCGAATCTAGCCGCTCCGGGGTTTGGTGACGAACGCAATCTCCGTTACGCCACCTGACCGCCCTTCTCCTCCCTTTTTTCTGTATTTTTTAGTCCTTATGCCAATTCCACCCTCCCCTTCCTGGTTGTTGCCCGCATTTGCCCCCCACTTGCCGGTCTAGGGAGCCCTGAAGTCTATCACATGCTTCCTCCGACACATGTGGAGACAGCCAGCCGCTTCTTTTCACCTGGCAGCGAGGACTCTCACTGGGGAGGTGTAACGCGTGGGAGGATCACACTACCCTCCCCAGTTCCCTCCCTCGCTGTGCATGCGCCCTGACCGACCTGTAGGAGTCGCTGTTTACAACGACCAGGATACACCCCACCAGCTTCCCACCCGCTGACACTGCCAATTGTATCAGTATGGATGACCGACCAAGCCGGATTCGATACCAGTGTCTCTTGCGGTGGTAGGCAGACGCTTAGTCCGCTGCGCTACCCGGCCGTCCCTATTTCTCAGAGACTCTTATGTATGTTTAGAAATGCAGGGGGGTTGAAACAAGACATACAAGTCCTTTCAAAACATATTCTGTGTGCCCATTCACTTCAATGGTAAAACTTAGCTATACTAATAATAATAAACTTTATTTGTATAGCACATTTCATACAAAAGTTGCAGCTCAAAGTGCTTCACAACTGAAAAAAGACAGGCATAAAATGAGCATATAAAGTGCAGACATATGTGTTCTGAAGGTCCAGATTAACACTGAAAGTCTGCGTTTATTATTTTGTATAACTTATATATTGTTTATATATATAAGATATATATCTTTACGTCATCTGTTTACCTACCAGTATTCATCATTCGCTTATTGTATGTCCCATTGTTAACGCCGTAGGCGCCAGGGCGCGCGCCCCCCTAGACATGTTTTCACAACATGTTCAGGCATGCCCGTTCAAGGGAGCGAGCGCATTGATTCTGTACAGGTGAACAGGCGGAGTCTACAGGGAACTAATATAGAGTATGTTGGGTAGACGACGTGCGGCAGCAGCATTACAGGAAAACTAACAGAGCGAGAGAGAAGACGTCTGGTGCAGTTGTACATAGACCGAGAGCGGTGTATCGTTATAGAGAGCCACATGGCTAATTAGATACCACTATAATATTGTCGAGCCATTATTGGCACAGTATAGTGACTTGTGTAAGCGAAGTAACGTGGAGAGACTTATAGTTAAACCCAGCGACGTTTGGATATAACTACTCATTGGAGACCGCCTGCGGGTTAGCTTCACGTACATCGCATGTGTGCCAATTGATGACCTCGGAGCAGGTCCTAAATTATTATTATTATTATTATTATAGCTACCATCTATGCCAACAGGCTTTTGGATTAACACTTTGACTGCCATGAAACGTCTTTTCACGTCATTGCTGGCCATGCTCAAGTTGCCGGGGGACGCTGTACAGCGTCCTTATATCAATATTTCAAAAATCTGCGATCGGATTCATAATGCCCCTCCGCTGGCCTGAGATCCACCAGCAGGACCCACTGAGCTCTCTGGCGGTTCAGGAGCGCCATCTGGTGGCCGATCGGCGCAATCGCCAAACAGGATGTTGAATAGAGGTTGTCCTAGACGACCGTAGTACTTCCGGCGCTCGCTATAGGTCCCGCGACTCTGGCTCGTCACACTACACAGTGATCGATTGCCAATAACTCGATAAACAACATGATTTGGACGTATATACCATTATACAAGCTGGAGATGGACCGGGTAAATTTACATCCCATAATGATAAGATTTCAACTCGACGATGATCGCCCAACGGCGCGCGGAGACTGGGGTGAGTTTCAGCGTGTAACGTTACCGTCTTTGATACTAACTGCTATTATCAACATTTGACCCACATTAGATGATTGGTATAACGCTGCCCACGGAATTATAAACGCCCCCTAGCCCATCCGGTCAACATCAGATGACGTGTAGTAACGTCTAGAAGTACGTCTAGTTGGAATTTTTTATATCGCGCTGATTGCCATAAAACTATTGCATCATCAATATAATGCATTTGGGGCTATAGATCACGTTCTGGAGAAAGCTGCAGAAAGAGATGAAAACATACTTATACATTAGACCAGGGGTTCTCAACCTTTCTGCTGCCAAGGCACCCCTGTGTTCAATAAAATATTCCAGGGCACCCCTACATACGATAAAGACTTTTTCGGTCCTGTCTTTTTTGCTACAATGATGATACAATGATTCTTTATTTGCCGTGCTGTCGTTGAGATGTTTTGTTGTTTGTTTGTCTTTGTTGCTTGTTGGTGAATCTGCAAATATGAATTGCCCCACGCGGGATCAATAAAGTTGTCTGAATCTGATGACAAAAGTGCTTGCTTTCAAAATAATGTTTATTTAAGAAAAAACTGAAAATCATGTATTTTTTTTTTAATACAGAAAAGGATCACTAAAGTGCTATCTGTTGCAGCTGCACTGTTCTCCATAAAAATAGCATATTTGGATAAGTTTGACAATTTCTCAAAAACAGAAAATCATGTATTTTTTTTAAATACAGAAAAGGATCACCAAGTTACCATTTCTCAAAAAATATAAATAAATACAGAAAATAAGCACTCGTTCACTCAGTGGACATTTCTAGCTCAATGCGAGGTCCGCTGCTGCTGGCTAATAATACGGTCAATACGTGGGGAGATCTTTGACAAGGCAACACGCATGTCATCATCAAGGCTCAACTTGGCCCTATATTTTGTTTTCAGAGCTGTCATGGATGAAAAGCCAGCTTCACACAGATATGTGGTGCTGAATGGTATCAACACCTTAACTGCTGCATCATGAGATACTTGGTACTCAGCACCACACTCTGAAACTAGCTCTCCAGGTGGTATCAGATGAGATTTCAATGAGTTCTTCCAAGAGTTTGGATGGAGATGTGTCAGGAAGCTTTGTCTCAATGTTGTCTGTAAAGTATTTTTTTATCCAGAGTGACTTAATGATTTTCAGATTTTTAGAAATGGTCAAACTTATCCAAATATGGTATTTTCATGGAAAACAGTGCAGCTGCATCAGATAGCACTTTAGGGATAATTTTCTGTAATCCAAAAAATAATTTGGATTCACTATAAAGTGCCTGTTCACTATAAAGTGCCACGTTTTGATATATTGAGCTTTAAACTTTAAGTAAATTTTTTGGAACACGCAACCTAAAACACCTTCCTCTCCCAAACCGTTCCTGCAATTGTTTTATGTTGCATGATGATCATGGATACATTTATTATGTATTGTATTTTTTATGTTTAAATATCAACATAATCTGTCTGTCCACCCTCAGTACATTTACTATCAATATAATATAGTAGTCTGACTTCATCATATCTTTTCAAACGCACACACATAGGGAGAATGCCCCCCCCCCCCCCCCCTCCTTCCCAGTCCTCCTTCCAAGTCCCCTCTCTGCTGTTCTCTGTCGCTCTGAACAGGGCTTGTTGTTAGCTTATGCTAAAGGGACATTAATTCCGGTCTTAAAGACAACGTGGCCACAAAGGAATGGCAAGGATTGCAAAGCATGTTATATGCATTTGACCCGTTGCGGAATAAAACAGCAGGGATTTGTTTTGGGTCGCAAAAACACTATCCTTGCTGTGTTTCAATGTCCGCGTTCCAGATCCAGAGTACGCTACTACTGCTGAGCTGAGAGACGCTAAGCTCACTGCTCAGCCTGCCGCTGTGTTGAGATGCATCCTTATTGGCTGTGTGCTGTAGAGCGGATATGAGTCACGACACCACGGAGTTTCAAAATAAGAGTATCATAATGACCTAAATGTTGCTAGCTTTCGGAGCCTAGTTATTTAGCTGGAGCTGCGCGTGGGCAGAAATGAGACCCGCTATAGGATTTTCAAAATAAGACTGTTGTCATTCTATATTTTTAAAGAACATTGCCAGGCATCTCGCGGAACCCCTGGCAGCTCTCCGCGGAACCCCTGTGTGCCGGGGAACCCCTGTTGACCATACTTTACTATGAATATGTGAATGAAAAAGTTTAACGTTGCTACACAATGAATACATATAGGACTTTGAATGGGCCCTAATAATGGCAATGTAGCAATAGAATTTAAAAAGTTATAGCCATGCAAAGAAGGGGTACTTCTCCATAGACAAATAGAGCCGGCAACATATGGTATATCATTAATTTAACCCAAGGCAACCAAAGTGTTAATAGCTATTAACCCTGTCATCGGGCGCTAGGAATACAAGGACCGGTTCCGTACGAGACCCCTTCTCCCAGCGACGACAGGATTATCCGACCAGTCTACAGTTTCTCTGGAGCAGGAGCTCTAGAGAGAACCAACCGTCTCCAGCCACCATCTTGCTTTTCCCTGTATCGCCTCGCTTTGTCTCACTCCATTCAGAGCTCCACCTGTCGAGTATCCGTAGTATAGGAACTATTCGTTACCGTTGACTTTGTTGCACTGACATTCTATTATTAAAGGAGAACCGTGATATATACCATGTATGTTTACTATTAACATTAAACTGATGCTTGTTCAACTTGTATCCCTGTCCCCGCGCAGTTAATGGAGTGTCCGCCATTTTGAGTAACTGTACTGTCTGGCTAAATTAATATTCTTTAGTAGTGGTTTAATCTAACATATCTCAATACAGTCAGGGTTGTGTAGCCCCTTAGCTAAAATTGGTCCTTCGAGCCGGAGGGTATCAGTAATAATAATCATATTAGTGATAATATGGCCAGCGGTGGACACTCTCCAATCGGCTCTCCCCCATTAGAGCGCTCTAGGCGCCAGCGTCAGCCCCCTCCCCACTTGGAGAGCTACGCTGTAGATTTACCTCCTAGCTTATCTACGAGGACGTTAAGCAAGGATAACATTAGTAGCTCAAGTATGCCCAACCTTATCGACCTGTCAACCCCAGAGGTAGAGACCCAAGCTAGTTTAAGTGAAACTGACTTAGCTTACGGGGGGGGACAAGCAGGGCATGACTTGACTATACCCATAGAATGCCGCGCCCCCGAGATGGACCTCGGAGCGCAAGAAGGTAAAGAATGCGCCCCCGAGATGGACCTCGGAGCGCACCAGAGTAAAGAGAACCGCGCCCCCAAGATGGACCTCGGAGCGCGGGAGAAGACAAAGTACAGCGCCTTCGAGATGGACCTCGGAGCGTGTGAGAAGACCAGGTCACCGCCAAGCCCTGCCAACTCCAAATCACCATCGTCAGCGTCATCCCCAAGCGAGGCCGACCAGAGGCTAGCGCAAGTCCTGATCGCCACGATAACCACTTCGGCGGAAAGGGATCGCCTCCAGGGTGAGCGTGACCGCCTCCAGGCGCAACGAGAAAGTGAGAGTGAACATTTCAGACTGGAAGAGAGGCGCCTCCAGGCTGAAGAAAACATGGAGCGAGACCGCGTCAATGTGCAGCGCGACGCAGCCAATGCGCAGCGCGAGGCAGAACGAGACCGCCTACAAGCACAAATGATGGAGCAAGCGCTCCAGAGGGTGACTCCCCACTCTTCCACCCGGAGCTCCCGGAGATCATCACGACAAGGGTCGAGGGCACCTTCCCCTCCCCGACAAAGCTACACGGGACCCCGCCTACGGGAAGAACCTGCTTACGTTGCAGAGCAGCTAGCCGAGCGACTACAAAGCCTGACGGAGGACGAGGGAGGACAGAAAGCCCACCCGCACTACCCCATCTCAGACCAGGAGGCTCAGCGCAGCCCCGGTCTCAGTCCCGACACGCTGCGTTATGAACCCCCAACACGTCCCAGTGGGGAGTTCGAGCACCAGACGGCACAGAGGAATAGTGCCTGGGTACCCAGCCCCTGGTTCCCGCCCAGCACGGACCAACGACCCCACGTACGGGGAGACTCGCCGCGGATGCCTCTCCCCAGTGTCACAGCCATCCATGGCACCCTACATTGGGACACCCACATTCCCAGACTTCACAAGAGAAGACCGAGCGCAGTATACCGAGCTGCGTATGTGCCTAGAGACAATTATGTCCGGAGTACAGGACGAGTCATACAAGTATGCCATTCTCCTTAAGCACCTCAAGGTAACTAGAGCGCACAACATATCGCTGGCATACTCCAATTCACAAACTCCCTATTCTGACGCCCTGGTTGCCCTTGACGCACGTTACGGGCGTACGTGGGATTATGTCATTCAGGAGATACGTGAGATCGAACGTCTCCCCCCGGCTAGAGACAACCGAGCCCTGGACGACTTATCCGTCAAGGTACAGTCCCTAGTAGGGATGCTCGGGTCCCAACGAGAGAAGGGGATGTACGAGTTGTACGCCAACTCCAACGTGGAGCGCATATTGGAGAAGCTCCCCCCATTCCGCCAAGAACGTTTTCGGCGGCAAAGAAACTACCGTGACCCGAATGGCCCAGAACAGTCACTCCTGGACCTTGCTGACTTCCTAGCCAGGGAGGTTAGCAGCCTAAGAATTGACACCTTCACATGGGGTGGCTCGAACATTAAAGAGGGACCGAGGAGGTTTAAAGACCAAAGCAGGCCCATCACAGTGATGCACCAGGCCGAGTCGGTGTCACGACAGAAGAGTCACAACCCCCCCGCCAATGGAAAATGGAAGATCGCATGTCAATACTGCGAGAACGAACACTGGCTGTCACAGTGCGACGCATTCAAGAAACTGACCACCGTCGAAGTAAGTCAGTGGATTAAAGCTAACCGCCGCTGCTTCCGCTGCGCGCACGGCCACATGGCAGCAGAATGCCGCCTTAAGAAGAAGTGTGGCAAGTGTGACGGCGCTCACCTCGAAGCACTGCACGAGAGCAACAGGCGGAACCCAGCTCCACAAAGCAACTCGAGAGCAGAAGTACTCTACATCGACCCCGCGAAGAGTGGGAGCTCCAGGGTGCTCCTCAAGGTGGTACGAGTACTCCTCAGTCACGGGGACAAGGTACTCGACACCTACGCCGTCCTCGACGGCGGGTCGGAGAAGACACTCCTCCTCGCCTCCGCCGCGACCCAGTTGGACCTGCGGGGTCCAGAGGAGACCATGACCCTCCATACCATTCTTCGAGACTTAAAGACAATCAAAGGTGAAAACGTCTCGTTCACCATTGCAGCGATCGACCAGCCTGAGAAGCGGTACAGCATCAGCAAGGCGTTCACAAGTTACGACATAGGTTTGTCACGCTACGATTACCCCATCCCACAGCTGAGGGAAAAGTACGACCACCTACGCCAACTGCCCATACCGCTCATCAGCGGCGCTACGCCGACCCTACTCATTGGCTCCGACCACGCGGACCTCATTGTCCCAACTGATGCGGTCCACATCGGACCCAGAGGATGCCCAGCCGCGGTTAAGACCCGACTGGGGTGGACGCTCCAGGGCCCCCTCTCCGGGCCGTCCAGCCGACCAACGTCCACATGCTGCCTTTACACCAAGGTGAGCGACACAGACAATACCCTCCTACAGCACGTTGAGAGGCTATGGACACTAGACTCGCTGCCATTCAAGAACGAATGCAAGATGGTTCGATCCAAAGAGGACAAGTATGCCATAGCTCTACTCGAGCAGAAGACTACGAGGGTCGAGGTCGACGGAGTGCTAAGATACGCGACCCCACTCTTGAGGCGGGAAGGGATGCCCACTCTGCATGTGCCTAAGGGAGCGACGCACCACTACCTACAGAGCACTGAGCGGCGCCTCGCCAAGGATCCCCCCCAAGCAACGATATATCGCACCGAGATCGAGAAGCTGGTAACGGCCGGCCACATAAAGAAAATCGATGACCACGAGGCAGAAAGGACGACAGAGTCATGGTACGTGCCCCACCACAAGGTCACCCACAACAGAAAGAACCGCATCGTGTTCAATTGCAGTTATCAGATTGGACAGCAGAATCTGAATAACCTACTCCTGCCCGGCCCGACACAAAGTGGCCATCAGTGGCGACATCAAGGGGATGTTCATACAAGTTCGACTGATGGAGGAAGACAAGCCTCTACTGAGGTTTCTGTGGAGGGAGAGGCCCGACGACGAACAACCCTCGATATACCAATGGGAGGTACTCCCCTTCGGCACCACCTGCAGCCCGTGCTGCGCCACGTTCGCGTTACAGAAGCACGTGGCCGAAGACCCCAGAGCCGACGATGATGTCCGACACAGCGTTGAACGAAGTTTCTACGTGGACAACTGCCTACAGAGCGTATCCACGCCAGGAGAAGCAGAGAGCATCCTACTGAAGCTACGGGCTTCATTAGCCAAAGGTGGATTCGACCTCCGACAGTGGGCCAGTAGCGACCCTCAAGTTCTCCGGAACCTCCCTCCAGAGACCAAGGCCGCGAGCAGCGAGACCTGGATGGTGCACACCCCAGGCGAAGTGCAAGAGATGACCCTGGGCCTCGTCTGGCGCTTCAAGACGGACTCGCTTCACTACCGACACACACCTCTGAGGACGGATCAGGAGACGTCCACGACTAGACTGACCACTCGGCGGAGTGTGTACCGAACACTCGCCAGCCAGTACAACCCAATGGGATGTATCCTCCCCTACACCACCCGGGCGAAGATGCTGGTGAGAGAACTGTGGGACAAGGAGCAGGGCTGGGACGACCCCATACCCGAGCACCTAGCTACCACATGGAGAGAGTGGGAGGATGAACTTGTCTTACTCCGCGAGGTGGCCATCCCGCGGAGTTACTTCCCCCCTACAGTGCGGCTGGAGACGTGTCAGATAGACCTGCACGTCTTCAGCGACGCCTCTGAAGTGGCGTACGGATCAGTGGCCTACCTGAGAGCTCGAGAAGAGGGAGGAGAAGTCCACGTAGCCTTCGTCCTGGCCCGCTCGAGGATAGCTCCCCGCAAGCAGCAGTAGATCCCGCGACTAGAGCTCTGCGCAGCTCTGGTAGGCGCGCAACTCGCAAAAATGGTGCAAAGTGAACTCACCATACCGGTGTGTGAGATCATCCTATGGTCAGACTCCATGACCGTGCTCACCTGGATCCAGTCCGCCTCCTGTCGGTACAAAGTTTTCGTCGGAGTCCGAGTAACCGAAATCCAAGACCTGGTAGGAGCGGCATGTTGGAGATATGTTGACACCAAGCAGAACCCGGCGGATGTCATCACACGGGGGATGTCCCTAGCCGACCTCACCCGTCCTAACCCATACAGTGATGGCCCAGAGTTCCTCAAGCTCCCGGAGGAGAAGTGGCCTATCTCCACCCCACGGGAGGCGAACCAAGACGAGTCAGAAATAAAGAGGTCTATGTTCTGCGGGCTGAGCCAAGCCCCGGATCCAACGGGCCCGGACCTAGACAACTGTCAAACTCTGGAGAGTGCCCAGAAAAGGACATTCCTATGGCACCACCCGGAGCTCCCCCCCACAACAGACCTCGATGCACCTGCATACGAGGAAGCGGAACTTCTTCTGCTGCAGAGAGCGCAAAGAGACTCTGTCCCAGAGGAAATAGAGTGTCTGACAAGGATAAAGCCAGTCCCCTCAGACAGTCGACTCCTCACCTTAGCCCCAGAGATCGACGCCCAGAACCTCATCAGGGTGGGTGGTTGGTTGAGACGGGCCCCGGACTTGGCTGAGGATGTTAAGCATCCCATTGTCCTAAACAGCCGACACAGGATAACAGATCTGATCATTCAGAAATACGACGAGGTGGTGTGGCACGCGGGGGCCGAGCGAGTCTTTGCAGAGATCCGACGGCGCTTCTGGATACTCCAAGGGAGAGAAGCTGTACGCCGATTCCAACAGACTTGCCCGACCTGTCGCAAGTGGAGGGCACAGCCCATTATTCCGAAGATGGCAGACCTGCCTCCCTGCCACCTCCGACTCGGCGAGCGGGCCTTCCATTCCACGGGCGTGGACTGCTTCGGCCCATTCAACGTCAAGAAGGGAAGAGGAACAGAGAAGAGGTGGGGTATCGTGTACAAATGCATGACCACCCGAGCTGTTCACATTGAGCTCCTCCAGTCGATGAGTACAGACTCGTTCCTCATGTCATTCCGGAGGTTCCAAGCGAGGAGAGGGACCCCCTCAGTGCTATTGTCAGACCAAGGGACAAATTTCCGAGGAGGAGACACGGAACTGAGAGCGAGCTTCCTGACCATGGGTGAAGAACTCAAGATCCGCCTCGCTCCTGCTCAGGTCACCTTCCAGTTCAACCCCCCGAATGCCCCCCATTTCGGGGGAACGTGGGAGAGAGAGGTCCGATCCATAAAGACTGCTATGTACACCGTACTTGGAGCCCAGACCGTGGGCGATGAAGTCCTGGCTACGGTCCTCACAGAGATTGAGGGAGTTCTGAACTCAAACTACCTCTTGATGGGGCGGCTGGACCCTGCCCTTCCTCAGACGGTGTACAGACAGGACGAGATGAACGGATGGAGGATGTGGAGACACAGCCAAGTACTGGCCGACCAGTTTTGGGCCCGCTTCCTCCTACACTACCTACCCTCCCTTCAAGCCCGTCAGAAGTGGGTTAAAGACAGGGACAACCTGACCGTGGGTACCGTCGTGATGATAATAGACCAGTCACTACCCCGAGCTACGTGGCCAGCCGGCCGTGTGAGCAGAGTGATTAATGGTTCAGATGGGAAGGTCAGAGCGGCAGAAGTCATCGTCCAAGGGCGGACTTATACCAGACCAGTAGCTAAGTTGATAGAGCTTCCTGCGTTCCCTGACCCCCCTGACGACGACGATAACCCACCGACTTTATAGGTTACTTCCAACTTCCCATAGCCCATTATGGAGAAATTGACTTGACCCTTAATATTAATCTGTGCCCCACATTTTATTTACTAATTAGGTTCGGACTAATTAGGGGGCGGCTGTTCTGAAGGTCCAGATTAACACTGAAAGTCTGCGTTTATTATTTTGTATAACTAATATATTGTTTATATATATAAGATATATATATTTACGTCATCTGTTTACCTACCAGTATTCATCATTCGCTTATATGTCCCATTCTTAACGCCGTAGGTGCCAGGGCGCGCGCCCCCCTAGACATGTTTTCAGAACATGTTCAGGCATGCCCGTTCAAGGGAGTGAGCGCATTGATTCTGTACAGGTGAACAGGCGGAGTCTACAGGGAACTAATATAGAGTATGTTGGGTAGACGACGTGCAGCAGCAGCATTACAGGAAAACTAACAGAGCGAGAGAGAAGACGTCTGGTGCAGTTGTACATAGACCGAGAGCGGTGTATCGTTATAGAGAGCCACATGGCTAATTAGATACCACTATAATATTGTCGAGCCATTATTGGCACAGTATAGTGACTTGTGTAAGCGAAGTAACGTGGAGAGACTTATAGTTAAACCCAGCAACGTTTGGATATAACTACTCATTGGAGACCGCCTGCGGGTTAGCTTCACGTACAAACGGAGCTAACTAGCTACCATCTATGCCAACAGGCTTTTGGATTAATAGCTATTAACCCTGCCATCGGGCGCTAGGAATACAAGGACCGGTTCCGTACAAGACCCCTTCTCCCAGCGACGACAGGATTATCCGACCAGTCTACAGTTTCTCTGGAGCAGGAGCTCTAGAGAGAACCAACCGTCTCCAGCCACCATCTTGCTTTTCCCTGTATCGCCTCGCTTCGTCTCACTCCATTCAGAGCTCCACCGGTCGAGTATCCGTAGTATAGGAACTATTCGTTACCGTTGACTTTGTTGCACTGACATTCTATTATTAAAGGAGAACCGTGATATATACCATGTATGTTTACTATTTACATTAAACTGATGCTTGTTCAACTTGTATCCCTGTCCCCGCGCAGTTAATGGAGTGTCCGCCATTTTGAGTAACTGTACTGTCTGGCTAAATTAATATTCTTTAGTAGTGGTTTAATCTAACATATCTCAATACAGTCAGGGTTGTGTAGCCCCTTAGCTACAATATGTATAAAATCACAGTTTTTCACATTAGGATCTACCATCCCAATAGGCCACCTTGTTTATGGTTTGATTCAGTTTAAGAAATAGAAAATAATAGAGTAAAATAGAATAGACAGAGAAAAATGATGCAATAGTGCAGTGCAATAAAATAGTAGAATAGAATAGACAGTAAAATGTTGCAACAGTGCAGTGCAATAAAATAGTTATGGATTACTGTTTAACTTGACAATCTAAGTAGTCTTTACCTTCCCTGTTTGATATCATCAGTTTAAAACCTGACAGTCTTCCCTCCTGTTTGATACCCACTTTGACCCTTCAAACCTACCTCTCGGGGCAAACCTCCCTCTCAGGAGATACCACATCAAGAACTGAACCAGTCAATAAAACAGCAGGCAGAATACACTATTGGAATTATAAACTCACAATTGCCTGATTCTTTTTAACTACAGTAGTTTTTTCGTGTTTTGAAATACATGGAAGTGAATGAGTTCACCAGCTTGTTGAAATGTGTTCATAGCGATCTACGAAAATAAAGAGGTGAATAAGGCGAATAGATGCGAAGCATTCTTGCATGGGTTGAACTTGGTCTTACACAAAGTGCCATGCCTGTAATGCGCCACTAGGGGCAGACTGCCTAATTGTGAGTGACAGAATAACTAACTGAGTGCATGAATGAATGTGTGAGTGACAGTGTGAGCTAGTGACATTGTCAGTCAGGTGCTTCATATCTAAAAAGGAGAAAGAACAATTGATTTAAAAGATGATGACATTAAATGAATAATGATAACATTTTGGCTAGTCTGAGCTCTTCTTTATAGAGGTATGGGTGCCCTGATGGCAAAGGGCCAGTCAGCAGTTCAGCCTAGATTTGGAGGCGAGGTGGTCCCTACCTGGGGATCAGTCAGAGAACCAGAGGGCAGAGACGGGTCTGAAATTCTAATATAGCTCCACACTCTCACACGCTGCAAGGGAGAGGCTTTAACTGGCACTCGGAAAATTCCTACAGATGTTCCCTTAGAAATATTTCAATGGCTTCTGTCGTAGAAATATTATCATGTCATTATAGATCTGTGTTGAGATATAATTTTATCTTTGTACAGCTTGACTGGTTCAATATGACCAACTAGTTGTCTCTGATTGTAAACTGATCACTTTTCCCTGTGGCCACAGATTAAATAAACTATGTTTTTCTATTTTTAATAACGACTCAGAATGATTACAAAACGGCTCATCCTTTGTCCTTTAATAAATTCCATAACACTTCCAGGTCAGAACTGTTATGTGTTGTAAATGTTTCTTCTAGTAACTATACTAGGCGTTTGATAAATATATAGGAATATTTTTTTTTAAATAGAATCACTCTATTCAGGTAAAGTACAACTGCATCGAAAAAGTACTCTACTTCAGTAAAAATATGGTTTACAAAAACATTTTCTTTTTTACTTTCCATCTGTGGTACTGAGGCATCGTGGTGCCCACCTGTAGCTGTAAATCAGCATCTAATTATAATGTGAATCATGGAAATAGCTTATCTTTTTTTTTCTGAAAGGAAAAAAAACAATCACATTTTAAAGTCAATAATGAAGCTGTCATATAATCAAATAATGTTTTCTTATTTTTCCCTCCTCTTTTCTCACTCACTCACTCACTCACTCACTCACTCACTCACTCACTCACTCACTCACTCACTCACTCACTCACTCACTCACTCACTCACTCACTCACTCACTCACTCACTCACTCACTCACTCAATCACTTAATCACTTAATCTCTCCCCCTCTCCTTTCTTCTCTCCTTCCGCTAGTTTTTAATCAGCAGTGGGAAATCTGGAGGAGTATTACACGGGTAAGATAAGGTCTTATATAGTTCTACGTTTAAGACCCCGCTGGTCTCCCCACTGTGAAGAGGGGGCTAAGGAGGGGTGGAGGTCTGAGCTGTGGTCTCCGAGGAGGAGGCTGCTAGCCCGAGCAGAACGGAGGCTGGTGGGGGTCTGAGCTCTGGTCTCCGAGGAGGATGCTAGCCGAGCAGAACCAAGGCTTTGCGCTGCTCATCTAACTCCACTCATGCTTATCAAGGTGGGATTGATCTGGCTTTAGCCAGAGGGATAGAGAGAGGACTTGCTCCTTCTGCACTATCTGCGCCAACTGTCAGTCAGCAGAATGCCCTACAAAATTGTATTATTATCATTCCACGCTCTATACTTTCTTTAATCAATCCGAGATGGAAGAGGAGATGATTCCTATTCATTCCGATGTATTTTCCCACTAAAGCTCCCGTGTGAACTGTAGGCTTGTAGTCTTAGATGCACAACAGGGGTAGAAAGTAAAAAAGTGTCTGAGTGAGTGTTAATCTTACTAGCTTTATAATTGATAGTATACCACAGCCTGGGTGAATACTCTTTTCAGATTGGCCGGCAGGTGTGCGTTAAAACCGTTTAATGCACACGTAATTCAGCTCAAATTTAATCACCGTTCAAAATCCATCCGCTACCCAACCTGTAAGCATAGCAGCATTAAAGAGCACAGCTGTCAACGCTTTACTCTGTATCAACTGTGGCGAAGCACAGATGACTTATCAACCCGATGAACGACTGGGAAGGAAAACACACCAATGGCTGATTTAAACATTTCTTTCAATCTATTTGGAGAAAACAACACGTTTGAAGAATGAGACCCGGCAGAGGAAAACGAATAATTCCTTGTCATGACAACAGTCAGCTCTTGCGTCATAACCTTTCCACTTTGCGTGCAAAGCTTTCAGCAAAATTTACAAACGGCCGCGTTACAAGCGGGATAGTCAACGAGTAGGTGTGCGCTTTGCGTCGGGTCACTCTCCGCCTCCCCGTCGTGCATATAATACAGTTTAACCGACACCTACTTAATCCATTACTTAACTCATTCCCCGCCAACAACGTTTATATACGTTATTGGGCGCCATCCTTTCAACGCCAACCACGTATATATATACAGTATACGTTATTTGATTGTTTTTCCTTTTTTTGGATATTTTTATCCATTATTCATCCGGGTACCTCTGTGTTACCATAGGGAATGAGTCTGAGATCGCCAAAGTGCAATACCGGCCGCATCCAGCTAGACGGCGGTATCGAGCACCCTTTGAAACCTTGTATCTTGGCCTGTGCAATGGTTAAATGTCACCGGGCTCACTTGTCTTTGCTGGGGGAAGGGAGCGGTTACAACGATCGGATTGAGAAGCGTCAAATGCTCCCGATGCGTGGTGGATTATGTTGGCGACACGATCGACACCAATACTGGGACTCGCGATCAGATAATTGGAATATTCTTTTTGGGGTACATCCTAGTGAAGGTAAGGGCTATATGCTATCAATCCTGCGTTGATCCAACCATGTCTTCACCTCGATCACAATGTATGTGTGTAACGTTACTTCACAATCTTACGTTACTCACATATCTCCAAGGATCTGTTTAACAGTACTGTATATTTGCATATCTTGTATGTCACAAATGTAACAGTACTGTATATCTGTATGTCATGTATGTCATAAATGTCATGATTAGATTATATGATTAGATTAGATTATTATATCTGTATATCTGTATGTTGTGTATGTCATAAATGTCATTATGAATTGAAAATGGGGGACCCTGATGTAAACAAGACGAAAATCTTTCTCTGGTCTGCATCCCCTTAACAATTGTGTGTATTGAGCTGTACTGTACTGTACCCGTTCTGCAATCTGTTAATTAAAGTTTTCAATCAATCAATCAAAACACGAGTAATTACATATAAACGAGTAATCGTGATCGCCGATGGGATCATTGGAATTATACTTTTTGGAGTACCTTCAACGTATATTTTACCGAACCTGAAACATGTTTCTGTAACGATCACAGTGTCGTATTTTACCGGACCTAAACCAAGCTTTTTGTAACGATTGCATTTTCGGTATAAGACTACCCCCCCCCCCCCCCCCCCCCCTTGATGATTTTGTGAAGGCACATATGTACATGCTATATACCTTTGATTTGGGAGTATTTGGGGCTTCAGGTGATCAACCAGAACGATTTGGGCTTATTGCATAACGCATCATATCCCGCGATCTATGGAAAAAAAATTGATTATTTTGGAAAGGGGCGATGTTTAGCGTGTAGCGTGTAACAAACTACAGTGTGTAGAAATTAACTGATTAGTCAGTAATGGACTATGAACAATGCCTGTAAAATGACTATTGTCTCCATATCTATAATACAGAACACATCGCTAAAATGGTCGATAACGCTGGCACCAGCCAGTGCAGATGGCGAAAGCTGGTGGCTGTCAAAGAGTTAAATGAGCATTGTCATTTTTGGAAATGTCTGCTGTTCGAGCTTGCTAGCTTGGAGCTAAACTTGTGCTTGGAGTGGTACCATTGTTATGTTTTGGAATCTTCTACACAGATGTCTTGCCAAGCCCTTTGTTTACGGATATTTGGATTTGTCCTATTATCAGTCCTATTTGGACCCACTCATGTTGGCCAGATGGTGGCGCTATAACCAAATGTCAGAGCTCCCCATAACTCGCACACACACACTAGCCTGATTTTTATGAAACTTGAGGGAATGATGCGTCTTGCCAGTGCGGTCTGGCATTCACTACAGATGGACCAAAGGGGAAGATAAGAGTATTTAATGAAAGCCTTTGCCATCATGCACAAGAAGCCTTTGCCACTGCACTCTGGCATTTATAGAATTACAGTATTTGGCCAGTGTGTGCGTGTGTGTGTGTGTACGCGCGTGCACACGTGTGTGTGTGTGTGTGTGTGTGTGTGTGTGTGTGTGTGTGTGTGTGTGTGTGTGTGTGTGTGTGTGTGTGTGTGTGTGTGTGTGTGTGTGTGTGTGTGTGTGTGTGTGTGTGTGTGTGCGTGCGTGTGCATGTGTGTATGCGTGTGCATGTGTGTGTGTGTGTGTGTGTGTGTGTGTGTGTGTGTGTGTCTAATCCTTTTGGAGGCTCACCTTTTCCAAGTAAGTAATTCAAACCAGAAGGGTACTCAGGGAGATGCCTACACCGGCCTACACTAAGGCTGAGACCGCCAGAGATAATTATCGATAACCGCATGATATCGATAAGTGGCGTCACATATCGATATATTTGCATTATGTAAATATTTTTTTTTATATTTCTTTTAAATACTTTATACTATACTAAAATACTAGGGCTAGATCCACAAAGAATGGATTGCACTGTGCTAATTGTACTCTTACTTACAATGATGTAAACAAGACGAAGGTCTTTCTCTCCTGCGCAGTGTTGAATGGAAATTTGGTTAACAGATTGCAGAATGGGTACAATACAGTACGGCTCAATACACACAATTGTTAAGGGGATGCAGACCAGAGAAAGACTTTCGTCTTGTTTACATCAGGGTCCCCCATTTTCAATTCATAATGAATTGTAAGTACAGGTGCAATTAGCACCCTGCAATCCATTCTTTGTGGATCTAGCCCTAGGTCTTGTGGCATGTTTTAGTAAAAACATCCCCATTTCATGTAAATTCAGTTGAATTGCAACTCTGCACTGTGCATTCCATATGCAGTGCACTCCTCCATCACATCCAGAGACCACAGACTATACAATGAGAAGGATCACTGTGGTAGTTTTGAATGGGGAAATCTGTAACACTAAATATGGCGGCAACAAATATTAATAAAAAATATTGATATTTATCGATAATTTGGTCCAGATTTATCGATTCTTCCAAATGGCATATCGTCTCAGCCTTAACTATGTATACTATGGCATTTATTAGGCTATGTTTCAGTCCAGCCATGGCTGGAGCAAGACAACTCACTGGGAGCTCCTCTGCCTGCATGTCCTTCAACTTTGGAATGGACAGCTGTGTGCACTCACTCACAAAACTACTGGAGCATCTCCATTATGAACCATAATGGCACACCTGATAATGCTCCACATCCAATTATACTTCTATAGCTGTGATTTGTCACTTAAATTGGCACAAGTATTTATATTTCACTTGTAAAGAAAGTTTAAAAAAAGAATATCTCCTTTCCCAGAGACTGACCATAATAGTGCAGTTAGAAAGAAAGAGACCAGCCATGTTTGGACAAAATAGCCAACATTCTAAATACTTGAAATAATCGATTTTGCGCACAGATCATTTGAGTTATCAATTTATAATATGCATTTCACATGGGTATTTCCTGGTTCATATGAAGATGACAGAGGCCAAATGGACAATAGCTAACATTAAATACTTAACCTAAACTGTTCTAACAGCACAATATTGATGTAAGTAATTTTTTTTTTTGTATGCAATGCATAGTTATTTCACAGTGAGGCTTTGTGTAGTAGGGCCCTTGTGCATTTATATTTACCCTCATCATTGATTTCAATGATGGAAATTAATTCAAATAAAATACATGACCGATTAGAATTATTATTATTTTTAGAATTCAGGTCCTTCGCCTACTGTCAGCCTATGTGCGAAGAGTTATGGCGGGTGCAGACATACAGAACCACGGACAGGAGTGATTGCAACACCTCCTCGCCAGCGCTTGGCACGCGTGGGTGTTAATCACACTAGGCAAGCAGACCACGTGAGCGGATCGGCGCGGCCGAGAAATCCGCTCTTCGCTCTTTAAAGCTTGGTCCGCTCCGCTAATCACTCATGTTGACCCCGCCCCCAAGTCGCTCTCCGCTCGCTCCCCGCTCACCTTGAATCGAGCGCTCCCCGCTCCCCGCGCCAGATCGCTCGGTAGTTTTTTTTCTTCTTTTTTTGGAGCATGGTGTAAATGAGCTCAAACTACAACAGTCTACACCCCCTGGGCCCCTTAACAATTGTTTGTATTGAGCCGCATTGTAATTGTAGCCATTCTGCAATGTTAAATAACGTTGTTTATCCATTCACTATCTCTATTAAGCGATGATAGGCTAGCCGAGCCACAATGCTATGGTCGCTGCCATTAACGTTAGCATGTAAGCTAACGTCAACAACAATGGCGTCGATATACTTTTTCTAACTGGAGTGAGTGTGGGCGTCTCTACAGTGACAAAGCCTGAACGAACAGCCTATCACAGGTTCACCCTTCTCATTGGTTGAAAATGGCCTTCATGTTTGTACATCGCCATCTGTTGCTTTGGCATTGTACTGCATGTATATATTACATCAGTGTTAAACCACTGTGAGCGGCCCGGAGTGGATTGGAGCGGAGGAGAACTCTCGCTCCGGACGTCGCGCCGACTCATTTTAAAACCCACTCCTCGCTCACGTCAAAACCGGCCGCTCCGCGCCCCGCGCCGCTCACGCTCCGATCCGCTCACATGCACTGTAGGCAAGCCAAAAGATGCCAAGTCGGCCCACATGTTGTGAGGTTTTGTCCTTTGCTCACTTACTCGCTCTGTTCCTTTAAGCCTACTCGCTCTTTTCCATTTGTTTTCTGTTAATCATTTCATTCCCCTATTCACACGCTTCTTCCCAGAGACGTCGTTGATTGGTTCTCCCCCGTCCACACGCTTATCAATCACATCCCTCAGCTGTCACTGCTTGTCAATTAAGCAGTCCGTATTATTTATACCCCGTTTCCCCATTCAAGTTTTGTTGGATCGTTTTGATATTTCAGTTGCATTCGCCGTTCCTGCTGCCTGCTGTTGTTTCCCTGTGCTTTGCCTCCAGGATATTCAAGAAGCATTCCTCTTGGACACCCTTTCCCCGAGGCTCATGAACTCCACCTTCGAGCCACTGACCCAGGCCTCCGTCTTCACCAAGCTGGACCTCCGGAGTGCCTACCATCTTGTCCGTATCCGTGAGGGCGATGAATGGAAGACCGCCTTCAAGACCCCCAGGGGCCACTACGAGTACCTAGTGATGCCGTTCGGCCTCACCAACGCCCCGGCGGTATTCCAGGCACTCATGAACGACGTCCTTCGTGACATGCTGGAGGTGTTCGTGGTGATGTACCTGGACGACATCCTCATCTTCTCCAGGACCCTCGAGGAACACATCCAGCATGTCCGCCGTGTGCTGGAGCGCCTCCTCCACAATCGGCTCTTCGTCAAGGCGGAGAAGTGCCGTTTCCACTCCGACTCCGTCGACTACCTGGGCTTCATCGTTGAGAAGGGCTTGACCCGAGCGGATCCTCGCAAGATCCAAGCTGTGGAGGATTGGCCTGAACCCACCACTCGGAAGGAGTTACAGAGTTTCCTTGGGTTCGCCAACTTCTACCGAAGGTTCATCCGGAACTACAGTCAAGTGGCGGAGCCACTTACCAAGCTGACCTCCCCCGCTCTGCCGTTCGACTGGTCCCCAGCGGCATGTGCTGCGTTCCGCTCCCTCAAGAAGAGGTTCACTTCCGCCCCTATCCTGCTCCACCCTGACCCCAAGAGACAGTTCATTGTGGAGGTGGACGCCTCGGATACTGGACTGGGCGCTGTCCTATCCCAACGTTCTCTTTCGGACCAGAAGGTACATCCTTGCGCCTTCTACTCGCGTCGTTTCCTCCCTGCCGAGAGGAACTACGACACCGGCAATCGGGAGCTGCTGGCGGTCGTGGCTGCGTTGGAGGAGTGGCGTCATTGGCTAGAGGGGGCCGAGGAGCCTTTTACCATCTGGACGGACCACAAGAACCTGACGTTCATCCGCGCTTCCAGGCGCCTCAACGGTCGGCAGGCGAGATGGGCCAGTTTCCTCAGTCGGTTCGACTTCTCGCTGACCTTCCGCCCCGGTTCCCGCAACACGAAGGCCGACTCCCTGTCCCGGTTACACTCCAAGGGGGCTCCACCCTCTGAGGACCCTACTCCCATCCTCCCGGAGGCCCGAGTGGTTGGAGCCATCACCTTGGGCATCGAGGGTGTGGTTAGACGTGCCCTACGCTTCCAGCGTGCTCCAAGCAACGTTCCTATTCATCGTCTCTTCGTCCCCGACTCTGTCCGGTCCCGGGTACTGCTTTGGGGCCATACCAGCCGGTTCGCCCGCCACCCTGGCGTCCATCACACGTTCTCTTTCCTGGCTCGTCGTTTCTGGTGGCCCACCATGCGGAACGACGTCAAGGAGTTCGTATTGGCCTGCGCGGTCTGTGCCCGCAGCAAGGCCTCACACCAGGCACCCTCCGGGCTCTTACAGCCACTTCCCGTTCCAAGCCGTCCTTGGTCACATGTGGCGCTAGACTTCGTCACAGGTCTTCCCTCCTCCCAGGGGAACACTTGCCTTCTGACCGTGGTGGATCGATTCAGCAAGGGGGTTCACCTCGTGGCCCTTTCCAAGCTTCCCTCGGCGGCCGAGACGGCGGACCTCCTGACTCACCACGTGTTCCGCCTTCATGGGTTTCCCCAGGACATCGTCTCTGACCGGGGGCCCCAGTTCACCTCCCAGGTATGGCGGGCCTTTTGCAAGGGATTGGGGGCGACGGTCAGTCTTTCCTCTGGTTATCATCCCCAGACTAACGGACAGACGGAGAGGATGAACCAGAGCGTGGAGTCTGCTCTTCGGTGTGTGGCAGCCGAGAGACCGGCATCCTGGAGCCGTTTCCTTCCCTGGGTTGAATACTCCATCAATTCAATGGTCAGTTCCGCCACCGGCCTCTCACCATTTGAGGTTTCCCTGGGCTACCAACCCCCTCTTTTCCCCGCACAGGAGGCGGAAGTGGCAGTTCCCTCCGTGCAGGACCACCTCGACCGCTGCCGACGAGTTTGGGAGATCACCAGGACCGCGCTGCTCCGGACATCTGAGCGCGCCTGTCGTGGTGCCGACCGGCGCCGGGTTCCTGCGCCGACTTACCTCCCTGGGCAGAGGGTGTGGCTCTCCGCAAGGGACCTCCCGCTTCGGTCCTCGGCCAAGAAGCTCAACCCCCGTTTCGTCGGACCTTTCGAGGTCCTGAAGGTACTCAGTCCGGCGGCCCTACGCCTGAAACTTCCTGCGTCCATGCACATTCACCCTGTGTTCCATGTCTCCCGGGTTAAGCCCGTCTCCCTCAGTCCCCTTATGCCTCCAGCTCCTGATCCTCCGCCTCCCGTGTTGGTGGATGGTCACCCCCAGTGGCAGGTCCGCCGGTTGATGGGCGTTCGTCGGCGGGGCCGGGGGTTCCAATACCTGGTGGACTGGGAGGGTTACGGCCCTGAGGAGCGTAGCTGGGTCTCCCGGCAGCTCATCGTGGATCCCGGCTTGATCACTGACTTCCATCGTGCCCATCCTGACGAGCCGGGTCGGCCTGGTCGCCGGGTGGCTCCCGTGGAGGGGGGGGTACTGTGAGGTTTTGTCCTTTGCTCACTTACTCGCTCTGTTCCTTTAAGCCTACTCGCTCTTTTCCATTTGTTTTCTGTTAATCATTTCATTCCCCTATTCACACGCTTCTTCCCAGAGACGTCGTTGATTGGTTCTCCCCCATCCACACGCTTATCAATCACATCCCTCAGCTGTCACTGCTAGTCAATTAAGCAGTCCCGTATTATTTATACCCCGTTTCCCCATTCAAGTTTTGTTGGATCGTTTTGATATTTCAGTTGCATTCGCCGTTCCTGCTGCCTGCTGTTGTTTCCCTGTGCTTTGCCTCCAGGATATTCAAGAAGCATTCCTCTTGGACACCCTTTCCCCGAGGCGACGCGCTCGCTCCATTCTGTTCCAACGCTCTTTACGCACAACGCCTGGGTGAGTTTTTTATGACTGTCTTTGATCCAATTCCGTTTTTCGTGTGTTTATATAACACTGAAGATTTCCAGCTTTTTATCAGACAGTCACTCACCCAGCGTTTAGCCTTTTTTTGGATTGTTTCATTGGGATAATATTTTGGCCTAACATCTCCCACTGTGTGTTTACACACCGAAGATATTATCACATTGGATTTGTATTTTGGGACTTCGCTCACAGTGTTTATTTTGCACCGAAGATATCTATCACTTGGGATTGTGTTTGGAACGTTACTCACAGTGTGGATTTACACCGAAGATTCAGTCACTAGGATAACTCTGTTTTCGGGTACAAGTCACCTCTCCTGTTCACCTGCTCTGTTCCACCTGCACTCTGAGTTAACTCGCTCCCTCTCTCTCTCTCGGTCCCGCAACCACCTCGGAGATTCTGCCGAGAGAAGTCTGCAGAGCGGCTCTGACGTCAGCGTCTGCTTCCCCTGACTACCATCCCGGGAGAAGCTGCAGAGCAGCAACATTCATCCTTGCTTGTATTCCAGTCTTTGTTTGAACTCTTCCAAGTGTGTGCTGTTTATTTAGTCTTAATAAACAAGCCCTTGTTTTTGGCAACTCTGAATCCTACTCTCTTGTGTCGTTGCGTTTGGGGTCGGTGTCAAACCATAACACATGTGAAGGATCACAAGGTCAGTCTGGTGTGTGATGATCACACTCACACACTTGCAGCGGTGGAAGAAGTACATAGTTACTTTACCAAAATAAAATATCACTCTGGTAAAAGTAGAAGTCCTCCATTCAAGATTCTACTTAATCATCTTCCCTTTATTCATTTGCTTAGATTTTTATTTTTTCAAAGCATGGATCAAGCAATCATACACATAAACAAACGTAATTTTGATGTATCATTTTTAAAGGTTTTCTGGCTTTTGGTATTTGGATGCAATCTTGACACAAAATAACCACACACCTGGCTGCAATTTAGGTTTTCAATTATAGCAAGAGCCAAGACTAACCAGCCTGGAGTGAAAGACTCTCAGAATGTTTTAAACTTAATTAATCAAGAAATTAGTGGGGGATAAGTCAAAGGAATGAAATGCAGTTGAAGAAGAGGAAGAGAAGAGGAACACGGAATAGAAGAAACATATGGGACGATGAAGGAAATGGTGTCTTGACTCGTCTTTTGGAAATTGAAACATGGGGTTCCAAACAGACATCCGACAGGAATTCACCGGTTTTAAAGAAGAAATAAATGGAAAACGTGAGATAAACAACACGGAAATACAGGACCAAAAAAAGAAAACATCAGTGAGGCACACGTGTGCATTGAGGAACTAGATACATGGAATATGGAGCCCAAAGGAGAGCTCTTAAACAACAAGAGAAGAATGTAAGAGAAGTTGAGGAAGAGGAGACTGGGAGGTTCAGGTGAAATCAGGTGGTACAGGACCCACAACGGAAGAAAGGATACTAGGAGCATCACTATGGCAATGGGTTGGAGAGACAGAAGTGGAGAGAGAGATACGGGGCAACAAGCAAGGGAGAGACTGCAAGAGTTTCAGTGATGAGAAAGGGGATAAGAGAGAAGGATGAGGGGATATATTATGGTGCCATAACCATAAACTAATGTGATTTCGGACATAATACATTAGTAAAGGCTCATTCACCCCTTCGGTTTCTTATAGACAGGTGCATAGGATAAATGTCCATAAGCAAGAGAACACACTCCCACAGACTGTCCTTTCACTTGCAATAGACTTTATTTAATGTAATCAGGTTTTTTACCTGGTGAAGGTCTAAGGATCAAAACGTTCGACATAATACATAACATTGCCTATTTAATTCAAATGAATAGTAATCTGACAAACACGTTTAAGTTGGAAAGGTCGACCAGCCAAGGTTGCTGTTTATCCCAGACCCTCTTTGCCATCTGTATTAAGCCTTTAACTCAAGGCAATTAGATCAAATAAAGACATAACAAGGTGAGAGGTAGGGGACACACATTTGGACTGTTGGACGGATGTATTTATCTACTTAGAACAACCTAAAAATGTGTTTCCCTAAATTAATGAGTAGCATTATATGAAGCAAATTACATACGTCAAAATGTAGGACTGAGATCACACAGAGGACTCTCTCTCTCCTCTTATCACGAGAGAGGGGGGGGGGGGGAAAGGAGAAAGAATGCCACGACATCATTAGCTTCGGCTAACACGAGGAGGGTTCAGGCTAACGACTAGGCCTGACCACTATTGGACTGAATAACAAAAGGACAATTCTGAACACACCGAGAGATCATTAGAATAGACTCTTCAAGGACGATACAATTTGATAACATCTGATAACATCTGATTACGAGGTTCTGTTTATAGCAATAAAACAACGCTTCTCCTCATAAGGTATCTCACAGTGTCGAAGTGTCGAATTCTTACGGAAGTGGAGAAGTATTATGGTTTATGGATTGCACTAACGGGGGAAGATAAGGATCTTATCTACCAGTATCGGAGACGTCAGGACCATTAAAAGTACACAACGCAGAGGAATTGGATGGAGAGCCAAACAGACGAAGACGTGATACTGGCCAGTTTGATCAGAATCTTACAGCTGCCTAAATAAATCAAAAGAGATATAAAGAGGTTTTTATATTTTAGTTGTAGAATAGAGATAGCTCAAAATACATTTACATTTAGTTTTTATCCAAAATGACTTACAAATTGTGAACAACAAGTCAGCAGGATGTGTACATCTCTTACAGGGTAAGTAGCATTCTGTAGATATAACAATTCAACTTGTAACTTATAGCTAGAAAGATTTTTAGCTGGTAATTGGTTCAGTGTTCACAAATGAATATATTGCAGATACTACTAGTGGTGGGGGAAAATATCGATATAGTATCGCAATACTTTGCGTGGCAATACTGTATCGATACAAGGACGCCAAGTATCGATATTTTATTATGCAACATTTTTCTTTAAAGAAGTGTGGAGAAGACATGCTTTTTTATAACCTTGAGACAAACACTGAAGGCTGTCTTGACTAACTTTGTACCAAGCTGTTCTGTCAAATGACTGCATACTGTACGTGACCGAGAGGTCTCTGAATATATGGCTGCAGTTCCAATGATTATGTCCCTTGCCTGCTTGTAATTGATGTGGTCATAAATCATTCAAGTGTGCGTGTGTGTGTGTGTGTGTGTGTGTGTGTGTGTGTGTGTGTGTGTGTGTGTGTGTGTGTGTGTGTGTGTGTGTGTGTGTGTGTGTGTGTGTGTGTGTGTGTGTGCGTGCGTGCGTGCGTGCGTGCGTGCGTGCGTGCGTGTGTGTCTGAGTGAGTGGGAAGGGGGATGATCGATGTGCCTCACTGTGCCCAAGTAATGAGCTCATGATTAGTTGTTTATGTTCAAATATTAATAATTGAATTAACATAATTATTTTAAGAGGATTAGTATAATAATAATAATAATAATAATAATAATAATAATAATAATAATAATAATAATAATAATAATAATAATAATAATAATAATAATAATAATAATAATAATAATAATAATAATAATAACAACAACAACAACAACAACAACAACAACAACAACAACAACAACAACAATAACAATAATAATAATAATAATAATAATAATAATAATAATAATAATAATAATAATAATAATAATAATAATAATAATAATAATAATAATAATAATAATAATAATAATAATAATAATAATAATAATAATAATAATAATAATAATAATAATAATAATAATAATAATAATAATAATAATAATAATACACAGAGGAGAGTGGCTTACTTTCTGCTATGATGAGTCTTTCCGTCCAGTCGTCGTTGATCACCTGGATATTCCCAAAGTGAACGTCGCTGAAGAAGATGCGGTTGGTGCCAGACGTCCCCTGGCTGTAGTCGAAGGCCAGGGCGATGACGTTCTTGAAGTAGGCGGGCCTCTCGAAGGGCTGGACGGGCGAGTTGAGGTCGCTCTCGTCCGACAGGTGGACGCTCTTCAGTATGGTTCTCTCCGAGTAAAGCAGGTAGCCCTCGTAGCGCACACAGGCGAAGCCGTCCTCAGCCAGGTGGCCGTGGGCACAGGAGCAGGTCCTGCGTCCGCTCCCCAGGTGGAAGCACAGCTGCTGGCAGCCTCCGTTGCTCCTGGCACATGGGTTGGTGCCTGGAGCACAGACAAGCAAAAAAAAAGCATGATTACCACTTTTCCTTGGGCTCTGATCCAATGTGATTGGGTTTACATTAGGGAGGCGATATATATGTCATAGCCACTAGCTGCTGGTTCATATTTGTGATGGGAATGTTATCTATACATCTGTGTGAAAATACATATTCTATCTTTGTACAGTTTGACTGGTTAATATGACCAACTAGTAAACTGAGCTCAGACACTGGCAGACACTACTGTCCCTTTAATGTGGGGAGAGGATGACTTTTGACCTAATCTTTTTCTCTCCTAGCAAGGTTGTTTAGCATTCCAGTTAAGGACACAACAAACAACACTGCCTAGCCAAGGCTGGTTCTCCTTTGGGCAGACTTTGTTTACCTTTCTGGGTGTCTAGTGGACGTCATTTCAATTGTGTATTAATGTACGTCTGACCAGAGCTCTTTGTCACTTTATGGTCAGACGCTTGTGTGTGAACATGTTGTCTCTGATTGTAAACTGTCCTTTCATTGTGGCCACAGATGAAATAAACAATGTTTTTCTATTTTTAATAACAACTCAGAATGATTACAAAACGGCTCATCTTTTGTCCTTTAATAATTCCATAACATATTGCAGATGACTCGATATCAGCAAGGTACTGTACAGTGATTCTGAGATGTTGTACGATAAGTTAACCCTCCCACTTGATTCCAGTCGAGGTGAAGATAATGACAAAATATGATACCAAACTACACTTCCCAGTATAAGAAGGCAAACATACTGGTATGTAATGTTCTAACTCTGGCGAAGGTGACTTTCCTACAGTATAGTCTCCAGTTCCTAACACATGTTTTAGTGTAGAAACGTGAATGGTGCCACATGGTGATTTGCAATTGAAACAGCTGCCCTGTTGTAATTAGCATACGTATAGCTGGTTAAGGACTTCTGTCCTTGAAGCATTTTCAATTGGAAAGACACTACAGTAGTGACATCAATGTGTGTGTTTCAATCTGGAGACTACCTGGAAAATGACAATGGAAAAATGACAGTGGTAAGTTTCAATGACAATGAGCTCTAGACCTTATCTTGAAATGCTTGCAGTTGGAAACATAATGTAAACTACAGATGAGTCGGTCGCAGTCAACCAGCACCTGCTAACGGGTCGGACCCTATAGCTCAGCTGGTTAGTGCGGCCACCTGTGGGTCCTATGGTCCCAGGTTCAAATCCACTCAGTTGCATTGGTGGCAGCGATTGGTGGAATCTCACTGCCCTGTGAATCTGTATCCAGGTTCACGTAGCAATAGGGGTGATATCTCAGTGCCTTAACCCCTGGGAGAGTGCAATGACACACTTCTTGGGGGGAGGACGACTGTAAACTACAGATGAGTCGGTCGCAGTCAACCAGCACCTCCGGATCTGACCCGTTAGTGCAGCCGCCTGTGGATCCTATGCAGGCACGTTGGAACTATAAAACGGCAGGGGGTGCTGGGGGGTCGCCAGATGATAATTTCTTTTTTTTTTTTTTTTTTTTTGCGGACAGGCCACTGAACTTAGTAGCAAGCCAGGCCAGTGTTTCTAGTTGCACCAGCGCAATAGTTAGATAACCTAGGTGGGGAACAACCAGGAGATCACTGCAACTCACACAAGTTGGAGAACTATCTCTCTCTCTCTCTCTCTTGCTCTCACACACACACAAAGGGAGCCGCATGTGATTGGTGGAGGCGGGATCCTTTACGAAAAACTGCTAATCATTGACACATGCTAGCCTGTAATAATCCCCCCCAGAAAAATTTACTTTGCATTTGATATATTGCAAATATATGCCATCACACACACTGGCATTTAAAGGGTTAGAATTATAAAATTAATATGTGGTGTTATGATCAGGGCTGAAGTTGAATAAAATATTGTATTTATCAATTACAAAAAACTGAAAATCCATAAAAATCTGTGTTGTTGCTAATCATACATATGCTAACCTGTTTTTTAACAATAATTTGTGATGCCATCACAAACACTGGCATTTAAAGGGTACAAATAAAAAAAAATGCCTGCACCAGAATGCAGGAAATTAAGTCTTTGTAACAAAAAAAATCCTGGTGGGGGACCCCCAGACCCCCTGCTTGAAAAGTGGCCTGACTGGGGCTATATTTCCTGGCCTGAATGATTTCCCCAGTCCGGCCCTGGTTAAAAGCCTCCAATGCTTATTAGTGTGTGTGCGTTTGAACGTTTGCATGTTTCAACCATACATTTCCATTTACATTTTTTTTACCTTCTATAATAGTGGGGGTCGCGGCTCTCTGACACCATTTTTTTTGGGTCGCGGCCTGAAAAGTTTGGGAACCCCTGGTCTAGCCTGTACCCCCCAGACATGTTGCAGGCCCCGTCAAAACAGTATCCTATCAGCCTCTCCATGGGCAGGTCGAGGCGTAAAAGTATTTTATACACAAAAACAGCGTCTCGGCTGTTGTGTCTAGGCCGGGCATTGTAAAAACCCCAAAAGAAGTTCTGAGCTTCCAAGTTGTCTTTGGCGAACTGTATATTACACGAGAATTGTTCTTTTCCAGTGAGTGACATCAGTGGTTCCGTCAGCGCTCAAGCCAAAGAATGGGCTTTTGGATGCTTTGCCTCTAATTTGTCGCTGAATATCATGGGCAAACAGCTGTAAGATTTCGTTTTGGATGTTGTTGGACATCCAGTTGTCTCTCTTTTGGAGCCAATTCTTCAACTCGGGATCTGCTGATGGCTGCTGATGGAGGCGCAGTGTTCAGGGTAACAGAGCATGAGGTGAGGCGGACCTTTAAAAAAGTGAATATCAGGAAGGCAGCAGGTCCGGACGGCATCCCCGGCCGCGTCCTAAAAGTCTGTGCCGACCAACTGGCCCCAGTATTCACTGACATATTTAACCTGTCCTTAGAACAGGCTGTCATCCCCACCTGCCTGAAGAAGTCCACTATTATCCCTGTACCCAAAAAATCCAAGCCTGCTTGCCTCAACGACTACCGCCCTGTAGCTCTCACCTCCATAGCCATGAAGTGCTTTGAGAAGCTAGTAAAGGGCTACATCTGCTCCTCCCTCCCCATCAACATGGACCCCTGCAATTTGCATACCGCCCCAACAGGTCCACGGAGGACGCCATAGCCCATGTGCTGCACACAGCAGCATCACACCTGGACAAGAGGCAGGGGAACTATGTGAGAATGCTATTCATCGACTACAGCTCGGCATTCAATACCATAGTCCCCTCCATACTCATAGCCAAGCTCAGGGACCTGGGCTTGAACTATGACCTCTGCCAGTGGGTCTTGGACTTCCTGACTGGCAGACCCCAGGTGGTGAGAGCAGGCAACTGCACCTCCTCATCCATCACCCTCAACATAGGGGCCCCCCAGGGCTGTGTTCTGAGTCCCCTCCTCTACTCCCTGTACACACACGACTGTGTGGCTCAGCGGAGTAGCAATACAATCATCAAATTTGCTGACGACACAGTGGTGGTGGGCCTGATCTCTGCCAACGACGAGAGGGCCTACCTGGAAGAGGTCAAGGTCCTGGCGGGATGGTGCCAGGAAAACAGCCTCTCCCTGAACGTCAGCAAAACAAAGGAGATGATTGTGGACTTCAGGAGGTCGGGGGTCAAGGACTACAGCCCCCTCAGCATCGACGGGGCACCGGTTGAGAGAGTCAACAGCTTTAAGTACCTCGGAGCCTACATATCCGAGGACTTGACATGGACCACACACATTGACAGTGTTGTGAAGAAGGCACGACAACGCCTCTACTTCCTCAGGCGCCTAAGGAAGTTCCAAGTCAGTCAGAAGATCCTTAAGAACTTCTACTCATGTACAATAGAGAGCATCTTGACCGGCAACATCACCTCCTGGTTTGGGAATAGCACTGCACAAGACCGAAGCAGACTACAAAGAGTGACACGTTCAGCCGAACGCACAATTGGAGGGGGGCTCCCCACCCTCCAGAACATTTACAACAAGCGTTGCAAGGGCAAGGCTAAGAGAATCATTAAAGACTCCAGTCACCCGAACAACTGCCTCTTTGAACTGCTGCGGTCAGGCAAGCGATACCGGAGTCTCAAGGCGAGCACAGAAAGACTCAGAAGAAGCTTCTATCCCCAGGCCATCAGGCTGCTAAACGAACAATGAACACTACACAACAACAACCACCAAACGCACATAGCACACACATCCACACGCACACACTCACTTTAAACAAACACACTGTAGCACCCACTCCACACACTTTATAGCACACACCCACTTTAAACAAACACACTGTAGCACCCACTCCCCACACTTTATATTTATTGATGAAGGATTGCACTACAACTCGTACACCTTACTGTAAATTGTACCTAAATTGTACCTCATCCCATTTCTGCTTTGCACTATATAGTACTGTACATTAGTATACTGCATAGTATTGTATATTAAATGGTAACTCAGAACATTGTACATATGTCTATACCGAACACTGTGACCTCATTTTCTTCTTCTAAATTACATGCTATACTATGTTATTTGATACTATCTTGTCTAGCACAGTCTCTGGAGCGTAACAGTAAGAAGCATTTTGTATGAAAGTATTCTGTACTTCTGTATGACAACTATTAAAGAAACTTGAGAAACTTGAAACACACAATATTAAAATGGTGAAGTGCTTTGAGCAGGATAAACTTATAATATACAGTGTTACAGTTATACAGTTACAGTATATACAAATATATAAATACTGTCATAAAAAAATAAAAAATAAAAAAAAATATATATATATATATATATATATTTTTTTGCAATAATTGAGAGGGGGTGCTGCAGCCCCCCCTGCACCCCCCCTTGCAACGTCCCTGATCCTATGGTCCCAGGTTCAAATCCAATAACAATACATTGCAATGAATTCAGCTTGCTAGGAAACTACTACTGAAAATTGCTGGCTAGATGTGTCACCACCGTGATCAAACGTGGGATACTAGCTGTAGGTGATGTGGTCAGATATTCATCATATTTGACCACATAAGGTACATGCTCTTGTACCGAGCCTTTGTCAACAAAAATTACAAACATCTGTACATCACATGACTGCTAATGAAATGGAGGGTGCACGGTAGGTGATTTGTAAGCCAGCTAACCTCTAGTTAGCCAGTGAGCAGATTAGCTACACAACACTTTCACTTCATCTCTCTGTCTGTGACTGAACCAAAAGTACAAATGGAACGCAGCCATTGATTTGCACCGATTTGTCTGTTCTTTGATGGCCTCCCATAATTGAAGGGATTTTTCAGAATTTTCTTTGGAAGTCTCTCTCCATTTGATCATCAATCAAGCCACTCTTTCAGAACATTCATACAGTTGTCCCACCTGTGTTTTGGTTTCTGATATATTGGTAGAAGCCTCCTGTTAGTATTTGCTAGCAGTGCCGGTCCAAGTCAAGAGGAATGAAACAACTTTCACCATCACAATTAATTAAATCACATCCCACCATTCCATTTACAAGCTGTAGAAAGAATACGTATTATAACTGTTTGAAATGATGTGTAGAGTGATTTTGAACTAGCATTCCTGCTAAAAGGAGGCTTGCATTTTCTCAAAAATAAAAACGCTGGCATGTGAATCTTTGTGAATGTCCTGAGGGGAGCCTTGATTAGTGATAAACAGGACAACCATATAAAACCAGGAGCCTTCCATTTACGCAGAAGTGTTAACTGTGGTCGGTGTGAATCAATAAAGAGCATTAAGTTGAAACCTCAACCTTTCTCCCGGCCTCTATTAAAGACTGTCACGTCCTTCAGGTTGACTCCCAGGCCACTCCTCATGGTCACCGCCTCCGTGGCATCGGTCTTGAACCCGCGTCTGATAGAACCGTTGGAATGAGCCCTGAGACACAACAGCAGAGAAAGGGGGTGGGGGGACAATGCTTTTGACAAAAAATCGGTTTTGGATGATATTTGCATTTTAGACATTTAGCATGTGCTCTTTTCCAGAGGGGGGGCGACAGTGGCTCAGGAGGTAGAGCAGTTGTCTGGCAATCCGGAGGTTCCCGGTTCCATTCCCGCTCCTCCCGAGCAGCGTGTCAATGTGTCCTTGAGCAAGACACTTAACCCCTAATTGCTCCCAATGAGCAGGTTGGCACCTTGCATGGTTGCCTCCGCCGTCGGTGTGTGAATGTGTGAGTGAATGGGTAAAATGTGAATAACAAATTGTAAATCACTTTGGATAAAAGCGCTATATAAAAAAAGCAGCCTTTTACCATTTACCAGAGCAACTTACAAACAAAGATGGCGGTGAATGCCACAAGCACAAATAGTGTGAGTGTAAACATACTTCAGCTTCTAATTGATTGATCTACATGATCTTCCTTGAAATCTAACAAGCTGTGTGTCCCTCAAGGAGGTCGAACTCGAACAACTTTGCCAAAACCAAAAGTGAAACTTGACATGGATGGGATATAAAGCAAGAGCAAAGATGCTAAAGTTGTATGAGGTAGGGAATGTATTCAAACATACAACATAGACTATACAATAATAATAGAAATATCAAATATATATGGTGGAAATGTGGAGTTTGGGTGCAACTTCATTGACATGAATAAGCTAGTGTTGGCCTTTAAAGGCTTCCTAAAAGGAAACAAGGAATCATTAAAGTGGCCTAAGCGTCTGGCTTGACAGCAGCCTTTACAATCTACCCTTGGTACTGACATTGAGCATTTACATAAACGCGTGTTGCCCCCCCCCCCCCCCCCCCCCCCCCCATCAAGTGGAAATACCCCCCCTTAGAACCTCCTCAGGGGACCTCTGAGGGCCAGGGTTAATGCCAGGTTAGTACTGCAGACTTTGTGGGCCAGTGCGTGTGTGCGTGCATTTAAGGAAATAATAAATTACCTGTCAGACCAGTAGATGTACGGCCCGAACACAGCTACAGAGAACAGGTCCACATTGGCCGCTGACAGCACAATCTCCCGACTCTCCCCGGTCTCAAGGTTGATCCTCTCGATCTTGTCTGTGCGCGCGTCGCACCAGTATAATCTATTTTCCTGGAAAGTAATTTATAAATGCACATCAACCCCACAGCCGATCGTCTTAGGGGAGAGGGTATATATCGCCACAAAAGGAGTAAGGTGAGTAGTCGAAGGTATATGCAGAACAAGAGAGGAATGGGAGGAGAAGGATGATGAGAGAGACTATGGGTCAGGGATTAGAGGCAGGGATCCACTGATGGGATATCGGGCCGACTATCAGGCTAAAACAGGATATCTGTGTCTGAGGATTTCCCAGACCCTAAAGCCCAATACCACAAGCCATGTGAACTATGTCAGACATTAAAGCAAACCATTACAAGTAGAAACAAGTTATATCTCTCTCTTTAATCTGATGAGATTCATGGGATGGGAAGGTTGATGTAGCCTACTGAGACTACAGAAGGAACGGTTTGAGGACAGGTGGAGGTGGTGGCGGGGGAACTGGTGATGCCCACGAGGCCAGATCGTGTGTGATTATGTGAAATACAGAACGAAAACAGCGGTGAATGCCCCTTTTTTATTTCTTTTTTTTTCTTCTTTTTTCTTTGAATGTTGTTCCTGTTTGCTCTGTAATGTTCTGTAATGAACATTTGAAAAATAAAAAGCTAGACAAATAGAGTAGCCTATATGTCAATTGCTTATCATGTCCAAATGACCCCAAACTAATGATCTAAGTCTACACTGTAAAAAATAAATGTTTTTTCACGGGAAATTCACTGTATTATTTTACAGATTACTTTTGTTTTTCTACTTTAAGTGTAAATGCCATAAAAATACAGTAAATTACCTTGTATCAAAATATTAACCATTAAATACAGGTTGTAATCTGTAAATGTATTTGATTTTACTGTAATTTGACAGTAAGTATTTGGCAACCATTGATGCCAGACATTTACCGTTTTCTTGCAGCCTTCTTTCTTACAGTCTATGCTGTGTTCAGTAAAAGTAACGGATCAAAATCAGTATTGTCAGTATTGGCTGATGTGTTTATGACTCATTAATCGGTATTTGCAGTCAACGCATTTCATTGGTGCATCCTGAGACGAGAGGGCCGTACCTCGTAGTCTATGGCGATGCCATTGGGCCAGGCGATGCCTGAGTTTACTAGCGTCACCTGGTCAGATCCATCCAGACGGGAACGGCCTATACAGGGGTTCTGTCCCCACTCTGTCCAGAAGAGATACCTGGTGGAGGAGAGGTTTAGGTTAGGTTTACTTTATTTGATCAAGGGGGACAGCGTACATTAATACAACATTTTACAGATGTAAATGCACCCAATTTTTGCCAAAAAGGCTAATTTCCATTGGCAGTCCCCCTGCCAGAAGGTACAGGCTACAATCCTGCGTGAAAAAGGGTTAGCAATCAAAACAGAATCAAATCAAGATAAATAACATTAGAATAAAAGCACAACAAAGGCACATAGACATACGATATACAGGTCACAATACAGTCATGGACACAAGGACAGAGCACATCATGACATATTAAAAGACCCAGACATAGACAAAGGCACAACACACACACACACACACACACACACACACACACACACACACACACACACACACACACACACACACACACACACACACACACACACACACACACACACACACACACACACACACACACACACACACACACACACACACACACACACACACACACACACACACACACACACACACACACACCTCAGTGTTGACAATTCTGGTTATCAATGAGCCATTCCTTAACCCTGCACTTGAATGAATGATATGATGTGTGGAGAGGGAAAACAGACAGGTTGATTTTTTTTTTATCCCACAAATGTGTGTTCGGTTGCCTAATATCTTCTAGACCTCATGTACCTCCCTACCTAGGTTGTAGGATGTCAGTCTAGCAGGCTGGAATCTAGCTACCCACTTTGACCCAATGGACCCCTTGGGGAAATTCAGGTGTCATAGCAGTACAGGGGAGGTACAGGTATGGGCAGGGTAATACAAGCAATAACATGTATATATATGAGCACATTAAACAGTATGAATGGTCAATGGTAAATGGCTGCATTTATATAGCGCTTTTATCCAAAGCGCTTTACAATTTGTTCCTCCCACTGTCACTCCCATAAGGGTGCGGTCATAATATATGTTTCAATAGATATAGGCAATAACACTATTTTGAATCTGATTATAAATAAGGGCAGGATACATAACAAGAGAGAACATCTATAACTCGACTTCTGCCGAGTTCTAGCGACTTTCTGGGCAGCCAGTGGGGTTGGCAACAACGCTGTCGTTTGACAGCACTTGCTAAAATTGCAAATCCATAATCTGATGATAGTGTGTTCACACCTCCATTGTCAGAACATCCGTTTGATGGATGCTGGCTGCAGGGTGGCCGTCTCTTGAGTGGCACATTACCAAGCCTGGGTGATGCCTTTGTCTATGACAATTACCAAAGACACAAACATGCGCAGCGTGTGCACGGTTGCTGCCAACTATCAACACCTTTATCACACAATCTTTCATGCACTGTTAAATACATGAAATAAACACAAAAAGTGCAACTAGGGCTAAAAACCCAATAAAATAAAATAATAATAATAATAATACATAATATATGCTTCTTAGCAGACTTCTTAGCTTAACATAACAGACCTACAGTAAGTTTGGGGGAGCTAATGGGATAACTGGGGTTGCAACAAAAGTGCAACTAGGGATAAAAACACAATGAAATAAAATAATAATAATAAATAATATATGCTTCTTAGCAGACTTCTTAGCTTAACACTTTAATCGCCGGGAACGCCGTAACTCGTCTTTGCTCGCCATGCTCATTCTGCCGAAAACGCCGTAACTCGTCTTTGATATCAATATTTAAAAAATATGTGATCGAAATCATATTTCTCCTCCGGAGACATGAGATGTACTGGTGAGCTCCACTCAACTGTCTAACGGTTCAAGAGCGCCATCTGGTGGCCGATCGGCAGATCGGCCAACAGGAAGTGACGCGCCAAACAGGAAGTGCTCATCCATATTTCGTCCGGGCACTCGCGATCGTTAGCTTTTTCTCCTCTTTTTTCTGTGATTTTTTTCTCCCCATCCCAATTTTACCTCTCGTGCCAATTCTCCCTCCCCGGTCCTGATCGTTGCTCGCATATGCCCCCCACTGGCCGGTTGTAGGGAGGATAAAAACCTTGCATCACATGTCCCCTCCGATTCATGTGGAGGCAGCCTGTCACATCTTTTCACCTGCCAGCGCGGACTCTCATTTGGCGAGGAGTAACGTGTAGGAGGCTCACACTGCCCCAACCGACCTGTAGGAGTCGCTGTTCACAACGACCAGACTACCACCCTTCGACTTCCCACCCGCTAACTCTGCCAATTGAGTTAGTATGACGGCCGGCCCAAGCCGGAGGCAACACCGACAGCCGGATTCAAACCCGGTGTCTCTTGCGTTGTTGATGAGCGCAATGTCCGCTGCACTACCCAGCCACGCCCCGATTTGATACACTTTTGACTATTCACTTACAAAATCGGTATGTATAGGGTCAATACAGGAAGTGGAGGAGTTACATTCCATGGCAGTAGAACTCTGTTGATGTAATGCAAGTGGATTTTCCCATGGTTGCAGAGTTTACAGATGTTATCCATGTTTGCATCAGGGATAATGCTGGTTCTGATTTATGTTATTTTGAAGAATAATGCAAGTTGTTCACATTTTGAAGCAGAGGACTGTGGAGAGGTGGGGGCAGTGTTGAGTAGGTGGTCAATGGCGGAGAATACTATTCTAGAATTTCCGACATTCTCTGTGATAACCTTTGAAAAATAGTCCTTTCTTGCCACCCATATTGCTTTCTTATAGGCAGTCATGGTTTCTTTATATATATCTTAGTTTTCCTCCATTTTCGTTGAGCAGCTCTACCGATTATTTTAGTCTGACAAAACACTGCTTTTGTTTACGATTACATTTTTAGATGTTGTCAGTTGACTTCTTTTTGACCTTCAGTGGAGCGACAGCATCCAGTGTAAATTATGGTGTTGTTGAGGTTTTCAATCATGCAGAACCAAGCCTGAGTCGTCCTACGCTGAGATATGGTCACTTTTCCGCCTGTCTTTATGCTACGGAGATATACATGTTTCTAAAGATATTAAGCTTTCTCTGCATATTTTCACACTGCCAAGAAAGTAGCCTACTGTGTCCATTGTCTTTAAATGGATTTGGTAGCTTGTCATTTCTACTCAGCCCCTCCCCTACGACACAACTGTAGTTCTTTAGACAGCAAGTGCAATTATACAGCCGGACAAGTTAACAATAATTAACACATTTACAAGACGTATTACATTTAGCAAATAAGGAAACATATAGAGAACATTTCAAAGCACTATAAATTGCGAATATCAAAATGTTGACCTATTTCTGGATCGCGCAACGTTTTGGGCATTTCTGAATATCCTCTCTGCCGAGATGAGGCGGCCTAGACCGTGCTGCGCCATTATTGTAAACTCGCCTAAGGGTTTGGCGACCTCAGTGCAAGCTGGATGGTTTAGTTGGTCTCATGTTATTAGAGAACCTTTCCTCTGCCATGTCATCTACTGTAGCACCCTTCTGACTACAGTCTCTGTCTTGGTCATTGTTAGGATTAGGATAGCATCTAAATACACAGTGAGAGACTGTATCAATGTTCAACCGTATTGTTATCACTGAGTCTAGAGTGTTACCATGTTGTTGAGTGGGTTCATTTACATGCTGTGTGTAACACCACTGCAGCATAGTGTTCAGTGCAGTACAGTCATTAAAATGACCCTGAGCTTGATTGCTGGACTGCCATGGACTCCAGTGTGTCCATGACACTTCTAACCTTTGAATAATGACATTGACTAGGTAATTTGACAGTTGCTGTAGCCCATTATTTATCTCTTAGCCTACAGTTTTGTTTGAAAATAGTGTCTTTGTCTTGGAGGAATGAGGCTCTACTGAACACTCAACATGCATATCACGCAATAACTACTGTGAACATCACAACGTGTGACGCGCTCGGTTTGCTTTTTGGGATTCTGGGCCCGTTTGGAGTGTATGAGCAAAAAATAAATGCTGAGTCCTGTTCTGAGTCCACTTGTGAGGCTGAAACGGACCGAGTGTAAAAACACCCAAAACCAGCAGGTTATTTTCCTTTACAATTACTGGTGTATTTGTTACAGGGAGAATGAGCTATAAATGCCAACTTATATATATATTAATTGCCACAAGGTTCAGCAACCTGAAATAAAAATAAACTGGTACAACAAAGTGAATATAAGTGAAGATAGACACCAAACGACTTGCAAGACTATAGGAAGATATGCGGTCAAATGTATCAAAGCAATCAATACAGAACTTAGAACAATCTGTATTTTTCAATCAACGCCAGGCAAAACAATGGTAGGAGACGTCTCCAGTGATGACGTTTACTTTCCACCAAATGATGTAAGCCCTTTTAGCGCATCGTCACATACGTACCCTTTCTGTGGGTGGACGGCAATGGCCCTGGGTTGGTCCAGTCCTTCGGAGATGACGACCGAGCGGTACGCGCCATCAAGGCGGGATATTTCTATCAGGTTGAAACCGTGATCCGTCCAATAAAGATTTCCTGTGTGGGAGGAAGCCGCAGCGAGACGTGTAAACGTAATAGTCTCATTGCTCATCTTAATGTTTTTTATGTATTTCTTTTTTAATTGGGTACATTTTTTGTATTGCTATTCTGCTCCATTTACATGGAGATGATGGTAAACTAAAATCGACAATACGTATATATAAACATTTCAAAGGTGACATTTTCTTTAAGGCAGGGCAAAGTGGCAGGGACTCCAGTCCCCTTTGGAAGCTGCGCACAAACCTGATTCGAAGCTTGGCGTCACTTGAGTGTCCCTACCGCGGCATTAATTCAGTCCTGATTCAAAGTCAAGGCTCTTCCCCATCGGCTAAACTCTCGGGAGAGCATTTATATTCTAAAAAGAAGTCGGTGGTCCAAAAGGAGACAAAACACTGTTCTCCCATTCAGCTCATTAACGCTACCTGTTGTTTTCGTCTTTACGGGGTGAAAATGTGAACGGTCTACGAGATTAGTTCTATCAAACGTTTGGTCCAATGAAAGAAGTGGGCGTAATTGAGGAATGGAAAGGACCTGGCTCCACACAGCAGGATGGACAAGCTCGCGTACAACGGGAACGGTAGGTCTGGAGTGTCCAATCACTGAAAACAATTGTCGTCTTGTTTGCCAGCAAGAAGACACGACAATTTACAGAGACGTCCGTGCATGAAAATAACAAATTTAACTACCCAAGAGGAAGTAGCCAAAGTGCTTTCCCTCTTCTTTTTTTTAACCACACAATCCCCCCTCCCCCGCTATCAGTATTTTTTCTGAAAGGTGTTATGTAAGTGTGATGTGGCCTATGGTTTCTTGTCCGAAGAAAGGCATGTGTATTCCAGTTACAAGACAAGCCTTTTCCCTGCTTAGGGTTTGGGGAACCGTTCTGACAACATTATGTTTCCATTTAAAAGTCGCTGTGTGCTCCTTGAAAGCATTCAACCCACAATCATTGTGTCAAACACTCCCTCCTGGTGACGTAGAAGAGGCATTTCACTGAACCAGGTAGAAAAAAGCCATTACTGTCACAAGATAAGGAGCTGTGGGTAGGGGGATTGGCGAGGGGGTCGGGCACAAGACTCAAGCAGCGATCCAATTTTCTATAATTTGCTCCATTTTTCACACCAACTCAATCGAAGATGGCACTGCTGCCATACTGCTATTACCTCCCAGAGCATTACAGTACATCATTAGTAGACTCCATCATCTTCATCTTCATCATCCATGAAATACTATGTGCGTAGTAGACTCCATGAAATACTATGCACGTAGTAGACTCCATGAAATACTATGTGCGTAGTGGACTCCATGAAATACTATGTGCGTAGTAGACTCCATTAAATACCATACGTAGTAGACTCCATGAAATACTATGTGCGTAGTGGACTCCATGAAATACTATGTGCGTAGTAGACTCCATGAAATACTATACGTAGTAGACTCCATGAAATACTATGTGCGTAGTGGACTCCATGAAATACTATGTGCGTAGTAGACTCCATGAAATACTACTACACCATCCAGCGGCTACATGAAATACTATGTTAAGAGTAGACTCCATGAAACACTACTACGCCATCAAGAGACTCCATGAAATACTACTACATTAGTAGACTCCATGAACTACTAACTAACTATACAGATTGCCATGCAACACAGTAGACTCTGTTTCCCAGAGAGCCACGGTAGCTACTGACCGGCAATCCAGTCAACCGCGATGCCCTCCACCCTGCTGATGCCCGTGGTGACGACGTCCTCTCGCCACGTCTGGTCCCGTTTGGCCCGCGAGATCCTGTTCAGCCCCATGTCGGTCCAATACACTGTGTCATTTCCTGTGGAACAGAGGACACACAGCGACGCACAGTGACGCCGAGTGAAACAGGATGATGAATGAGCCGCTGCAAATGTGGCCCTCAAAAAAAAGAAAACACAGCTCATGAAACCGCATTTTACAGCCACACGGATCATTTCACCAAAAGGGGGGGAGATAATATGAAGCATGATGCCGAGAATATCAACACGTTCGCCGCACGGTTCCTTGCTCACGTCGCGCGGCAAGGGGGGGAAAAAGGTAATCGTTGACCAGATTTGATTGAGGAATATATTGCCTTATGCAGAACACGGTGTCTGTAAAGCCGTTACGGCGTCCTCTCTTGATTTTACGGCCCCTTTTTCATAAGCGCGTGAAACAGTGAGTCATTCATTTCTAGTCCGGTCTCTTTCAAGAGCGATCTCGGCGCCTCGCCTGTCAGCCAGGGCCCCCGTGCAGGTTGTTAGGAGGTTAGGCGGCGCTATATGTTTATTTGCACTCTCCTGTTTACGTTGCCTTCACACTCTGTTAACACATATCTCATATGTGACAGCATCCAGCTGGAGGCCTTTCATCTTTTTTTCACGCTCCGACAGGCTGCCTTAATGACATGCAAATGATATGCGTGAGCCATCGGCTGCTTCTGGCTGAGCTTAGCCACTGCATTTGCATCTTCACCTGTACTGAGCAATAACGGGGGGTTGCGTGTGTGTGTGTCGGGGGGGGGGGGGTGAATCGCAGAACCTCATTCTGTACCTCGGTGGTGTCTAATTTTAGCACTCACTCGCGTTACTTCCTCTGAAACCCACGGTCACACTTCAAGATTGCTGTTGACCTTCGGGGTCCCGGCGAGTTTTGCAGGCGCTTGCAGGTGGTTCCTGCCTGAGAGAGGGACTCACAACGATCGCTCTGTGTAAATTGACAGGGCTCTTCACCCGTTCTCCTGCCACCCCGTGACACCTCGCCATCTCAGAGACAAGGGACGCTCATTATCGTACAGTAAGGAACGTGTGGGCAATTGGCGTGTGCGGTGACACGTGTCTGCGCTGTGCACCTTTTCGCTCGCGTGCTCGTTGTGTATTTGTGTGCATGCCTGCACGTCTGTGTTTGTATATTATAGTGTGTACAGCTACTGATTTTCTTCACATAGTGGTTTTTGTTATCATGCATTAGGGGGCAACGCACGGTATTAACACATGGGACGCCACTGGCCCATACTATATTCATAGTCTTCGAAATATATCTACCATATTTATCATTATGAATTATGCAGAAGGAGTCGAGGATATAACAAATGCCGGCACGAGCCATTGGGTTTGTGCATTACAATGTGTATGGCACCTTCATTTGATACAATATCTTGGGAATTGCATTGTGTCAGGGAGGCTTTAGAGGCTACATAGGAAATGGCTGTGTGTTACTCACACTGGGGCTCTGCTTAATGCCACCTTATTAGTCTTTCATCTGCTGTGCTCTATGCAACCCCGTCGACCGACCATTATTCAAGAGGGTTACAGCTGCCCATCTATAACAAAGACCTTGCCCCCCCTCTCTCTCTCTCTCTCGCTCTCTCTCTCGCTCGCTCGCAGCCCCTAGCTTGATTACATGATCGTCATGCATTAGGGGCAACGCACGGTATAACACATGGGACGCCACTGGCCCATACTAATGCACTGCTGGTGTTGCTGTTAAATTAGCTCAGCAAAAAAATGCATATGATACGTTGACATAGATACTGTGGCCTCTAAGTTGTATGTGTGGTAAAACCAGTTAATCTCCACAAACATGGCTATTCCTCACAAACATCCCCTGAGACTGACCGATCCCTGACAGCATCTCAAGCATCTCATCGTTAGGTAATTTCTAAACAATAGCCTCACACGTTAAACATACAGTATTTGCTGCCTACTATCTGTGTGTGCGTGTGTGTGTGTGTGTGTGTGTGTGTGTGTGTGTGTGTGTGTGTGTGTGTGTGTGTGTATGTGTGTTTGTGTGTACCTTTGGGTTGTTTTCAAGCACCATACATTAAGGCTGCATGGACCGTTATATTCAGTGGTCACACGCCAAGAGAGATACAATTAATGACAATTCATTTTAATATCAATTATATTAATTAATCTACAATTATGCCAATTCTATGGTAATTTGATGCCTATGTCTATTTTGTCTCTACATCCCTGCTGTGAAGCACTTTGGGCTGCAATAATTGTGTGAAATGTGCTTGTTTATTACTATTATAATATATTTTATTATTATTATTATTATTATTATTATTATTATTATTATTATTATTATTATTATTATTATTATTATTATTATTATTATTATTATTATTATTATTATTATTATTATTATTATTATTATTATTATTATTATTATTATTATTATTATCATTAACTCATTCAGCGCCATACCCGAGTAAAATCGGGGTATCTCGCCAGCGGTTGAGCGCCATACCCGAGTATAGTCAGGTTTTGGCATTTTTTTATTTTATTTTAATCTAATGTCGTCCGGGCGGAGAATTTAGACCAAGCCAAGTAAATCGCTTCATCCGAGCACTTTGAAACACGTTCAGCACACGAGGCATATCTTGTGCCACTTCATGTCAGGGACACGATCGACATCAATACTGGAAATCTCGATCAGACAATTGGAATATTCTTTTTGGAATAACCCCGATCAAAGGTAAGGGCTATCTGACGTCAATTCCACCTTGATCCTACAATGATTTCATATCGATCCAGCCGATCAACGTATGTAGTATTCAAAACGAATGCCGTTGCTGGCTATCAAAGCATCAAAAAACTACCCCCCCCCATTTCATGCATTCATGATGAAACATAATACCTATTATATATCTTTGATTTGGAAACAGGAGCATGTCCAGGCGAGCAACACGAACGCTTTTAGCTAAATTCACATATCGCTCCATAACGCAGTTACCAGGAATTAGCCAGGATCACTCTGAAACTATATAATATTCACCACGGTATAACACGCAAAAAACAAATTCATGAAAAAAATTATAATTTTTCACATGTTGGATGAGGGATAGTTACTGTCAAATGAAATGAGCCATATAGTATTGTCTCCATAGCTATAATATAGAATATAGATATAGCCCTGCAAACACAGCGACACACAGTGAAAATCCCTATCTTTTAAAGCGTGGCCCAGTACAAGGATGGATAAAACGGCTGGCCGTGAATGAGTTAAGGCACGACATGGAGGCGACAAACCTCCGCAAAGTGCCTTAAAACCGCTTAAGGCGCCACCACAAGTTCACTATTTGTCATTTGCCAACAATATCAAATAAAAGCATTTGCTAATTTTGGGTCAACGTTTTGCACTTTGCCACTGGTGTGTTTTCCTTCTCAGTCTTATTCCGGTTTATCAAGTTGATAAGTCAGTTAATTGTGCTTCACCGCAGTTGATAACGAGTGAAGCTTTGACAGCTGCGCTCTTTGATGTTGCATGCTTATAGGCTGGGATGAATTTAGAACGGTGATTACACTTGAGCTCAACTACGTGTGCATTAGACGGGTTTAATGCAATAACTGCCGGCCAAGAAAGGAGTATTCACCCGGACCGTGGTATAAATGACGGGATGGTTTGTGTGTATCTGTATGTATGTTGCCAACTCTGGCTTGTCTCCAAGCCATATATTATAGAGCTGCACTGATGGAGATATTCAATGGTCACAAATCCTGAGAGTGGTACAGTACTGTACAGTATGTGTTTTTTAGAAGATTTAATTCAGACCTAATGCTAATGACTAAGATCAACACAAGGCTGGTCAATTATGTTGCCATTTTCCTCGTACTAATGCACAACATTATGTCAGATGCTCTGGGCAGATGCAGACTGGTTACCATAGGGTCGCAGGTTTGATCCCTGAGCCGGTAGCAGGAATCTGGGTGGGGGAAATTAGTAACGTAAGGTTATGTATATGTGACAGATGCGTCTGTGCGCCGCACCCGCACATATTAACTAGTTCCCTCACCCTTATCATTTGTTTGGTTGCTTCAACTCTACAGCCAGCCGTCCTAACTCTGGGCAAACAGAGCAATTGCAACTGGTCCACCCTAAATAGCCGGATGGGGGTGGTGGACCAAACCATGTCACAGGAGATGTCGGGGGGGGGGGTCCTTGTATTGTGATTTAGTTTATTATATATATTTTCCTTATTACTTAAGATTATTGGTTGTTTAGTTCGGTAGATATGTTATATGTTTGTTTATTGTTTATGTGATTAATGTGCATTTTTAAGATAGTAGAGTCAAATATTAATTAATCAATTAGCCTGCCTATGTTTATGTGTCTGGCCAGGACCTATATATAGTTTGAGTTCTCTTTTGTGTGTAGTTTTCCGTTCTGTTCAGGTCTGTTTTTGTCCTGCTATATTATTTTGACCATTTATGTTATATTTAAATGATGTTTTTGAAATGGGTAAAATAAAACCCTTATTTTTTGACAAAACCACTGTGTCCTCCTTGTCTGGCTGCTTGGTCCCTTACAGTATATAACCAAGTTCTATGAATTCTGGTGACGCTCAGCGTCAGTCTGCACTGACTTCACTTCGTGCATGTGCACTGAATAAAAAATTCCACAATGTACCTTTACATCCCAACATTCGTCTGGCCACACCCCTATCCGCTTACCTTCATAAGCAGGTGTGTGGTCACCTACTCGCCTCCTTCCCAAACTTTCACCACAAGGTGAGATCAAGGGCCGCAGTGGCGTCCTGATGCTGAGCGTCACCAGAATTCATAGAACTTGGTTATATACATAACCTTACGTTCTATTTCATTCTGGCTCCGCTCAGCGTCAGTCTGCACAAGAGGAGCTGAGCGGAAGCCAGAAGCTCGACAAATGTACCCCGCTGAGGCCCCCCACAACCATCAGACCTGGGAGGACCGAGCCCCCCGACCCTCCCTAATGGAGGATACCCTCCCTATTGGAGGACGGGAGGGAGACGGATCCGACCGTGCGAAGAGGAACTCAAGCAACTCAACACACAGGGTGAGCAGATCGTGGCTTGACCCCACGACTACGCACACGCACAACCCGCATGCCACCAGGGAACGAACGGAAGGAACAACCCTTGTTACTGCCCCCAAAATCACGGGGTCAAGAGCAAACTCAACCCCGTGGCAAGGGCGTAGCAGCGGAGCGCGAAGGAAGACCCAGACCCACTGAAGGGACTGGATCCCCTGGAAAAAGGGGGGCCCGGAGAGGTCAATGACGCCAGGCACCAAGACCCCACCAGGCGGTCACTTAGTGACACCGCCCCCCACATCGCCAGCGTATTCGGACAGGGCCCCTCCAAGAGCGGGCCCTTTCCCCCCATTAGTACACTGCCTGGCACACTGACCCTGCAACACAGGCAGTCAGCATGGCCGTAAAGCTTTCAAAAGTTAACCAACGGAAGCAGGCAGCGCACCGGGGAACCAGGCAGCAGGCTGTAGACCCGAGCCTGGAGCACTGCGGACGAGACAGGCGCCAAAGGGATCAACTGAAAACAGCCCCCCTGGCGGAAGGGGCGTATGCTGGCGTTGTTGCGCACCATGACAAAGCCTCCATCAAAACCCCCCACCCAGAGGGGTCGAGGCAGAGAAGGCTGACACGATTGGCAGACGTCATGAACGTGCAGGGGCACACTCAACCGGGTAACCCGGGAGTTGACTCTGCTCCAACACACCAGGGAATCAACCACCCTCTTGGTACCACATACGGTGGTTGTTCCTATAACCCCTCAAGAAAAAAGGGTTATCCCAGGCCTACGGTTTCAACGAAACATTACTTCGGACCGGGCCCTACGGCTCGGGAAGCACACAGGGTTACCAGAGGAGGTCCAGAAGACCACCCCAACAGCCCCCTCTTTGCCATGCGTGAGAGAGGAGCGAAAGAAAGGAGAACCAGCCCCTTATAATAGTGCCAGGTACAACATGTACCCAACAAAGGGTCTCCATAACGCCTAACCCTGTGACACCCGGGCCGACCCGGCATTTTTACCCCCGAAAAAAGCACAAGTCCCTCAGGGTACCAGAACAGCAGATCCGCATCCCCGGTGGACAACGGGTTAACTGACCTCGACCAGCGCGACCAGAACCAGTCCCTTGCCCTAACCACGCCAACATGCCCACTCCAGGAGAGGGGGCAGGTATGCGTGTTGATCTAAAACATGAAAAGAGGGCGCCACCCAGACGGTCCTATTTATACCTCGCTCAGTGGCCCACCCCAAGGGCGTGAGACCCCTCTACCTATGTTCTGATCTATTCCGTTAACATCCCCCAGATATGAACGAGAATCCGTGGAGACCCAGTAACAGGCTCTCGGAAGAGGAAAAAATCCCCCATCCCAGTTGCCCTATAAAAACGCTGTTTTAATAACAAGCAACCAAGGCGTACTAGCCTCCTGCATGATTCTTAACAGAAACACCCCGAGCCAGCACTATGTATGCGTCGGGACCCAAAACATATCAATGGACAGTCTAACCAGACCCCACATTGATCCTTCAAGGCACCTGGGAGAACGACAAGAAGGTTGTCGTGCTTCATATTCTCCACTCTTTTTTATTAAAAAAGAAAGAAACACCGACTGACATGAATCCCACGTGACGCAGCCGAGGGTAATTTTTTTTACATTTTTACATCCCGCCACCCTCACCACAGAGGAGAGACGGAACTCCTCAGAGAGACTTCCCACGTGAGCCATAGATTGAAAAGTCACGGTAAAATTGAGTCATGTGACCAACGACTCAAGTTACACGTATATCGAGCGTAGTAGAACAGTAAGTTCCTACGCTCTGCCCCGACAACTTGACAACAACAGACCCTACATACGGGTCTAAACTCACGGAAGCCGTCGTCCAATAGAAACGTGCCTAGTGACGTTTGCTATGACGGGGGAAACCCAAGACTCAATCGCCTGTGATAGGTGCAGAGTCTGGGAAACCCCCCCCCCCCGTGCCAAGCTGCCTAACAGCTTGACCCTGACCGAATGAAAAGAGAGTCCCAGAAACCCCCTGACCAATCAGAAGAGGGAAGGAAGGGTTTATCCGGTACCCCCTCGCAAGCCCAACCCTCGCATATGACAACAACAACAGCCATATGATACCTTCAAATGCACGCTAGCCACAGACACATCTGTGAACAGGGTTTATAGCAAGGCCAAGTTGTGTGTGTGTGAACCCGACACCCGTATCTATGTTGTAAGACACAGAAAAAAATCTGATAGAGAGAGCGGCCGAGCCGCGGTACGTTTTCATACGACCATTACTGCAAACCAACACAATAGTGTTGCAGCTCAATATCACTGTTTAAGCAACAGAGCACGCAACTAACCTCTACCTTTATGTGGAGATTCAGGTCGAGGCAGAAAAAACGCTTTTTCAACCGAGTGTAGGCTGCAGGCCTTGCTTAAAGGTCAACCTCCACGTTGTATTTTTGTTCAATAAACAATGTGGACTAGGCCAACAGTGGCTTTCATGAAGAAGGGGGAAAAAAGTATTGAAATTGACCCAGTTTTAGTGTTTTTATCAAACATTTTGTCTGCCCAACACAATCACCACGCACGTGCATATTTTAATCAATGGTTTCATAACGTGCGTGTGTAATCGGAATGATCGTCACAACAGGTGCAGGACAACAGGGGGCTCACCAGGGGGCGCTGAGAGTCACACAGCTAGTGGCAGGCAGAGAGCCTTGCTACCATAGATATATGCTTGCTACTACTAGCCGAATGGAAATGTATCTGTTTCACCTCACTATTGCTCCGTGATTATAGCCATCCATCCATCTCTAAAGCTAACCACTATTTGTAAAAGCCACAACCACGTTACCATATTTGTAATAATGTAAATCATTGTGTCGTTGTACACATATTGTGTTTATAACGTTAGTAGATAACATAGCTTAGCTTGGTAGCTATTGTGCTAACAACATATCCCGACACCCGGCTCGCTGGCCGGCATGAACGGCCGACCCAAAATGGTTCTCTCCTCTCTGTACACCCCGACCCGTCCCCACGGGTGCCCTGCCGGGGGGCCATGGACGCGACGGCGGCGGCAGCCGCAGGGCGCCCGAGCCCGCAAAGGCTAGTGTTACACGATAGCTATGAGCTAACTAGCGCTGCGGGCTCCGGCGCCCCGCGGCCGCCGCCGCCGTCGAGTCCACAAGCTCCTCCGCGGGGACGGGGGCACACAAAGAGGAGAGAACCACCCGCAGGGACGGCGGGCTATAGGCTAACGTCAGTGAGTGTAGTGGTCCCGACTGCGTGTAGCAGGGACGGCGGAGATATAGGCTAACTGTGATGCACCGAGTGAGCCACCATTGATCTAGTACTATGACCCGGACGGACATAAGGCATACGTTTCCTGGAGTGACGTCACGGCCGTGCTAGGTGCTAGCGTCTGATAAGCTTTTAGATTCGGCTCATTAATATGCACCTGTTGTCCTGTTGACCTGTTGTGACGTCGGCGTTTGATAAGCTTTTTTGATTCACGCGTGCATGTTATTCGTGCGTGGACCTTTTTAACTCTTTCAGAGTGGCATTTCCGGTGTCAAATGGAAAAAAATAAATAATGAAATTATATACCAATGATGTAAACTACCCATAATTGATCAGTAGGGTTTAACCTAGAGGTTGGGCTTTAAGCTCTAACATGAAAGTAACGTCTAGCCCTCCTATCAAACCCATACTAGCGAAAGATTCACACGTTGCATCCCCATCATATGTTTGGTGAATAAACAAACAGTTTGTTAACAAAAAATACAGTCCCTCTTTAGGAGGGACTCTTTATTTTCCAACAAAATCATAGAGGGGCCGGGAAGGGAACAGGGGGGGACCACAGAGGGAAAAGGTCAATGAATTTAGCGACGCCTGCCACAAGCCGCTCGGGGCTTTCCACCCCGTGGAGCCCCGGAGGGACGTAAACGATTGGCGGCTGGTCTCGACGATCCCTACCGTCACCTCCGGGTGTAGATGGGCCGGCTGCAGTGGCGGAGGCGCCCTCTCTCCTCCTGGCCTTCTTCGCAGAAGGTCCAGCAGTGGCAGTGGTAGCAGCGGCGGCCACGGCGGAGGAACCTCGACGACGCGGCGGCCGTCTGACTCCACCGGCAACATCGGGCGGGGGGAAATGAGGCTGGAGCACGGAGCGCTCCTCCTGCATCTCCCTGCAGGTTGAGGTCATCAGCTGCAGTGCCGACCCGAATAGTCCAGCCTCGGAGAGGGGTGCTGTCAGAAGTGGAGTCCTCTTCTTCTCTGGCACACGCGCCTGCTCCAGTCAAAGGTGGCGCTGGATCAGAGTGGCCAGGGCGCGCACTTTCCCAGCGGCTATAGCCTGCGGCTGAATCAGATGCAGGATGGCTCCTGCTGACTGGGCGAGTTGATCATGCTGTAAATCAGTCAGCTCCGTGCCGCCCGTCAATATCCTGGACATGAATCTCGCCAGCTGCGCGATGTTGGAAGTGGCAGCTAGAGATTGTGTCCCGGAGATAAATGACTGGTCGCTCCAAAACGCCAACCGCCTCGCCGATTTCCCTTGGGGAACCGGCTTCCGTAACGGCTCCCACACCACCTCAGGACAAAGGAGTGCCGCCATCGGCCTATCAAGCCGTGGCACGCCCTCCTTCATGCCGTCTACCAAACCCACCACCCGCGTGACTTGCACGTAGGCAGGAGTAAGGCCCATGATGTGGGAGACCACCTGGCCCTGACGCGTGTATCACTTCCGCAACGGATTTAGTCGGATTTCGGTTTCCGGGTTCGCCTGATTGGCCGCGACAGCAGCGGCAGACTCGGCAGGCTTGCCGCTGCGCCCTGCTGTGGCGAGACGCTGGAGTTCACTTCCCCTTTCACATCGCGCCACGCTTATGCTGTCCAAACAATGTATGCCTTTCAAATGTTAAATGATAAATGATTAAATGATACACACTGAAATCTACGCTCTCTCATCCTGCTTTCCACAACGCGACAATATTATTAAACAGCAGTTCTGTCATTGAAGTGGGAAAAGTGAGCCGTATTGTATATTAGTACATTGCATAGTATATTGTATGGTAACTCAGTTACTTCTATTCTGCATCGAACATTGTACATATGAATAAAATAATTAAACCGTTAAGACCTGTCGCTCTCATACAGCTGGTGACAACTGCCCAACACGCCGGCTTTTTGTTCATTCATTGGAGGAGCTCCCGCATTCAGTTCGATTACAGCTGGTGACTTCATTCATACAGGATGCTACAACGTCCTACAGTACTGTATGTCTACAGACTGTATGCATTAATGTTGCTGAATTAAAGAATGAATAAGTTAAACGTGTCAATTCAGCAGTCAAAGTGTACTGTATAAATCTAACTTCATTAGACGGCCGACGTACGGCTCTCTTGTCCATTAATGGATATATAATGGATATTTAATTTTTCTGGCACCGTGGTGTAATGGTTAGTCCTCATACCTCTCATGCGGACGACCCGCGTTCGAATCCCCCCTTTTTCTAATATTTTTTTTTTTTTGCGATGTAAATGCTTCAATCTGGTGCACTTTGAGAGCTATATAAATAATGACATCCTCAATGCATGTAGATTTATAATATTTTATCTTAAAACTAGGCTACTTTTGCGTATACAGTCATTAATATTATATTCCAAAAAAAATAATATTAGAAACACGGGGTTTCGAACTTGGGTCGTCCGCTTGACAGGAATGAGCACTAACCATTACACCACTGTGCCAGACAAAATATATCCATTATATATCCATCAATGGACAAGAGACCCGTGTTTCTAATTTTTTTTTTTTTATTATTTATAAAATGAAATAAGAGTTCTAAATGGCTAATTTCATGGTACCAAAGCACCTCAAAGGCGCTAAAAACAAGATTACAAACATCACAAAACAAACTGGTCAGACTACTGTTACTGTTAGAGACTGTGCTAGACAGCATAAGCGTGGCGTGATGTGAAAGGGGAAGTGAACTCCAGCGTGGCGCCTCAGCAGGGCGCAGCGGCAAGCCTGCCGAGTCTGCCGCTGCCGCGGGGGCGTGCCACGGCGTGTCACGTGGCCGTCGCGGCCAATCAGGCCAACCCGGAAACCGAAATCCGACTAAATCCGTTGCGGAAGTGATACACGCGGCCCTGACGGACGTAGGCCGCCATTGAAGGGAAAAATGGGTAGACAACGTCCACCCCTCTCACCGGGCGACGTTGCCATAGATGACCTATGAGATCGTCAGGGACAGGAACAGGCAGTGGCTGCGGCAGCGGCACGCCATTTGCGACTGCCGCCGCCGCCATGAGCTCGGGGAACAAAGCATGCAGTTCCCCCTGCATACTTTCCCCCTCCGAGCCCGCGTCCCTCACATGCAGCAGACTACTGGTTAAGGAGCCACATTCTGATGTGGCTGATAGCAGGGCATCCCGCCGCCGAGTCGGAGGTTCTAACCCAACATCTGCGGACGAGGAACCCCAAGGAGACATCTCACCCCCCTCCAGTGTTACCTGGACGGGCGGGAGACATGTCTCCACCGGGCCTTCAAACAAGAACCTGTCCGCCTCTATCATGTAGTCCTCTGTTTCCATCGGCCATGTAGAGACAGACGCATCCTCATCCGGCTCCAGCAACTCACCAAAACCAGGCCGTTCGCGTCTGCAAGCCACCATCTTGCGACGGGAGCGAACTGACGCAAAAAGTTTGCGTCTCAAATCCCCCGCAACCAAAGGCGCCGGCCGCCCAATAGCGGACGACTCCCCGGAAGCAGAGGAACCAGAGCCGGAACCAGGCCATCGAACAGGAGACGGCACTGGTGCACCAGCTCATTGGAGAAGCAAACTACCCATCGGACGCCTACCGGGCGTGGCTGCCGACCACGAGAGAGGCCTCAACCCCGCTCCAAGACGCACGACAGAGGCGGCGATGGAGAACCGCTGGTGAAGAGTGGCGTTGCGAGCGCGACCCTCCGAAGTAGACATTATGACTCTTTTCTTTCGAAATATATGAGAGAAGAAAAAAGCAAGAAAAAATGTAAACACGTCTCAACTTTCTTCAGCTAACAACCTCGTCAAGTGTGGGATCTACCGAAGGCACTTCCTTGTGGTGAAAGTGAAGAAGGAGGCGAGTAGGTGACCGCACACCTGCTTATGAAGGTAAGCGGATATGGGTGTGGCCAGACGAATGTTGGGATGTAAAGGTACATTGTGGAATTTTTTATTCAGTGCACGTGCACGAAGTGAAGTCAGTGCAGACTGACACTGAGTGGAGCCAGAATGAAATAGAACTGCTCTCCCCACTCGCCAGCCTCGAGTGCCACTGATGTTTTCCTCGAGCGAGGCACTTAACCCCCAATCTGCTCCAGTGGGGAGGAGAGGTGGAGAGCGGGTGTGTTTTGAAACATGACAGCTTGTGTCAACTCAGACAATGCTGCTTTAATGAGGGAGACTAATCTACCATTGAAATGTGTGTGTGTGTGTGAGAGAGAGAGAGTGTGTGTGTGCGATCTTAGCAAATACAGCTTTAAGTCTTAACCTCTTAAGCCCGGAGCCCTATTTTCAGAAATTCCGCCTAAAATACATACCTAAAAGTAAATGGAATATTGCTCCAATTCTACAAGGTCCATTTGCATGTTTTTGGTATCTAGGGACATCTATGGACGTCAGTGAATGTATTCCCTTTTTTTTGCATCTTTGACAGTGAATAACACCATGCTAAAAATGACCAGACATGAAAAACTGCCACTGATCTCGTTCAGTTCCTTCTTGAGATCACGTGTAAAAAATCTAAGGAAATGAATAAAGGGAAGATGATTAAACAGAAGGTTTTGTAGAAACAGTACTGAATTCTCCCATCCAGACCAATGCAATTTGAAATATTATTATAGAATATAGAATAGCAGGCTTATAAATGACCTTATTATAGCCAATTCGCACATTTATGGATTGTGCCAAATCTTATCTTTCAAATGCCAGAGTTCAATTTGGATTTAGTATCGCCAGGCATGCATAAGAACAGATAATGCAATCTACTGTATGTACAGTAGGTTTTTTATTCTGGCCAGAGTGACGCCTTTTTGAAACTATTTTCAAATCTAATTGTTGCTACAGTACATGACATGCTAAGAATAGGAAACTAACTGCGCTCAATATATGTCAATAACGTTATGTTTTGTGGTTTATTATCCCGAGTAATAAGATAATAATAAAATATTCATAACAAGCCATTTACTTACATTAGGACTTAGAGGCTTCTGGGTATGGTGTTTCTGAAAAAATGTCAACGCTCATTGAAAGCTGTGGGTGTCCTCTTCAAAATGGCGTAAAGAAAAACTACAATTCCCGACTTCAGATTTCCAAGATGGTGGACTTTCGCGACCAACTCAATAGAAAAACGAAAAGTAAAATCGATCTAATAACACTTGAACCTATTGGTAAACTAACGTATTGATGGTAATATACATTATAACTGCTGTTGTGACATGGTTATGATGTTTATACTTGAATATGTTTGAAAATAAAAACGCTACTTTTGTCAAACAGATTTATGACGCAATGTCATTTGCGGTCCACGGGTGGAAGAGGTTAAGTGATGTTGCGTTTCTTTTTCAAGTGTAGCCAAGAGTAAATACCCTAACCCTATCAAAACATCAGTCAAAGTGTATATTTTCAGCACAGTGTTTGTTTAGCAATGATTTTAAGTGTTATTAGCTAAATATGAGCTTATAAATATCAAATAGGAGACCCAGGGCTTTCGATGGATGTCGTAATTTCATAAAACTACACTACCCAGCTCACACCAGCCTCAGACAAACCTGCAGCCGATTGACGTGAAAAAGAAATATTGACGTGAAAATGTATTAAAAAACTATTAACAACAAAATACTTAAAGGGATAGTTCAGAGTTTTGGACATTAAAGGTCCCCTATCTTATAAATTGCCTTTTCCAGTGGTTTGCATTGTTTTCTAGCAATGTGGGGTTGTACCAACACTGACTAAATGTGAAATTATCATTCAGTCCCATTCCTCCAGTTCAGATGAGACAAGATCCTCCCCCTCTAAACCAAGCCATTTGAATTTACGCAGATCTGTGACGTGTACGAATTCTGATCAGCCACTGCCCGCCCACAATCAACTGTGATACGTTTATATGAGCAGCGAGTGGAAATAATGCGGAAGCAGTTATTTAGCAGAGACCTTCAGCTGTTCACACACACACACACACACACACACACACACACACACACACACACACACACACACACACACACACACACACACACACACACACACACACACACACACACACACACACACACACACACACACACACACACACACACCGTGATTCACACAGAGAACTAGATAAAACGGGTGGGAGGTAATGGGACTGGGGGGAGCTCTCTCTCTCTCGCTCTCTCTCGTATCAGCACTCGCTGTATCACCGTCAACCGCTAGATAATTGCATAAAGATACTGGCTACAGTACAGTGCTCAGGTACACATCAAAGCAGCAAGTAACGGTACGAATCCAGGGGTTTCCTGTAGCCAGATTGGTTGCAGTTTATCACCCTGCTTGTTTCAGGGTGGTGTCAGAGATGTCTGAGGAAGAAGTGCCAGACAGTTGGATTGGTGGATCGTTTTTGTCATTGTCATTAACAGTTCAACAGCCAATCGCAATTAAAGGAACACTCCAACATTTTGGGAAATTAGCTTATTTGCCATCTACCCTGGAGTTAGACAAGAAGATGCATACCTTTTTCTTCTCTGTGCATGCAGTAGGAGTTGGAAGACGTTGGGAACTAGGCTTGGAGGAACCTACTTCCAGTGACTGACGCTAAGCTAGGCTAACGGTGCGCATCTTCCTACTCCTACTGCATGCACAGAGAAGAAAAAGGTATGTATCTTAACACTCCAACATTTTGGGAACCCTGGAGTTAGACAAGAAGATGCATACCCTTTTCTTCTCTGTGCATGGTATGGAAACAGCACGGCACAGGACAAGAAGGCCCTACAGAGAGTGGTGCGCTCAGCCGAGAGTACCACGGGTATTGCACTACCACCCCTGCAGGTCCTATACAACAAGAGGTGCAAATCCAGAGCCTGCAGGATAATGAAAGACCCTCACCACCCCAACAACAGCCTGTTCATGCTGCTGCGGTCAGGCAAACGCCTGCGAACACCAGCAGCTAGGACAGAGAGACTTCGGCTCAGCTTCTTCCCCCAGGCCATCAGAGTCTTGAACACTGAACTCTCCACACACAAGCACACATGAGCACACACACAACACACACACTGTACACGCTCACACACTAGCAGCCACTTTAACATGAGTACACACACACTGATGCTGCACATGCTCACACTTATGGTCACTTTACAAAAGGAAAGGTCACTTTAAGAATAGTATAACTTGAGATTGTATAATATAGCATTGTATAACAGTGTACATAAAGACCCAGTGCCTCATCCGTAGCTAACAGTGTATTGCACTACCACAGGACCTAGCATGTCCTACCATGCTCTGTAAATAACTCATGTACATATACCGATATGCCCTACTTTGTTACTTGTTTTATTGCACAATGTCGTTCTATTGGATTCTTATTATATATTACTATTGTATTATGCACATTGTTGCGGGCAAGACCCCCCGCATTTCATTGTATACTTGTATGCCGTGACAAATAAAACTCTTGACTTGACTTGACTGCATGCAGTAGGAGTAGGAAGACATTGGAAACTAGGCTAATGGAGGAACCTATTTCCAGTGACTGACGCTAAGCTAGGCTAACAGTGCGCGTCTTCCTACTCCTACCGCATGCACAGAGAAGAATTTTTTTTTTATCTTCTTGTCTAACTCCAGGGTAGATGGCAAATAAGCTAATTTCCCAAAATGTTGGAGTGTTCCTTTAACAACGTCATCTTGGCTGTTGTTGCTTTTATACAACAGGAACTACACCATCAGTATTGCTGTATATAGTATCTCAAGAGAGTTCCATCCACCCTCATGTGCATATTGTAGGCCTACTGTACCTGCATGGAAGTCAACGCCCACGGCAAACAGCGTTCCTGTGATGGGCATCAGGGCTTCGATGTTGTCGTTTGGGTCGAGAGCGATTCCTCGGATGCCTTCGTGGATGGAGTACATTAGAAACGAGTCGACACCTACAGAGCGACAGAGTAGTCCATCATTACCACAAACTGCAGCGGAGGAATATATCAGCAATATAAATGCACTTTCGTCTGTGTTATGTCTGTGGATTAACTGTGTATACTGAGACGCGAGGATCTCAGAGAATTCAATTTTCTTTGTAAGAGTGTTTCCCTGTGCATTGATTTATTTATGGCCGTCCACAACAGTATCAGACAGGACAAACACACTATCGGACATGCGCACCACAAATGGATTTTGCAAAGTGATACAGTATTATCAGCGTTGCTTGTGTTGAATGTACATTATTTGCAGTTACGTACGTGTGATGTGCACCCCAGCCAGCCAAATAACTACCTTTTTCTTCTTTGGGGGAGAGTACAATATTATGATCCACTGACATTGACTTAGTATAAGCCTGTTCTGTTGTCACAACACTTCACTTGCCTTATTGTTTGTTGCTGGGCTGCTAAATAATATCTGACTACTTAGATTCAGATTAATTTATTTAGCCATTTGTGTAAACACATAGGTAATTGTTGCGGCATTACAGTGTATGCATTTTTCCTTTTTTCCCCCACAATAACAATAACAACAGACACAGGACAAAAACAGTGCAGTGGAGGATTAATAATTTATATAAATATAAATAAATATATATATATATAAAGTGTAATGTGTAAAGTGTGGGGGGGGGGGGGGGGGGCTGAGTCATTTATCAGACTGGCGGCTGAGGGGGAAAAGCTCAGAGCTCAGTCTGAGTCGGGCTTTCACAGCCTTTGGTATCTGTGACTATACTGTGGGGGGGTCTCTTTTCTTGGCTGTCTCATTAACACTATGGCGACCGGCGGGGCCTATGGATTTAGGCCTCAGAGGACAGCGGATTGTAAACAAACCAATGTACTTTCCATGAGCTTTATATATCATTTATAGTATTGCTATCTGTCCATTCTCATTGTCACTTGAGTGCATAAACCGTGCCTTCATAATGGCTTAAAGAAAATAAAAATCCATCGGTTGGTTGTCATTTTATAGCGTCGTGAACAGGGGCGGGGCTAGGGGGTGGCTACAAAAACTTAATTCTTCCACCTTAGAAACATAGCTAAAGTACGGCCATTTATAAATCAAAAGGACCCTGAAAACCAGATCACTGCCTTTATCTCAAGCCAACTCGACTACTGTAATGCACTCCTTACTGGCCTCCCGAAAAAATACGATGATAACTATTTTATTGCAATGCACTATTGCATTATTTTATTCTATTTTACTAACTATTTTATTGCACTGCACTATTTTACTTTGTATCAGTGAATCATAGACGCCTGGCCATAAGAGCATTCGGAGCATCTCTGCTCTCCCACTATTGAACTTGGGGGAGCAAAGGTATGCTCTTGCTCCACCACTTTTTGATCATATGAAAAATATGATATACCCCCCCCCCAATATATAAATCTAACCATAACTACGTTATGGTTAACTGAGTTTTATAGTGAAAAGAGCAGCTTTATTGGTCAAGATTGAAGGCTCTATATTGCAGGAAATTGCACGTACAGGTTCATTAAATTCAAAAAAAATCTGCCGTGGAGGGGGTCGTGCCTGACCCCTACAAACCACCCCTTGCCTGCCCAAAAATAATAATAATAAAAAATAAAAAAGTGCCCTATCTGGGCTAAGCCCCGGATCTCCTACAATCCTACATCCGCCCCTGGTCGTGAATATAAGGTTTATCCCACTTTTCGTCTCGTCTTTTTTCCCGGGAGCTAGATAATAGGCTAAACGTTGGCGCCGTTATATCAAACGCCATTTCTGCTGTATATATACGAATGAAATAAAACAAACTGCGTAGCATCCGGACTATTACAGAGCATCTATGGATTAAATGGGGGCGGCGGGGAACGCCGATTACTATTATTGATCTGCAATACAGTGTGCGTTCAATATAGCATTTTCATTGACCAATCACGTTACGTTATAAAACAATGTCCAATCCAGCTGTAATTTGGGGTAATATTATCCTACCATCAGGCCATGTGATCGCCGGCAGCATTTCCTCATCACTCATCGGATTCTGGTAGATCGATATGCACATTGGCTAATCATAAATCCCATTATTCCACGCTGAAAAAAACGTTCGCCAAGCTGATCCAAGATGGAGGATGTTCGGCTGGGATCAAGGAACTATGATCCGCCCACAGAACTGTACTTTAAAAAAAAAAAATTATTCACAATGATACTGCAGTGGAGCGATGGCACCCCTAAGCGGGTTTGGCCGGTACTGCATGTTTCGAAAATCAAATATCTGAAAAGATGCTGGTAGTGGATCGGGTACCTAAGAAGCGCTATAAATATGGAATAAAACAATAACAACTCGTCACGTATATACTCGTGGCTCTGGTCCACATTGCACTTTTTCAAAACACATACAGTATATATACGTGGACGGACGGCATAGTGTTAACTGCTGTTGTATGTGGTTATTTCTTGTGTGTCTTTTACCATTTACTGCAAACATAATGTCCTCTGGGGAGTAATACATATTTGACTTGATATACCTAAGGGCCAGTGGGAAACACCTGCAGGCTGGGCCATATCAAAGACATAATCCAGCTTTAAAGGTCCCCTGTCTTATAAATGGCCTTTTCCAGTGTTTAGCATTGTTTTCTAGCAATGGGGTTTTATCAATGGGGTCTGTCTCTAATTCTCATTTTGGCGGATTGCTCCAATTCAGTTGAGACAATATCCTCCCCCAGTGAACTAAGCCATTCTGATTTGACTCACTATCCTACGTAGCAAGGAGCTGATCTGCATAACTAACGGCCCCTCTATGGTTGTAGCGCAACCATTCGCTCAACAATAGAGCGAGCGGAAATACCGACACTTCCTCAAACGGGTTGACGCGACGCGGGTGCCGACAGAGAGGCAGAGAACGAGCGAGCGAGAGAGAGGGAGAGAGATAGAGAGACAGAGAGGGAGAGATATAGAGGGACAGGAGCGCCACACACACACTCACACACACTCCCGACCGCACGCGTGGGGCAGGAGCTTCTCTCGGGGAAACACACACGCAGTCGGGAGCACTCGCATATCACTGTCAACCTGCTGCAAAATATCATTGCGCACGCTGCACGCGTGCACCCGTATTCCGATCCGTGCAATACTATTCACAGGGGTATATATTGTCATTTGAAACAAGTTACCAAAGCATTGTCCCGTGGGATTATGCCCCCCTGCGGCGAAATGTATTAGTATCCCCCTCAATCTCTCTATGTCTCTCTCTGTCTGCCAGTGCAGACTGTGGGTGACTGTCACTCAAAGCACTTATGGGCGGAGCCCAGCCCAAAACAGCTTGAAATCTTGAAGTGGAAAAATGCTGCTTTAGAGTACTTGATTAGAAATACAAAACAATGCATTATTTTTGTAACCTTACAGATGTGTACCATAGACTCACAGCAATTGTGTAATATTGCCCAAATAGTGAAAGGAATAGCAAGACACGGGACCTTTAAATAATCCAATTCATGGTAAAGTCTGACATCAAAACTCAATAATAATGTGTTTTTTTTTGTTTGTTCTTGATTTATTGTGATGTTTCTTCTTGACTTGTTTAAAGAAGAGTTGTCCAGCCCATGGGGACATTAACCTGTGATTGCGGACTTTACAAATACATTTGATTTGATTTAATAATTCCTCAAATATTTAGAGATGTCTTACCTTTTCCCAACATGTCTAGTAATATTTTCTCATCTTTAGGTTAGAAAATAGAATGATGTACAATCATATCACATCATGATTTCATGACATAACAATCCCACTAAAAGACAATAAACAGTAAAGTGTTTGTATTGCCTAGCTATACAGACACATAAAAGCCTCAATTCACACACTATTGTCATAATTGTATCAAGGTTCCTAAACATTTTCCATATTCCAAAAGACATTCATATCTTTACTGGATTTGAAGACCTTGGTCGATGTTAAGTGTGGCATGTATCTATATTGGCTGTCAAATAGGCCATAGTTGAAGATTACTCTTCAGAAAAAAAGTTAACTATCTCATATCACTCTATTTTTGCATTCTCCATAATGATAAATAACTCAACATGTAAAATGACAGTGCGGTGCACCTGTGTGTATCAGGACTGGACAGCAATATTTTCCCACTTTTTCAGAATCACCAAGAACTACCAAGATTTTCAAGACATGGAAATGATCATTTAACACCAGCTGTCCCTCATTATAATTAGTCTCTCCCAGAGTTATTTTTATTTGTATTTATTTTATTTATTAGTCACAGTTTTGTTTGGTTGTAGTAGTTATCAACACCCCGATGAAGGCCCTGTGTAGGCCGAAACATGTCGGTTTATTTTAAATTCTCTAAATAATGTGAGCCATAAAATAAAGGCATTTTAAAACTTGTAGAGCTGCCTTGGATTTCAACTTTTTTTATAACTATATGGAAATGATCAAGTTCAATTGCCATGCTTTCCCAGACCTCCTAGACGTGTGGGGCGTAGAAACCCTGTTGCAATGTGTTTACAAAAAAATATATAAATACATTAAAAAGGAAAAATGCTGAAATGGTAGAGGCGAGGCGAGGAAAAACAACATGTTGTCTGACTTTGAGATAAGAGAAAGGCGACCTTACCCTCGCAGGACATGCGGTCTGCGCGCAGGTTGTAGCCCACGGTGCAGGAGCAACTGCGGGTGTTCTCGGAGGTGGGAAAACACAGCTGGGAGCAGCCCCCGTTGTTTAGCTGGCACTGGTTCCTACCTATCACACAAGATAAGCTGTGTTAGTGTGTGTGTGTGTGTGTGTGTGTGTGTGTGTGTGTGTGTGTGTGTGTGTGTGTGTGTGTGTGTGTGTGTGTGTGTGTGTGTGTGTCTGTCTGTCTGTCTGTCTGTCTGTCTGTCTGTCTGTCTGTCTGTCTGTCTGTCTGTCTGTCTGTCTGTCTGTCTGTCTGTCTGTCTGTCTGTCTGTCTGTCTGTCTGTCTGTATGTATGTATGTCTGTCTGTGTGTGTGTGTGTGTGTGTGTGTGTGTGTGTCTGTCTGTCTGTGTGTGTGTGTGTGTGTGTGTGTGTGTGTGTCTGTCTGTCTGTCTGTCTGTCTGTCTGTCTGTCTGTCTGTTTGTCTGTCTGTCTGTCTGTCTGTCTGTCTGTCTGTCTGTCTGTGTGTGTGTCTGTGTCTGTCTGTCTGTCTGTCTGTCTGTCTGTCTGTCTGTCTGTCTGTCTGTCTGTCTGTCTGTCTGTCTGTCTGTCTGTCTGTGTGTGTGTGTGTGTGTGTGTGTGTGTGTGTGTGTGTGTGTCTGTGTATGGGGGGGGTTAATCGATAGAACGAGGTAAAGGAAGGGCTGTCTGAACAAAGGGAGGAGGAGGAAGAAAGGGAGGGAGGGAGGGAGGGAGGGAGGGAGGGAGGGAGGGAGGGAGGGAGGGAGGGAGGGAGGGCAGAGAGAGGAGTGGTTGGGGTGGAGTAGGTGTGGTGTTGTGAACCAATCACTGTATCCTTACTGCAGTGGAGAGAGGGGGGGGAGAGAGAGAGATAGAGCGAGAAGATAGATGATGGGAAGGAGGATGTAGAGAGAGATGGAGGAAAGGAGGATAGAGAGAGAGAGGAGGAGATATGGAGGGAAGGAGGATGGAGAGAGATGGGGGGAAAGATGATGGAGAGAGAGAGAGAAGAGGAGAGATGGGAGGGAAGGAGGATGGAGAGAGATGGGGGGAAAAAGGATGGAGAGAGAGATGGAGGGAAGGAGGATGGAGAGAGAAGAGGAGATATTGAGGGAAGGAGGATGGAGAGAGAGAAGAGGAGAGATGGAGGGAAGGAGGATGGAGAGAGGGTGGAAGAGGAGAGATGGAGGGAAGGATGTTGGAGAGAGAGAAGATGAGAGATAGAGGGAAGGATGATGGAGAGAGAAGAGGAAAGATGGAGGGAATGATAATGGAGAGAGAAGAGGGGTTATGGAGGGAAGGATAATGGAGAGAGAAGAGGGGTTATGGAGGGAATGATAATGGAGAGAGAAGAGGGGTTATGGAGGGAAGGATAATGGAGAGAGAAGGGGGGTTATGGAGGGAAGGATAATGGAGAGAGAAGAGGGGTTATGGAGGGAAGGATAATGGAGAGAGAGAATAGGGGAGATGGAGGGAAGGATGATGGAGAGAGAGAAGATGAGAGATAGAGGGAAGGATGATGGCGAGAGAAGAGGAGAGATGGAGGGAAGGATAATGGAGAGAGAATAGGGGAGATGGAGGGAAGGATGATGGAGAGAGAGAAGATGAGAGATAGAGGGAAGGATGATGGAGAGAGAAGAGGAGAGATGGAGGGAAGGATAATGGAGAGAGAAGAGGGGTTATGGAGGGAAGGATAATGGAGAGAGAAGAGGGGTTATGGAGGGAAGGATAGTGGAGAGAGAGAATATGGGAGATGGAGGGAAGGATGATGGAGAGAGAGGGAATAGGAGAGATGGAGGGAAGGATAATGGAGAGAGAAGAGGGGAGATGGAGGGAAGGATAATGGAGAGAGAAGAGGGGGTTATGGAGGGAAGGATAATGGAGAGAGAGAATATGGGAGATGGAGGGAAGGATGATGGGAGAGAGAGGGAATAGGAGAGATGGAGGGAAGGATGATGGAGAGAGAGAAGAGGGGGAAGGAGGCTGGAGAGAGAGATGGAGGGAAGGATGATGGAGAGAGAGAAGAGGAGAGATGGAGTGATTGTGTAGCATTGGGAAAGCAAGAAAGAGTGGAGCACAATTGTGAAAAGCGCGGATGACAAAACAATGGGGAGAAGGGGAGGAGGAGAAGAAGAGAGGAGCTAGAGAATACAGACAGAGAGAGGGAGGGACAGGGGAGGAGGAGAAGAGAGGAGCTGGAGAATACAGACAGAGAGAGGGAGGGACAGGGGAGGAGGAGAAGAGAGGAGCTGGAGAATACAGACAGAGAGAGTGAGGGACAGGGGAGGAGGAGAAGAGAGGAGCTGGAGAATACAGACAGAGAGAGGGAGGGACAGGGGAGGGTGAAGCAGGAGATGAAAGATAAGATGAATAAAGGGAAAGAGAAGAGAAAAGGGAGAATAAATAGAATGGTTATATATATAGAAGAATAAATAGAATGAGAGAATGGGCTAGAGAGAGAGAGAGGTGTGTTTGTGTGTGTGTGTGTGTGTGTGTGTGTGTGTGTGTGTGTGTGTGTGTGTGTGTGTGTGTGTGTGTGTGTGTGTGTGTGTGTGTGTGTGGTGTGTGTGTGTGTGTGTGTGTCTGCTGAGGGGTGTTCATTTACGTGTGTATTACAAAGATTGAGAGAGACTGAAAGGGAGAAAGAACAAGGTAGAGAGCATGAGAGAGAGACACAGACAAACAGAGACAGACACAGAAAGAGAGAGAGAGACAGACAGACAGACAGACAGACAGACAGACAGACAGACAGACAGACAGACAGACAGACAGACAGACAGACAGACAGACAGACAGACAGACAGACAGAGAGAGAGAGAGAGAGAGAGAGAGAGAGAGACAGACAGACAGACAGACAGACAGACAGACAGACAGACAGACAGACAGACAGACAGAGAGAGAGAGAGAGAGAGAGAGAGAGAGAGAGAGAGAGAGAGAGAGAGTAATAGTGCTGCTCTCAGCAGTATGGGGAATCTCTCAGCCATGACTGTGACTCCAGCTCTCTAACACACACCATCAATCACACAGGCTGCCGCAGTACTGATACACACACACACACACACACACACACACACACACACACACACACACACACACACACACACACACACACACACACACATATAGGGCTGCCTGGCAAGGCTAGTGTCACACACATGTAGAGATGCACACTTGGACATGGATGATTACACCGTTAGGTATCCACACAGCAGCTGGAGATACTTCACACATACACACCAACAATAATCACGTACAATACATACAATGGCTATGTTTACACATACGCACGCACGCACGCACACACACACACACACACACACACACACACACACACACACACACACACACACACAGACACACAAACCCCTGCTTCCACAGATCATCCCCAGTGACTGTTGTCCTGCCTTATCTCTTCTCTCTTCTATTATTAATCATGCCTCTCTCTCTCTCTCTCTCTCTCTCTCTCTCTCTCTCTCTCTCTCTCATTCTGTCTCTCTCCAACTCTATCTCTCCCACTTTCTCTCTCTCTCCAACTCTCTCCAACTCTCTATCTCTCCCTCTCTCTATCGCTCTTTCTCTCTCTCTCTTTCCAACTCTCTCTTCTCTTATCTGTACACACACAAGGCCAGTTCACTCTCTCTCTCTCTCTCTCTCTCTCTCTCTCTCTCTCTCTCTCTCTCTCTCTCTCTCTCTCTCTCTCTCTCTCTCTCTCTCTCTCATGGATGTGGGAGTACTCACACAAACTCATACACAAATACGCAAGCAAACACACGCTCTCTTACACACAGATATACACACAGATACACAAGCAGGCACTCAGGATACTTTGCACACACACACACACACACACACACACACACACACACACACACACACACACACACACACACACACACACACACACACACACACACACACCTATCATCCCCTGCATGTGTATTAGCAGTGGAGATGGTCTGTCAGTAGTCAGATATGTATTGCGTGGTTCTGCTATCACCCCTGTTCATACAACAGTATCACTCTGGAAACGAGATACTGTTCCAACTGGTTTCATCCTG
>NC_140169.1:169354719-169361309 GCF_963971535.1 Notolepis coatsorum | reverse complement strand
GGCTACCGCCCAACAGCTGATTCCTATCACCTATTTAATGATCTCCGCCGCGCTGTGGCTGATCACCTGACAGGTGCAGGTGATCCACCCACAGCGCAACAGAGTCCACCCAACAGGTTACACAGAATCATAACATTCCCATAAATCATTACATTCCCATAAATCATTACATTCCCCATAAATTGTAACATTCCCATAAATTGTAACCTTCTAATAATGATAATAATAATAGTAATAATGATAATATTAATACTAATAATAATAATAATAATCAATAACAAAAAACACTCATTCGGCCTTTACACCGGCCCCTAATTGTGTTTACACAATTACAAAATAAATAACATGGCCAGGTGAGTGTTCATTTACGGCTGGCAATCCTCCTTTTTGGCCCCGAGTAGTAGGCACTGGTTGAACCTTCGTCATTTGGAAAGGCTTCCTGGATCCGTCCGAAGCGGCCGGGGGTTCCTGGGCGCTGTGTAGTCCACTATAATGGCTGAAGCACAGTCCTTACCGGCCCCATTATCTTCACAAGCCTCACCTTTGGCTCTTTAACCGGTGTGGCTGATGTTAACCGGTGTGGCTGATGCTCCTGCTCGTGTTTGCCATCCAGAGGCTGCCGTCTTGAGGGCTTGGGGCAGCTCTGTCATGGCTCATGTAGTCCACCTTAATGGATATGATAATGCTCATTCCGAGTCCATATTCTGGTCTTCTGGACATTCCATGTTACAAAATAATAAATCTTCATAGCGATGATTAATTCATAACTTAAAAGAGTCCATAATAAACTTAAATGTCTTAATGATGCATATTCCTTGGTCTTAATTGGGTATTATTGTCGTGTGATCAATACACCAATGCATCATGTTCACATTCTTGTGTTTGTGTTTCCTTTTCTCAAGGTCAAGGCCTTGTCAGGACCTTGGTCAGCCTCCCCTTTACCCTACCAAAGTGGGCTGAAAGGGGGGGGGCTTGAGAGTCCACAATCCACCTCACTCCAGAGTTTGCCATGGTGGTGCCTTGGAATGATGATGTGAATCAAGCACCACTCATGTCGTCTTCTCTTTCTTCTTTTATGATACACCTTGTACCAGACATGGCTATCTTCTTTGTTTAGCTCTTGAAGAGGTACATTCTCTGTGCTGTTAGATATGCCAGTCTTCTCTTTGCACTTAGATCTTCCAGAGTTGTCTCTGCTCTGAGATCTTCCAGACTTGTTTTTTCTCTTAGATCCTCCAGAGTTGTCTCTGCTCTGAGATCCTCCAAACTTGTCTTTTCCCTCCACCACTACTCCTCTCTTGTTCTTAGTCTTCTTGGGCTTGATGTCCTCTTCTTCATCCCGTTTACTTTTCTTGACCTTGTTTTTAGTCTTGATTTTCTTAGGTTTGAAGTCGATTCCTGTCACGTCATCTCGCTCCCTCTTCAGAGACTTCTGGTGTTTAGGAGAGTGGTAGGGGTCCTCTTCATGCTCAGACTTCATATTCTTCTTACGTGAACTGTTCTCTTCCAATACAGAACTGTTCTCTTCCTTCTTAATCTTGCCGTCTGGTGACTTCACTTTCTCCTTCTTTCTCTTGTTCTTGTACTTGTCCTTGTCCTTCCGTTTATCCGTGCCGTCATCTTTGCGCTCTGCATCCTTCATGAGCTTATTTTGCAGGTGCGTGGAAACCTGAGCCACCTGTGGCTTGGTGGCGGCTGTCTGCTGCTGTTTCAGCTGTTGTCTTTGTTTGCCGTCAAGGGACTTTACTTTCACCTCTGGCTTCTTCTTCAGCTGAGCCTGGCTGGCTGCAGACTTCGGGGTTGGTGCCATCTGGACTTGGTTCTGTTGCTGGTTCTGCTGAGCCTGGAGAACCAGGCTCTGGGCTAGCTTCTGTTGTTGTTGGTGTTGTTGCTGCTGCTGTTGCTGCTGTTGTTGCTGCTGTTGCTGCTCTTGCTGCTGTTGTTGCTGCTGTTGCTGCTCTTGCTGCTGTTGTTGCTGTTGTTGCTGTTGTTGCTGCTGTTGCTGCTCTTGCTGCTGTTGTTGCTGTTGCTGCTGCTGTTGCTGCTGTTGCTGCTGTTGCTGCCGTTGTTGCTGCTCTTGCTGCTGTTGCTGCTGTTGCTGCTGTTGTTGCTGCTCTTGCTGCTGTTGTTGCTGCTGTTGTTGCTGCTGTTGTTGCTGCTATTGCTGCCGTTGTTGCTGCTCTTGCTGCTGTTGCTGCCGTTGTTGCTGCTCTTGCTGTTGTTGCTGCTCTTGCTGCTGTTGCTGCCGTTGTTGCTGCTCTTGCTGCTCTTGCTGCTCTTGCTGCTGTTGCTGCCGTTGCTCTTGTTGTTGCTGCTGTTGCTGCCGCTGTTGCTGTTGTTGCTCTTGTTGTTGCTGCTGTTGCTGTTGTTGCTGCTGTTGCTGTTGTTGCTCTTGTTGTTGCTGCTGTTGCTGTTGTTGCTGCTGTTGTTGCTGCTCTTGCTGCTGTTGTTGCTGCTCTTGCTGCTGTTGTTGCTGTTGTTGCTGTTGTTGCTCTTGTTGCTCTTGTTGTTGCTGCTGTTGTTGCTGCTGTTGCTGTTGTTGCTCTTGTTGTTGCTGCTGTTGCTGTTGTTGCTGCTGTTGTTGCTGCTGTTGCTGCTGTTGCTGTTGTTGCTGCTGTTGTTGCTGCTCTTGCTGCTGCTGTTGCTGCTGTTGCTGCTGTTGTTGCTGTTGTTGCTGTCGTTGTTGCTGTAGAGACACGAGGTAGGCCCTCTCCTGTTGAAGCTGTCTCTGCAGCCGCAGAAGTTGTCGCTGATCCTCAATCCGTCTACGCTTGTACTTCCGCTCTCTCTCCTCTCTTCTCAGCTGCTCTTTGCAGGCAGGCATGTCACTTGGGTTGACAGAGTCAGAGTAAAACTGTTTCTTGTCAGCCGGTCTGGCCTCCTGTTGCTGTTGCTGGTGGCTAATTAGCTGGAGCTGCTCCTGCTCCTGCAGCCTTAATTTAACCTTTAATTCAGCCTTTAAATTAGCCTCCTGCAGCCTTAATCTATCCTCTAATTCATAATGTTCCATTACTTTGATTTTGGCTTTTGATACAGAGATGTCGGTATCAATTTCCAATATCTCCCTCTCTGCCTTTAATGCAGCTCTGGCGGAAAGTGCAGTGGCCTCTAATGCAGCTCTGTTTAGACTTAATGCAGCCTCTAATGCAGCCTCTAATGCAGCTCTGTTATGGCTTAATTCAGCCTCTAATGCAGCCCTCTTTAGACTAAATTCAGCCTCCATTTCCGCTTGTGTCAAATTCATGTTCTCTGTTTCAATATCTGGCATCTTGTGTCAAATCCATGTTCTCTGTTTCAATATCTGCCGCTTGTGTCAAATCCATGTTCTCTGTTTCAATATCTGACATCTTGACATCTTGTCTATATTTATCGACCAGTTCTTAAGACAGCTTTATAATTTGGCTTATATTCCACAGCGCCGTTTGCGCGCGCCACGTACGCAGTAGTGTCTATTCCTATTCCATTCATACACTCTACTCACGCACGTTCCGTTTGTTGTCCTCGAGCCGGGAGGGAGTGGTGATGCTTTCGTTGATCGATCCTGTTGCTGATCACAGGCAGCGATGTCCTCGGGCTGTGATCATTCACTGTTTGGTGGTGTGGATCGATTCCTTCCTGCTGATCGATGATCGGTGATTGTCTCTCTCAACAATACTGGATCCTTGTCAGTCCCCTTGCGACTCAGTCCTCCTCGTCAGTTGTCCTTATTGACGCGCACCTCTGCCTTGGGTCGCGTCAATATCTGCGCGAGTCCTCTTTCACTTTACCGAAGCCCCTGTGACTTCAATAAAAGCGATTTTCTTACTTAATGTAGCGGCAACATGCCGGTGCCGCTTCCTGGTGTAGACGGGGAGTGAATCCATACGCGCTCAACGTTCAAAGAAATAGTCTTCCACACATTAAGCTCCGTTATCAGACACCGATGTGGTGATCCGATTTAATTAGAATAAGTAGGTTACATGGGAGGGTTGATCACAGCGATCCTAAGCGTCATATAACCTGGTCTAATTGCTTAAAGTGTTTCCTAAATAAGACTAATCTAAAAACGTTCCCGAAGCGTCCTGAAGCACTGAAGCGTTCTAAGCGTTCTAAAGCGTTAAGCTTCCTAAGCGTTCTAAAGCGTTAAGCTTCCTAAGCGTTCTAAAGCGTTAAGCTTCCTAAGCGGTAAGAAAATCATATGCCTTCCCCATCGGCTACCGCCCAACAGCTGATTCCTATCACCTATTTAATGATCTCCGCCGCGCTGTGGCTGATCACCTGACAGGTGCAGGTGATCCACCCACAGCGCAACAGAGTCCACCCAACAGGCTACACAGAATCATAACATTCCCCTCAATCATTACATTCCCATAAATCATTACATTCCCATAAATTGTAACATTCCCATAAATTGTAACCTTCTAATAATGATAATAATAATAGTAATAATGATAATATTAATACTAATAATAATAATAATAATAATAATAATCAATAACAAAAAACACTCATTCGGCCTTTACAAACATATAGATACTGATATGAGCAGAATTAGCCTGACGTCATGTATTATTGTGATATTTAGGTATCTGCTTAAGCCTGACTTCATGCGGCGGTCAGACAGGATGTTTGACCCATTCTCAGAGACGCCGGTGGACGGGGTCATCGCCGCCACCTGCAGTGTACAGGTCAGTTCAAAGGACACTCAGTCATTGGGTCAAGGTGCAAAGGTCACATCTACTGTAGAAACCTCTATAATCTGTGCTGAAGGCTGTTTTAAAGATCCCCTCCAGGTGTGTTTCAAACCCTTACATGTTCTATATTGAATAACAATTTGTATAAATTGCATCTCTACACTGTTACCCTCATTGTGAATGCAAGGATGTATGAATATGTAAATTGGCAACAAGAAAAGTATTTATCTCTCGCAATTGACATATCTCAAGCCCCCTGCCCTATTCTCTTGATCCAACACTTATATTAATACAACATACCTTCACCACGTATATCATGTACGGTATATTTTAGAATTATATACATCCATTCCTGACCCTTGGAGAGAGAACAAAAGGAATCCGGAACGTTCTCCTCGTCCCCTTCAGGTGTTCTCAGGTCAGTTCCTGTCCGACAAGAAGATCGGGACGTACGTGGAGGTGGACATGTACGGGCTGCCCACGGACACCATCCGCAAGGAGTTCCGCACGCGCATGGTGATGAACAACGGCCTGAACCCCGCCTACAACGAGGAGCCCTTCGTCTTCAGAAAGGTGTGTGTGTGTGTGTGTCTGTGTCTGTCTGTCTGTTTGTCTGTCTGTCTGTCTGTCTGTCTGTCTGTCTGTATGTATGTCTGTGTGTCTGTGTGTCTGTCTGTCTGTCTGTCTGTCTGTCTGTCTGTCTGTCTGTCTGTCTGTCTGTCTGTCTGTCTGTCTGTCTGTCTGTCTGTCTGTCTGTCTGTCTGTCTGTCTGTGTGTCTGTGTGTGTGTGTGTGTGTGTGTCTGTGTATGGGGGGGTTAATCGATAGAACGAGGTAAAGGAAGGGCTGTCTGAACAAAGGGAGGAGGAGGAAGAAAGGGAGGGAGGGAGGGAGGGAGGGAGGGAGGGCAGAGAGAGGAGTGGTTGGGGTGGAGTAGGTGTGGTGTTGTGAACCAATCACTGTATCCCTACTGCAGCGAAGTGGAGAGAGGGGGGGAGAGAGAGAGATAGAGCGAGAAGATAGGTGATGGGAAGGAGGATGTAGAGAGAGATGGAGGAAAGGAGGATAGAGAGAGAGAGGAGGAGATATGGAGGGAAGGAGGATGGAGAGAGATGGGGGGAAAGATGATGGAGAGAGAGAGAGAGAAGAGGAGAGATGGAGGGAAGGAGGATGGAGAGAGATTGGGGGGGAAAAGGATGGAGAGAGAGATGGAGGGAAGGAGGATGGAGAGAGAAGAGGAGATATTGAGGGAAGGAGGATGGAGAGAGGGAAGAGGAGGGAAGGAGGATGGAGAGAGAGATGGAGGAAAGGATGATGGAGAGAGAGAGAGAGAAGAGGAGAGATTGAGGGAAGGAGGATGGAGAGAGAGAGAAGAGGAGAGATGGAGGGAAGGAGGATGGAGAGAGGTGGAAGAGGAGAGATGGAGGGAAGGATGTTGGAGAGAGAGAAGATGAGAGATAGAGGGAAGGATGTTGGAGAGAGAGAAGATGAGAGATAGAGGGAAGGATGATGGAGAGAGAAGAGGAAAGATGGAGGGAATGATAATGGAGAGAGAAGAGGGGTTATGGAGGGAAGGATAATGGAGAGAGAAGAGGGGTTATGGAGGGAAGGATAATGGAGAGAGAGAATAGGGGAGATGGAGGGAAGGATGATGGAGAGAGAGAAGATGAGAGATAGAGGGAAGGATGATGGAGAAAGAAGAGGAGAGATGGAGGGAAGGATAATGGAGAGAGAATAGGGGAGATGGAGGGAAGGATGATGGAGAGAGAGAAGATGAGAGATAGAGGGAAGGATGATCGAGAGAGAAGAGGAGAGATGGAGGGAAGGATAATGGAGAGAGAAGAGGGGTTATGGAGGGAAGGATAATGGAGAGAGAAGAGGGGTTATGGAGGGAAGGATAATGGAGAGAGAAGAGGGG
>NC_140169.1:169337219-169347219 GCF_963971535.1 Notolepis coatsorum | reverse complement strand
TGTACTGCATGTATATATTACATCAGTGTTAAACCACTGTGAGCGGCCTGGAGTGGATTGGAGCGGAGGAGAACTCTCGCTCCGGACGTCGCGCCGACTCATTTTAAAACCCACTCCTCGCTCACGTCAAAACCGGCCGCTCCGCGCCCCGCGCCGCTCGCGCTCCGATCCGCTCACATGCACTGTTTGCAACGCGACCTCAGTCTGAACAGTCATGTGACTCTCCTGAGACTTTTTACGTCACACACTCTAGATCGACATTTGTCACAATTTTTTTTAATTCTTCTTTGAAAGAGATCTTCTTTATTGTTCATTTGAGCATGCGGGTCAGAGTGTAACCGGTTCACACTGGAATCTGATCTTGGCCACATAAAAATGTAATAATAATAATAATGATAACAGTCAAACAAAAGTAAATCTGATCTGAGCCATAAATGAGAATTGAGCACTAAGGACTGCAGTGTGAACACAGCCCATGAATGGCTGCTTTGTTATATATAGCGCTTTTATCCAAAGCAATTTACAATTTGTTCCTCACATTTAACCCATTCACTCACACACCGACGGCGGAGGCGACCATGCAAGGTGCCAACCTGCTCATCGGGAGCAGTGAGGGGTTAAGTGTCTTGCTCAAGGACACATCGACACGCTGCCCGGGAGGAGCGGGAATCGAACCGGGAACCTCCGGATTGCCAGACGACTGCTCTACCTCCTGAGCCACTGTCGCCATGAGACAAAGGGTGAGATGTGTGTGTGTGTGTGTGTGTGTGTGTGTGTGTGTCTGTGTCTGTGTGTGTGTGTCAGCATGTGTGTGTGTGTCTGTGTGTGTCAGCATGTCTGTGTCTGTGTGTGTGTGTGTGTGTGTGTGTGTGTGTGTGTGTGTGTGTGTGTGTGTGTGTGTGTGTGTGTGTGTGTGAGAGTGTGTGTGTCTGCAGTGTGAACGCAGCCTCCGAGACACAGGGTGAGATGTGTGTGTGTGTGTGTGTGTGTGTGTGTGTGTGTGTGTGTGTGTGTGTGTGTGTGTGTGCAGCCTCTGAGACACAGGGTGAGATGTGAGTGACAGCTCAGTGGCTACTTAGATTATTCTAAAACCTTGGTCTCAAACAAGGATCTTTGTTGCTCCTAAACTGCCTTCCGTCGGCACAAAGTGAGGAACTAACCTAAAAGAGGAACTCAAAAGATTGACAGATTGACAGATTAACAGATTGACAAAATGACAGATTTAAAAGATTCTGAGCTTCCGCTAATTGAGAACTAACTCGAGAACTATTATTACTCGGACTACAACATATGACATATATCATGCCAGTCAGAGTACCTAGTGTATACTGCACCTTGTGTATACTGCACCTTGTGTATACTGCACCTTGTGTATACTGTACCTTGTGTATACTGCACCTTGTGTATACTGCACCTTGTGTATACTGTACCTTGTGTATACTGCACCTTGTGTATACTGTACCTTGTGTATACTGTACCTTGTGTATACTGCACCTTGTGTATACTGCACCTTGTGTATACTGCACCTTGTGTATACTGCACCTTGTGTATACTGCACCTAGTGTATACTGCACCTTGTGTCTACTGCACCTTGTGTATACTGCACCTTGTGTATACTGTACCTTGTGTATACTGCACCTTGTGTATACTGTACCTTGTGTATACTGTACCTTGTGTATACTGCACCTTGTGTATACTGTACCTTGTGTATACTGTACCTAGTGTATACTGCACCTTGTGTATACTGCACCTTGTGTATACTGTACCTTGTGTATACTGCACCTAGTGTATACTGCACCTTGTGTTTACTGCACCTTGTGTATACTGCACCTTGTGTATACTGTACCTTGTGTATACTGCACCTTGTGTATACTGTACCTTGTGTATACTGTACCTTGTGTATACTGCACCTTGTGTATACTGTACCTTGTGTATACTGTACCTTGTGTATACTGTACCTTGTGTATACTGCACCTTGTGTATACTGTACCTTGTGTATACTGCACCTTGTGTATACTGTACCTTGTGTATACTGTACCTTGTGTATACTGCACCTTGTGTTTACTGCACCTTGTGTATACTGTACCTTGTGTATACTGTACCTTGTGTATACTGTACCTTGTGTATACTGCACCTTGTGTTTACTGCACCTTGTGTATACTGCACCTTGTGTATACTGCACTGCACCTTGTGTATACTGCACCTTGTGTATACTGCACCTTGTGTTTACTGCACCTTGTGTATACTGCACCTTGTGTATACTGTACCTTGTGTTTACTGCACCTTGTGTATACTGCACCTTGTGTATACTGCACCGTGTGTATACTGCACCTTGTGTATACTGTACCTTGTGTTTACTGCACCTTGTGTATACTGCACCTTGTGTATACTGCACCTTGTGTATACTGCACCTTGTGTATACTGCACTGCACCTTGTGTATACTGCACCTAGTGTATACTGCACATTGTGTTTACTGCACCTTGTGTATACTGCACCTTGTGTATACTGCACCTTGTGTTTACTGCACCTTGTGTATACTGCACCTTGTGTATACTGCACCTTGTGTATACTGCACTGCACCTTGTGTATACTGCACCTTGTGTATACTGCACCTTGTGTATACTGCACCTTGTGTTTACTGCACCTAGTGTATACTGTACCTTGTGTATACTGCACCTAGTGTATACTGCCCCTTGTGTATACTGCACCTTGTGTATACTGCACCTTGTGTATACTGCACCTTGTGTTTACTGCACCTTGTGTTTACTGCACCTTGTGTATACTGCACCTTGTGTATACTGCACCTCGTGTATACTGCACCTTGTGTATACTGCACCTTGTGTATACTGCACCTTGTGTATACTGCACCTAGTGTATACTGCACCTAGTGTATACTGCACCTTGTGTATACTGCACCTTGTGTATACTGCACCTAGTGTATACTGCACCTTGTGTTTACTGCACCTTGTGTATACTGCACCTAGTGTATACTGCACCTTGTGTATACTGCTGTATACTGCACCTTGTGTATACTGCACCTTGTGTATACTGCACCTAGTGTATACTGCACCTTGTGTATACTGCACCTTGTGTGTACTGCACCTTGTGTATACTGCACCTTGTGTATACTGCACCTTGTGTATACTGCACCTAGTGTATACTGCACCTAGTGTATACTGCACCTTGTGTATACTGCACCTTGTGTATACTGCACCTTGTGTTTACTGCACCTAGTGTATACTGCACCTTGTGTATACTGCACCTTGTGTTTACTGCACCTAGTGTATACTGCACTGCACCTTGTGTTTACTGCACCTTGTGTATACTGCACCTTGTGTATACTGCACCTAGTGTATACTGCACCTTGTGTATACTGCACCTTGTGTATTCTGCACCTTGTGTATACTGCACCTAGTGTATACTGCACCTCGTGTATACTGCACCTTGTGTATACTGCACCTTGTGTATACTGCACCTTGTGTATACTGCACCTAGTGTATACTGCACCTCGTGTATACTGCACCTTGTGTATACTGCACCTTGTGTATACTGCACCTTGTGTTTACTGTTTACCTTTACTCATAGTATATATTCAGAATCAAATTCTTTATTGCCTATATTTATTGTAACATATAATATAACCGATAGGGCATACTGCACCTTTGTTTACACAGTTTTTTTCCCTCATATTTTTATATTCAGTTAATTAAGCCCTATAGCCATATTTTCAGAATATTTGTCTCTCGTAACGTTCTAGTGAATGTTGATAGGCCGGACTGAACTGTCACTCGTAGCATCAGCTGAATGGAAGAAAGCAAGTGAGCTAAGGATTTTCATTGCGAGGTAATTTTGTTTTGCCAACGGACAGACATTTAATTAAATCAAAACCCAAAGCTTCTGTCTTTGTTTAATGTTAGAAATGGTGGTAAGAATGGTCTATAAAAGCAATAACCTACACAAGGCCATACTATATTGTGGTCATTGGCACTTGGACAGAACACAGAACTCAGTTTACACCCGCGCCAAAGACCACAATAATATAGCACTCTCTCTGGTGCGTTATTGCTTCAATAAAACATTGTTGTCTTTTTTTGTGTGTGGACTCATCTATAGTGACCTTATGGGCTGAATATTAACACCATAGACCTTTTCAAACTTAACACAACACTATAAACATCTTAAATGGGCTGTTTCGGGAAATACAGTAGCTAACAGGAAATGAAGTTGCCCTAGCAACAGCATTCCACTAAAAAGGTCTATTGGTCTTCTTCCATGTAGGATTCTGTGAATGAACGAATGAATGAACGAATGAATGAATGAAAGAATGAATGAATGAATGAATGAATGAATGAATGAATGAATGAATGAATGAATGAACGAACAAACAAATAAATAAATAAATAACAATACAGGTCACTCACTTTCCTAATACCATTGAGTGTATACAACATACAAACATATTATTGTGTGTGTGTGTGTGTGTGTGTGTGTGTGTGTGTCCTCACAGGAACCTGTCTCAGCAGCGTGTCACACATGGCCTGATTATTCCTTCGCACAATGACAGTTTCCACGCCCAAGGCTAGCCATTGTATGATGTGTGAGGTTGTGTGTATTGTGTGTGTGTGTGTATCTTTCTGGTATATAAATATTTTCAGTGAGGGGTGGAGAGAGAGAGAGAGAGAGAGAGAGAGAGAGAGAGAGAGAGAGAGAGAGAGAGAGAGAGAGAGAGAGAGAGAGCTAAGGTGGGAGGAGGCATGGGAGAGAGAGATGGGGGAGGGTTGCCAGATGTACGATAATTATCGCATTTGTACGATAATTTTGCCCTCTGTACGATAATTTTGCCCTCTGTACGATAATTTTGCCCTCTGTACGATAATTTTGCCCTCTGTACAATAATGTTGCCCATAATTTTGCCCTCTGTACAATAATTTTGCCCTCTGTACGATAATTTTGCCCTCTGTACAATAATGTTGCCCATAATTTTGCCCTCTGTATGATATTTGTGCCCTCTGTACGATAATTTTGCCCTCTGTACAATAATTTTGCCCTCTGTACAATAATTTTGCCCTCTGTACGATAATTTTGCCCTCTGTACGATAATTTTGCCCATAATTTTGCCCTCTGTATGATAATTGTGCCCTCTGTACGATAATTTTGCCCTCTGTACAATAATTTTGCCCTCTCTACAATAATTTTGCCCTCTGTACGATAATTTTGCACTCTGTACGCTAATTGTGCCCTCTGTACGATAATTTTGCCCTCTGTACAATAATTTTGCCCTCTGTACGATAATTGTGCTCTCTGTACGATAATTTTGCCCTCTGAACGATAATTTTGCCCTCTGTACGATAATTTTGCCCTCTGTACAATAATTTTGCCCTCTGTACGATAATTTTGCCCTCTGTACGATCATTTTGTACGATAATTTTGCGCTCTGTACGATAATTTTGCCCTCTGTACTATAATTTTGTACAATAATTTTGCCCTCTGTACAATAATTTTACCCTCTGTACGATCATTTTGCCCTCTGTATGATAATTTTGCCCTCTGTACAATAATTTTGCCCTCTGTACGATAATTTTGCCCTCTGTACGATAATTTTGCCCTCTGTACGATAATTTTGTACGCTAATTTTGCCCTCTGTACGATAGTTTTGCCCTCTGTACGATAATTTTGCCCTCTGTACGATAATTGTACACCTATGGAGAACGTGCCGCGGGCAGCGTCTATTTTTTTACCAACGGATTTCCAGTTCCGCATGCGCGTTCTGCGATCTGATTGGCCACTGACATTTCTGGTCATGTGACATGTGCGCCCAATTGCGTGACGCCTGTGTCTTTGCCCATTTCCACCTCGACCAGCAGCAAACGACCTAACGCCTAGTTTATCACTGGTTAAGCTTAGGCGACTCTTTCGCAGTTGGTTAAGGTTCGAGTTTGGGAATCAGGGCTGGTGTTCTATCGTCACGCTCTAAGACAAACTCTAACCTTAACCAACTTCGAAAGAGCGCCTAAGCGAATTTTTAAGCCTCTGGGACGATAATGAAACTCTTACTAGTTACGCTGCTGGCCAGTATGACTTACTACCATAGTGTCTTTATACCTGTATCACTGTACATATTAATACTACAACTCTGTACATACATCCGATTAGCACTATTACTCAGTAGTACTAATATATATATTTTATACCCAGTTTAATCATCCTGTACATTGTATATTACTGTTGCACTTTACCGTTACATTTGCACTCTGGTTGGATGCCAAACCTCTTTTTTCGTTGTACTGTACTTGTGCGATGATGTATGATGACAATACATTCTAATCTAATCTAATCTAATCTAATCTAATCTAATCTGATTGAACATATACCATCTGGCATCACTGGACAGGGTTTCCACATAGGATGTTATTTGAGCTGCGCTCACGCTGGGTTCCTCTGACCAGAAAACAACATGGACGTGGTTTTCAGGAGAAGGACTATGATGACTGAATCCACACTGCGTTGGGTTAAACACACCTGGGCCCTGTTTCATGTACGTGGTTCAACTAAGTCGATCAAGATGTCCATTATCCAGCTTCAGTTAACCCGATGTTCGAAGCCGGGATTTTCCTGTTTCACAAAGGTGGATTCAGTCTCGTTAACTCAAGCCAGACTTGCGAGTCAGGCTAAATGCGCGCGGCCGTTTTAGGTGAAAAGCCAGCACGTATCGATGGCAGAGACCCTGATTCTCAACGGCATTGATTGATTAATTGATTTAAGACTTTATTGACAGATTGCAATACGGCTCAATCGCCTCGCCGACAAGTTAAATGCGTTATCTATAGGCTAATTCTAAGTCCCTCATTACCTCAATCAATCAGACTATATTTCTTTAAACTTGCCTGCTGGATTGAATAATCAAATGAGATCTTGCTAGCGAAAAAAATTTGTTAACTGTTATACAGAATTACGATACGGCCCTCTTGCCCATTGATTGATGTATAGTCAATCTTTATCTTATCTCCAATGTGGTCTAACGGGTTGTTCTTTTGACTTTCACACGGACGACCGGGGTTCAAGACCCTAGTCGTCTCCTTTTTTTGCAATATAGGAATAATTCAATTTGGTGCACGTTGAGAGCTATATAAAGAATGACATCCTCAATGCATGTAGATTTATAATATTTTAACTTAAAACCAGGCTACTTTGGCGTATAATCATTAATATTATATTCAAAAAATCATATTGGAAACACCGGGATTTGAACCCCGGTCGCAAGGTTGGCAGGCTTGAGCACTACCGCTGGGCCACTGTGCCAGATGGGATAAATTCATTGTTTATACATTAATGAACGAGAGACCCGTGTTTAGAATATTCCTTATTTTGAATGAAGTTTTATTTCTTTATCCTCATTCATTCATGTGACGTCAACGGCTCAGTCAATTTCTCAAATCCGTCAAACAGCGCATCTCATCAGACATCTTAATCCCAGTTACAATTAAAATAACCACATTTTTGTGTACATCACACGAGCGAGCGCCACTCACGGTATATATAACGTGCATTATTTAGGACAAAGTGAATTTAATATCAGCATTTTGGGTCTATTTTACATTTCAAAAGCCCCCTCTGGAAGAATGGAGCACAAAAACGTAATTCAGAATGGTATAATGCAGATCGTAGACTGTGGGAATAGTTTCAGGAAACGAGCTGTCACTTCTTTGCGGGGGCGTGGCTCTGCGTGATCGGGCTAACTTGAACTTGAACTCTGCTTTCGAGCAGGCTCAAACTTTTGGATCTGTTGCATGGTGATTTGGAAAATCCACGTACATGAAACCGGAAAGTCCGGCTAACCCAGTTATCCAGCTAAAGTTATCCGGCTAACTCAGTTATCCAGGTACATGGAACGGGGCCCTGGCTGGCGTTGTGCATTTTGGTTTGAAATGTGTGTGAAATGTGTGTGAAATCAGGAAATTGCACCAGTGGCAGAACAGCTTTCCTTCCTCTGCCCGGATCGGCTGCCTTTCGTTTCATTGTGAACTTTGGGACGCAAACCTTGGGACGCAAACCTTGGGACGCAAACCTTGGGACTCAAACTTTGGGACGCAAACTTTGGGACGCAAACTTTGGGACACGGCCAGCTTTACTCGGTGCGCCGAAAAGCCGCCGTGGAGGTATGGGGAGAGAGAGACTGAGTTTGAGAAGAGAGAGAATGATAGAACCAGTTAGAGAGAGAGAGAGAGAGAGAGAGAGAGCAAAGAGAGATTAAAGGTGGGAGGAGGTATGGGGGAGAGAGACTGTGAATGAAAGACACAGATAGTAAAAGGAAGAGGATTGAGAAGAGAGAATGAGAGAACCAGTTAGAGAGAGAGAGAGAGAGAGAGAGAGAGAGAGAGAGAGAGAGAGAGAGAGAGAGAGAGAGAGAGAGAGAGAGAGAGAGAGAGAGAGAAGAGAGAGAGAAGAAGATTAAAGGTGGGAGGAGGTATGGGGGAGAGAGACTGTGAATGAAAGACACAGATAGTAAAAGGAAGAGGATTGAGAAGAGAGAATGAGAGAACCAGTTAGAGAGAGTGGAGAGAGAGAGAGAGAGAGAGAGAGAGAGAGAGAGAGAGAGAGAGAGAGAGAGAGAGAGAGAGAGAGAGAGAGAGAGAGAGAGAGAGAGAGAGAGAGAGAGAGAGAGAGAAAGGAAGATTAAAGGTGGGAGGAGGTATGGGGAGAGAGACTGTGAATGAAAGACACAGATAGTAAAAGGAAGAGGATTGAGAAGAGAGAATGAGAGAACCAGTTAGAGAGAGTAGAGAGAGAGAGAGAGAGAGAGAGAGAGAGAGAGAGAGAGAGAGAGAGAGAGAGAGAGAGAGAGAGAGGAAGATTAAAGGTGGGAGGAGGTATGGGGGAGAGAGACTGTGAATGAAAGACACAGATAGTAAAAGGAAGAGGATTGAGAAGAGAGAATGAGAGAACCAGTTAGAGAGAGAGAGAGAGAGAGAGAGAGAGGGAGAGAGAGAGAGAGAGAGAGAAAGGAAGATTAAAGGTGGAGGAGGTATGGGGGAGAGAGACTGTGAATGAAAGACACAGATAGTAAAAGGAAGAGGATTGAGAAGAGAGAATGAGAGAACCAGTTAGAGAGAGAGAGAGAGAGAGAGAGGGAGGGAGTGACTGAGCTTTGCTTTAGGAGAGAGAGCGTGGAGAACAAAGGCTTCTTTGTGTGCAGCAGCGTGCTGAGAGGGTGAAGTGGAGCGAGGCCCAGGGAGTGTTTAACAGTGTACACACCAACTGCATTCCTGCAATGTGATTACAAGACGCTTTTAATTTATACTCCTGCAGGAAACAGACTTAACCCTCTCCTCGCGTTCTCTCTTTCATCTCTCTCTCTCTCTCTGTCGCTCTCTCTTTCTCTACCTCTTACTCATATTTTTTATAGAGTTAATTATTGTTTACACCGTTTTTTTCCCCGTGTTTTTATATTCAATCACGTTTCATTTCATTAACCTGCTTGTGCATGTACCTCCCCTCCCCCCCATGCTGCTATGATGCCCACATTTCCCCAAGGGGATCAATAAAGGGAAATCTTCTCTTATCTTATTTTATGAATACCAATGCAGGTGTGTACACGGGCGTGAGTGTACTGTATCTCACTGTACGGGGCAGCCCCCTGACCTACTGTATTGTGACCTCCAAGATAATCCTTCAATTAGCTATAGAATTTTTTTTTTTTTTTTTTTTTTTACTTTATTTTTTAGCGTTTATCGCTTTCCTGGTCAAGCATGACCGACAGTTGCAGGGTGAAACGGGAGAGAGAGCAGGGGGAGACATTCGGCAAATGACGGCGGGTCCGGGAATCGAACTTCTACTTCTATGTAGAGTAATAATTTTTGTTTTGATACAAATATCTATCTTATCTTATCTTACCATGTCCCCCTCTTTCTCTTATTCTCTACTTCTTCTCGTTTTCTCCTGTCTCTCTCTCTTTCTCTGTTCTCTATGTCTCTCTCTCTCTCTCTTTCTCTGTGTCTCTCT
>NC_140169.1:169314851-169337019 GCF_963971535.1 Notolepis coatsorum | reverse complement strand
GCAGTGGGCAAGGCGCTTGCCACTAACGCAGGAGACGCTGGTATCGAGCCCAGCTCTCGGCGTTGCTACCGGCTTGGCCGGTCGTCATACTAACACGATTGGCAGTGTTAGAGGGTGGGAAAGCCGGTGGGTGGGGATTGGACGTTGTGTGGACAGCGACTCCTACAGGTCGGTTGGGTGACGCCGGTGCGGCGGGAAGCAGGAAGTGACGGGGGCAGCGTGAGCCTCCCACGCGTTACTCCTCGCCACTGAGAGATCGAGCCGCTGCGGTGAAAAGATGCGACAGGCTGCCTCCTCGTGTACCGGAGGGGGACACGTGATGCAAGGCTTCTGTCCTCACTGCAGCCGACCAGTGGGAGGCATGGTCTAGCAACGTTCAAGACAGGGGAGGGGAGAATTGGAAAATACGAAATTGGGATGGGAGAAAAATAGAAAATGGGGAGAAAAAGGGGGTTGCAAGGCATGGAGACTTATTAATACTTGATATTTTTGTATTCAGATCTAATTTTATTGCCTATATTCATGTCTTTCTGCTATTACCCTGCCCATACCTGTACCCCCCTCCCCCCCCCTCCCCCCCCCCCCCTCCCCCCTCCCCCCCTCCCCCCTGCCTATGACGTCCCTGGACTTCCCCCGAGGGGCTCAATGAGGGGATATCTTATCTTAATGAGCCAAAGCCTTCCAGATCGCTGATTACTGTGATCACAGGCCCAGAGTCTCTACAGGCCTCCTGAAGGGAGGAGTAGGGTATATCTGCAGAGCCGCAAGCCCAACGTCTGGGCGGGGCTTCGTGGCTTGGACTAGGTTTGAGTCTGCAGATATACCCTATTGCCTGAAGGGGCGTCTGCTCAGCGGCTGATCACAGAGGCAACATTACCTTTTCAAGTTTGTTTATTATTACTAGGGATGTTCGATATTGTCCAACTCTTCATTTCCGATGCCGATATATGCAGGGTCCCCACCCCCCCCCCCCCCCAAAAAACGGAATAATTTCAGGTAATTAACATTACATATCTCTTGTCGTGGAATTATTATGCATACTAATTATGCATACTTTTCACAATAAATAAAATAAGAATTTGTTCTTATTTGCTTGCCTGGATAAATAAAGGTTAAATAGATGTTTTGTTGTTACCTGTTGGTCTAATAGGGAATATCTGTATAAGTGCTATTTGTTTTTCTAAGCAGTTTCAATTAGCATTTGATGCCCTGTTAAAAACAAAAATTTGAACTGCAATAAAATGATGATGGATCAATATTTTTCTCATTCTTTTCCTCCTTTTTTTTTTTAGAACGGGTTATTGTACACAAACTACAGCCCAGCAGCTGCCCCCCCGGCCCGAGCCCCCGCCCACTGAGAGAGACGCGTGAAGATGAGGCCGCTGAGGTCGTTCTGAGGACTTCGCTCGTCACAGGACACAGACACCTCCAGCGTAACAGGCTGTGAATTAAAGTGGGCGGGTCTGAGGCGTGACCCTCCCCCCTGGGGCGGAACATGAGTCACCGTCTGAAAGGGTTTGATTCTGTTGATAATCAAAGGGGGGGGGGGGGGGGGGGGGGGGTGGAGATCAAAGGACTTTAGTCATCATTTTCACAACAACAACAACAACAGCAACAAGAACAAGAGCAACAACAACAGTTCTAACATTTTGGGTGATTTTATGTCAACATTACCGTCTGTAAAAAAATAAAAACAATGCAATGAGATTGAAAAACAGGCATTTTTCGGTTCGGAATCTTTAAGTTTGGTCACTTATGGAATCTGTAATGCTGTCAAAAAGCGACATCCGAGTTCAAGTTCAAGTTTCTTTATCATTTGTCACAATAAAATATACAGATATTTTATGATGAAATGCTTGTTTCTGTATGAGCCCCCGAGAGTGTGCTACATACAGTAAAGAGAAAAGTAAGTAGCCTACTGTAAAAAAGTAAGTAAGAGTAAGTGAAAAGTAAGTAAAGAGGAATATTCAATATACATACAATATACAATACAGGGTAAAATGAGTAACAGTGAGGTGCAGAAATGAGGTACAAAACGTAGGGTAAGGTGCAAATCGCTGCTGGCAGGACAAAACCTCCTAACTCCATATTTTTTTATTTATTATTATTATTATTTTATATCAACTCAGTAGATCATCCTCCATGTGTGTGTGGTTTTACAAAGTCTACACAATGGGAAAGCATTAAACCAATCATCTGTCTAAACCTCGTAAACTCTATTCGCCCTCAAATCTGTGTTCGTTTTTTTCATCTGCTGAAAAGTTGGGTTTTTGGAGTTATGAGGTTTTGTCCCGCCAGCAGCGAAATGAGGTATGAATGTAGTTGAGGCGAAGGAGCCCGGCGTGGTACTGCTGCACTTTGCTAAAAACATTTTTGTTTTGGTTGGAAGTGTGGGTTCTAGCTGAGTAGGGATAGAGGAGGAGTTACTAATCGCTGGCCACATAATTCACAGTATAATAATAAGTTACCGTAGCTATAATATACTGTAAACAGTACAGTATTGTATAATACTGTATAGCTATGATATAATATATCATAATATAATTGATTGGATTACTCCAACATAGTTACGTAAACTGATTATATTTGATAACTTTGAGATAACTTTGCCTCTCTAGTCTTAAACCACACAACCTATATTCTGACTGATGTTTGAATAACGTCATAATCATCGTCTACAAAATCGTGATCACTATGTCAAGTGGTTCATATATTGACGCTTGTGTCCTTAATCTCCCCATCAGAAGTATAGATTAGATTAAATGTATCGCTGTTGCACAAGTACAAGTAGAGTACCGCAAAATTAAGTTGGAGTGCAAAGTAGCAGTAAAGTGCATTGCAGTAATACAGTATAGCATGTCAATACGTGTATGTATAGTGTGTACAGTGTTATTGTCCATTGTTATTAACCCTTTCACTGCCACACGACAGAAGGTTAACCCTTTACTATCGCACAACCGACGGCGATGCTCCATCATTAGCATCATCAGCTCCGCATCCGCGGAGCTAATGATGGAGCATCGCCGTCGGTTGTGTGATAGTAAAGGGCTAACCTTATGTATTCAGTGAACGGGTTAACCGGCTGTCGTGTGGCAGTGAAAGGGTTAAACAGTGTTATATAGTGTGACGTAGATAAGTTCGTCATCCTCCTTATTATTGTATTTGTATTTATGGTGTATTGTCACCTGTAACGAATTCCCTCTTGTGTTTCCCAACTCTCAGGTGACGCCCGCCCCTTCCTGTAGAGTGTGGCTGACTGCCCGATGATGATGGCAGCTGAGGGCAATCGCTCATTAAGGGACGGGTGGATAGAACCTGAGATGCTGCACACACCCTCATGGCCTTTTGCCATTTCCATTGGAGTGGATTGTTGAATGCAGTACTCGAGTTGAAGGGGGGATGCAGGGGGATGGCATCCCCCCCTGAAATAAAAACGGTCAATATCATCCCCCTTCTAAAACGGCCACCCCCCCTTCCCATCCCTCAAAGTATCAGAATGTTGAATGTTTAATAAAAATCTCCGCGGCACTGGCCATCCTCTCGGTCACGAGAGCATGCACTCGCAAATTCGCAAATATGCTGCGCATATCACTGTCAAACGGTGCGCGTCTCGCGCCACTGACTGTCGGTCGCTTAGCCTTAATTGACAGTGGGGCACGGCGAGACCCGCGAAAATATCACATGTTTAATAAAAATGCCCACTGTACCGCTACTGTATTCACACTCAGTTCATTTTCCTCCATAAATTAATTAAGCTCTGGAAATCCGGCCCATTTCTACCCCGGCGCTCGAGTTTCCTCGTGAACGCTTGTATTTGTATCATTGAGCGACAGGATGGTTGTGTTTTCACCTTGTAGTGACAGATTAAGTCCATTCATTTTAGCAAATATACAAGACATTAATATGCTAGCCCTGTTATCCAGTCGGGATCGGAAAATCATTAACATGTTCTACCGGGGGACACCCCCCTACTCTGCGTCCCCCCCCCCCCAAACTTGTCATGAGATCTGCAGCCCTGACCATCCCCCCTGTTTTTTTTTTTCACAACTCGAGTACTGCTTGTATGGCCTTTTGCCATTATCACTATTTACATTTTGTCATTTAGCTCACCAGACCGTGTATTGTGGGTTGTGTGTTGGCCTTTTGCCATTATTACCATTGGAGTGTATGTGGTGTTGGCCTTATTTCACTGGTGTGTTTGTGACTCACACTGCTACTCTTAGTAGCTCTGTTTTATCTCACTGGTGTTTCGACCAGGTGAGGTTGAGTGTGTCTTGTGTGGCACTCCTGGGTGTTTGTACTAGCCTTGTGTTTTGTGTTATTGCCGGGTGGTTCCCAGTTTGCCAACCATGTGGCGTTTGGTTGTGTCCAGTCAGTGGCGCTATAGGTCACTCGTGTTGTTTTAGTGTTTCCCCTTGTTTTCCCCATTAGGTGCAGGTTATTATTTAGGGTTGTAGTTGTACCTGTTTTTGGTTTGTCTTCTTGTTTAATCCCTGTTTGTTCTCCAGCTGATTTTATTATTTTATTATTTTATTATTGTATTTTGCACAATCAATGCGGGCATGAATGACCACCCGCATTTCACTGTATGCCCTGGTATGTATGTGACAAATAAACCTCTTGATTCGTGATTCTCGATTCTTACCTTATCCCTGTTGTTTGTGTGTTTCATTCCCCTTTATACGATAAATATAATTTACTTTGAAAACGTCTTATTATTTCCTCCTGCCAGGACCTGCTGTGCTAAATGCACCCCCTGGACGGGTTGGCTTCACAACAATCCCCTTAATACATTTATATTATTTATAGACCTTTGTCTGTAACATAATGGATATATACTATAGATGCATGATTATAGGCAGGTTCAGAGTTCAGAGGTCGTACAGTATGAGTTGCGTATAGGCGACAGAGTTCAACAGAGTTCTGGAGTAGATAGGGTGGTGGGGGAGGGAAAAGAGAGGCGGGGGGGGGGGGGGGGGGGGTCACCGTGGTGCAGAGTTCAGTGAGATGACAGTTGAGAGGAAGACGCTGTTCCTGAGCCTGCTGGTCCTATAGAACTGAGATTCCTGTAGCAGCTTCCAGAAGTCTGTGGTTGGGGTGAGAGGGGTCCCTCCTCAGACACTTGTGCTGAATGGGCTCAAATACAGGAAGTGGTGTCTACCGGCGATGTGTTGCACGGTGTTCACTGCCCTCCACCACAGTCTGGAGAGACAGATGGGCTTTCCTCAGTCTTCTCGGTAAGAAGAGAGAACGCAGTGTTGAGGGCCCAAGATAGGTCCTCTGAGATGTGGACACCCAGGAATCTGAAGACACGCTCAACTTCCGTCCTGTTGATGTGGATGAGGGCTTGCATCTCTGTAACACTTCCCCCGGTCCTGGTCCTGTGGGACCAGGACCCAGACATTCACAACGCCCCATCAATAACCCTCAGAACATAACATTGCCAACCGGTGGGCTGATGCAGATCTGGCATCAGCTCACACACCAACTTATTATTATTTACTGTCAGTTATGTGTATTATGTTTATTGTCTGTTGTCTCCACTTTGTTAGTCTTGTGTTCCCCTGTCTGTGGTTTGTAAATATGTTTTAGTCTGGTTGTTTATTTGTTATTGTTTTCCCAGTGTACTCTGTGTTCTATTGTTTCTGTCTACCACACCTGTGTCCTGTTTGTAATTACCCTCTGTGTCTATCAGTGTCTTGTCAATTAGTCTGTGTATATAGTGTTGTCTGTTTTTTTTTTTTTTTTTTTTTTTTTTTTTTTACATTGATCTTAACTGATCACTGTGACTTTATTGCTTTTATCGTTATATATGCCTATAATTGTGTACAGCACTTTGAGCTACATGACATGTATGAAAGGTGCTTTATAAATACTTACTTACTTACTTACTTACTCCTGTGCGCGATCATTGTTCAATGTTACCCATGTTTGTGAGTTCTGTATTGTTCCTGTCTAAGTAAACTGTTATCATCGTCACGTTCGACTCCTGTCTCAGCTATATTCACTCTGCCACCTGGGTTCAACATGAAGAAGAAGCATAACCGTAACACATCTCTGCTTCAGTCTTTCTCAAGTCCACAATGAGCTCCTTGGTTCTCTGGTTGTTGAGGGCCGGGTTCTTGTGTGCTGGACCTCCTCCCTGTAGACGGACTCAGACACCCACCACCGTTATGTCATCTGATCACTAGGGAGGAGTTAGAATTTTCAGTCTCAACATTCGATTTTCATGTCAGAGTCGAAAAATATATATATATATTTTTTTCTTTCTGTGAAGCAAACCATTCTTATTTAATACATTTTTATATTTAGAGGCAGCCTAATTTCCATAGCCTAATTGATCTGAAAGATGCACATGCTACTGTTTCTGTTTGTTTATTAAAACCGGTCGATTGGCCGATGCAATGCAAGGCTACGATGGTGAACGGTGTCATTTTGATTTTGTTGTCGGTCAGCCGAGCCGATCAACGTTCTGAAGGATAATCTGAACTTCAGATTTTGAACTAGTGCCTATTTATGTGCAACGCCCTTTGATTTTAATGATCCATTCTATTAAAAAGAATAACTGACTTGAACTGAAACTGAACATTTTAACTGAATTTAATAAACTGAAACTGTTAGGAAACGGGGGAAAAGTAGAACCCAATATGCGGATTGACGGAGGAGGAGCCCCAGAACTGCAGAATGATAGTTAGGGAGTCAAGGATCCAGTGGCAGACGAAGGGGTGGACGTCGAGGTTCCTTGGTTTCCACGAGGTTCCACAAGGGTTTAGGTGTAGAGGGGATGACGGTACTGAATGCTCAGCTATAGTCGCTGAACAGCCGTCTCACGTGGGTCTCCCCCATCCTCAGGTGGGAGAGGGGAGCAGAATGTAGCTCTGAGGAGATGGCGTCCTCCTCCTCCTCCTCCTCCGCGCTCCTGTTCTCCCAGGAGGCGAAGTGGGTGTTTATCCAGTGACGGTGGTGGACGGCCCGGTTTGAGATGAGCCAGGACCGGCTTCGTAGCGTCGGGGGTGAGGAGCGCAACAGTGTGGAAGTCCTTAGCCTCCATATATATATATATACATACAGTATGTACAGTGTGTGAGTGTAAGTACAGTATATCTTTATGTACAGTATGTGTTCCTGTGTGTGTCTGTATACACAGTACACCGCACCATTACATAATCCCCCCCCCCCCCCATATACAGTATGCACAACATTACATAATTCCCTCTGCATTACTTCACCCATTCATCATCCTATATACACAAAGTACCTGATATCAGATGTAATGTTTGCCAGGGGCGGACATCATTACGGAGCCTCAGTGCCGGCCCGGTGGAGGGGGGGGGGGGGTTCTGGGGCACACCAGAGCGGGCCACTCCGACACTGTAATGTAACCCGATTACATCTGTTTACTTTGAGATTACTTTTTTTCCTCTATAATCGTGTATATATATACATATACAGAACTGGAGGGGAAAAACCGGACAACTTTATTCCAATTTTTACTGACTGTTGTTTGAATAACGTCATAATAATCATCGTCCGTCGGGTTTATATTGACGTTTGTCGTCCTTAAGCTCCCCCGTCGGAACGCCTCGTGCTTCGAACAGGCCCGCTGAGCGGGGGGGTAAAGTACTTGAGTAATTGTACTTTGTTACAATACTTAAAAGTAGGCCTACTGTTTTGGGGGATTTGTACTTTACTCGAGTATTATTAGGTTTGTATACTTGAGTACTTTTACTCAATTACATTTCTGTGAGAAAAAAAACACTCCTTACATTTAAAATGCAGACCTACAAAGTACAAACCTCGCAGGTCCAACCATTTTAATTAGTATATTTGTTTCTCCGGCCGAACTAACGTTAACGTTATTAATCCTGCGGCCGCGCTTTATTTAAAAACAGCCAATCAAATCCCCAACAATGGAAAATGAACCCGCCCACCATGCTGATTGGTCCTTGTGCAAGACTAGAAGCGGGGATCCTTGATTAAACACCTGCTATCAGAAAGTTTTTACTTTTACTTTTTAGTACTTAAGTACATTTAAAAGTAGAAACTTTTTTACTTTTACTCTCAAGTGTGTTTTTAGCCACATACTCTGACTTTTACTTGAGTAAGATTTTGAGACGGTACCCATACTTTCACTTAAGTATAATTTCTGGGTACTTTTTACACCCCTGCTTCTGAGTAATGTAATCACTAGTCTCTCCAAAGTATCCATGTATTTCCTCAGCGACTGAACTGATTACAGTTATCACGTTTTTGCAATTGGATTACTGTAATCCGCGTTACTACCCAGACCCAGACCCTGCCGCTCATCCATACGTTCAAACGGGAGATAAAACTCCTGAAAACAAAACTACTGTTTCTCTCTCCCATTCCGCCCCTTTCCCCCAAATCCTCATCGTTCTTTCTTTGTGATTCGCTTTCCTCCTCTCTCCCCCCTCCTCTCTCCCCCCTCCTCTCTCTCCCCTCCTCTCTCTCCTCTCTCTCCCCTCCTCTCTCTCTTCTCTCTCTCTCTCCTCTCTCTCCTCTCTCTCCCCTCCTCTCTTTCTCCCCTCCTCTCTCTCCTCTCTCTCCCCTCCTCTCTCTCCCCTCCTCTCTCTCCTCTCTCTCCCCCTCCTCTCTCTCTTCTCTCTCTCTCTCCTCTCTCTCCTCTCTCTCCCCTCCTCTCTTTCTCCCCTCCTCTCTCTCCTCTCTCTCCCCTCCTCTCTCTCTTCTCTCTCTCTCCCCTCCTCTCTCTCCTCTCTCTCTATTCTCCTCTCTCTCTCCCCCCTCTATCTCTCCTCTCCTCTCTCTCCCCTCCTCTCTCTGCCCTCCTCTCTCTCCCCTCCTCTCTCTCCTCTCCTCTCTCTCTCCTCTCCTCTCTCTCTCCCTCTCCTCTCTCCTCTCCTCTCCTCTCTCTCCCCTCCTCTCTCTCCTCTCTCTCCCCCCTCCTTCAATCCTCAAACGTACTGGAGAGAAAAACAAAACTATGGCTAAAACTTGGGGGAGGGGGGGGGGGGGGGGGGGGGTGGGGGGGGGGGCGACTAACAGAGGAATAGAATACATGAAACAAGAAAAAAATATATATAATAATAAACCCTTTTCAGTGAGCTGGACAGGCCAGTTACCCACCCACTGTATTAGGTTCTCCCTCCCCTCCGGAGAGAAGGAATAAAGATTTAATTAGCCCACCCTCCCTGCACCGGCCGCTGTTCTCTCTCCTGCCTCTTTTATCTGCCTCCTCAATGTGCCCACTCAGCACGTTCCAGAGAGCAGACCACCTCAATTCTTAAAAAGTCCACCGTTCTTTTTCCTGGATTCTTTTCTCTTTTTCAGAGCAGAAGTGCTGGAAGCAGGGGGGGGGGGGGGGGGTGAAAGGAAGAAGAGGAAGGGGGAAGGGGGTTGGTTAGGAGGGATCGTGGGGGGGGGGGGGGGGGGGGGGTAAACAGGATACAGCACATAGTCCACCACACACAGTATGTTGTGTAGGTGTATTAGTGTTGTCTTATATACAAGTATCTTAGTGTCTTATATACAGGTATCTTAGTGTCTTATATACAAGTATCTTAGTGTCTTATATACAGGTATATTAGTGTCTTATATACAGGTATCTTAGTGTCTTATATACAAGTATCGTAGTGTCTTATATACAGGTATCTTAGTGTCTTATATACAGGTATCTTAGTGTCTTATATACAGGTATCTTAGTGTTGTCTTATATACAGGTATCTTAGTGTCTTATATACACGGGGGCACGGTGGTGTAGTGGTTAACACTGTCGCCTCACAGCAAGAAGGTCCAGGGTTCGATTCCTGCTTGTGGACCAGGTTTCCATGATGCCAGTTACCCAGGTGGGGTATCTCCCAGGCCTTTCTGTGTGGAGTTTGCATGTTCTCCCCGTGCTCGCAAGGGTTTCCCCCCCGATAAGATAAACCCAATGGAAAAACATGCACAACAACAGATCGCTAACGCTGTGGCGTCCTTGACGAAGACGGACAACGGGCACTTGGATTGGTCCCCTGGCGCGGCTCACGTTGACGCCTGTCTGCTCCCAGCTGCCCTTGGGGGGGAAGGACGACGGGATGGGTTAATCGCAGAGACGAATCGCATCAGCGATCCTACAGACAATGCATGCGTGTGTGTTCCGGTGTGTGTGTGTGTGTTGAGGATAATTGCCAATGCCAATTAAAGACCTCTGAGCAGGTCCTGCATTATTATTATTATTATTATTATTATTATTATTATTATTATTATTATTATTATTATTATTATTATTATTATTATTATTATTATTATTATTATTATTATTATTATTATTATTATTATTATTATTATTATTATTATTACAGTATCTTAGTGTCTTATATACAAGTATCTTAGTGTCTTATATACAGGTATCTTAGTGTCTTATATACAAGTATCTTAGTGTCTTATATTATTATTATTATTATTACAGTATCTTAGTGTCTTATATACAAGTATCTTAGTGTCTTATATACAGGTATCTTAGTGTCTTAGATACAGTATCTTAGTGTCTTATATACAGTATCTTAGTGTATTATATACAAGTATCTTAGTGTCTTATATACAAGTATCTTAGTGTCTTATATACCGGTATCTTAGTGTCTTATATACAGGTATCTTAGTGTCTTATATACAGGTATCTTAGTGTCTTATATACAAGTATCTTAGTGTCTTATATACAGGTATCTTAGTGTCTTATATACAAGTATCTTAGTGTCTTATATACAGGTATCTTAGTGTCTTATATACAAGTATCTTAGTGTCTTATATACAAGTATCTTAGTGTCTTATATACAGGTATCTTAGTGTCTTATATACAAGTATCTTAGTGTCTTATATACAGGTATCTTAGTGTCTTATATACAAGTATCTTAGTGTCTTATATACAAGTATCTTAGTGTCTTATATACAAGTATCTTAGTGTCTTAGTGTCTTTTTTTTTCTGGTGAGAATGTCCAGCAGCTTTTAGAGGTCATCACATCTGAAATGAAGAAATTGAAGGAATGGTTTGATAGAAACAAATTATCATTGAACTTGAGCAAAACTAAAATTATGTTGTTTGGAAACTGTAGATTGGATACTCAGGTACAAGTTAAAATAAATGATGTGATTATTGAAAGAGTTTATGAAAATAAATTCCTAGGTGTAATAATAGACCATAAAATCTGTTGGAAACCTCACATAAAACATGTCCAATCTAAACTCTCACGAAGCATTTCAGTCATGAGTAAAGTAAAGCACATCCTGGATAGAAAATCACTCTACATTCTCTACTGTTCACTAGTTTTACCATATTTAAATTACTGTGCTGAAGTCTGGGGAAACAATTATAAGTCTACACTACAACCACTTTTTATACTCCAAAAAAGGGCCATAAGGATAGTTCACATTGCAGGTTATCGTGATCACACTAACATATTGTTTCTGGAGTCAAAGACATTGAAGTTAAATGATCTTGTGGAATTTAAAACGGCACAATTAATGTATAAAGCAAAAAGTCATGCACTTCCAAGAAACATTCAAGAATTGTTCTTTGATAGGGAGGGGGGTTATAATCTGAGGGGAGAACACAATTTAAAGGTGCTAAACGTACGCACTACCATGAGAAAACACTGCATCTCAATATGTGGAGTGAAACTGTGGAACAGTCTAAATGTGGTGCTAAAGCAATGTCCAAACATGAGACAATTCAAACTGATGTATAAGGAAATTATGTTCACAAGGTACAGGGATGAAGAAGGGACTTGATATTCACGGGTGTTTACATTTTATTTTGTTTTCTATTTTATTTTATTTTATACATATATAGTTTTTGTTTTTGTTTTGCATATATATATATATTTTTTTTTTTTTCTTTTCTTTTCTTTTCTTTTTTATGTTTAAAATAGTACACTCATTTGAGTAGTGGAAAAGGGGTAGGATTAAATAAGTGTATACTTCTTCCTACTCCTTTTCGAACATGCAGATTGAGTTGTTTTTCTTTTTTGTTATTGTTTGTTGTATTCATTGCATGTTCGAAATAAAGACTTCAAATCAAAATCAAAAAAATCTTATATACAGGTATCTTAGTGTCTTATATACAAGTATCTTAGTGTCTTATATACAGTATCTTAGTGTATTATATACAAGTATCTTAGTGTCTTATATACAAGTATCTTAGTGTCTTATATACAGGTATCTTAGTGTCTTATATACAGGTATCTTAGTGTCTTATATACAGGTATCTTAGTGTCTTATATACAAGTATCTTAGTGTCTTATATACAGGTATCTTAGTGTCTTATATACAGGTATCTTAGTGTCTTATATACAGGTATCTTAGTGTCTTATATACAAGTATCTTAGTGTCTTATATACAGGTATCTTAGTGTCTTATATACAGGTATCTTAGTGTCTTATATACAGGTATCTTAGTGTCTTATATACAAGTATCTTAGTGTCTTATATACAGGTATCTTAGTGTCTTATATACAGGTATCTTAGTGTCTTATATACAGGTATCTTAGTGTCATATATACAGGTATCTTAGTGTCTTATATACAGGTATCTTAGTGTCTTATATACAAGTATCTTAGTGTATTATATACAGGTATCTTAGTGTCTATATACAGGTATCTTAGTGTCTTATATACAAGTATCTTAGTGTCTTATATACAGGTATCTTAGTGTTGTCTTATATACAGGTATCTTAGTGTCTTATATACAAGTATATTAGTGTCTTATATACAAGTATATTAGTGTCTTATATACAAGTATCTTAGTGTCTTATATACAGTATCTTAGTGTCTTATATACAAGTATCTTAGTGTCTTATATACAGGTATCTTAGTGTCTTATATACAAGTATCTTAGTGTCTTATATACAGGTATCTTAGTGTCTATATACAGGTATCTTAGTGTCTTATATACAAGTATCTTAGTGTCTTATATACAGGTATCTTAGTGTTGTCTTATATACAGGTATCTTAGTGCCTTATATACAGGTATCTTAGTGTCTTATATACAAGCATCTTAGTGTCTTATATACAGGTATCTTAGTGTCTTATATACAGGTATCTTAGTGTCTTATATACAAGTATCTTAGTGTCTTATATACAAGTATCTTAGTGTCTTATATACAGGTATCTTAGTGTCTTATATACAGGTATCTTAGTGTCTTATATACAGGTATCTTAGTGTCTTATATACAGGTATCTTAGTGTCTTATATACAAGTATTTTAGTGTCTTATATACAGGTATCTTAGTGTCTTATATACAGGTATCTTAGTGTCTTATATACAAGTATCTTAGTGTCTTATATACAGGTATCTTAGTGTCTTATATACAGGTATCTTAGTGTCTTATATACAGGTATCTTAGTGTCTTATATACAAGTATCTTAGTGTCTTATATACAGGTATCTTAGTGTCTTATATACAAGTATTTTAGTGTCTTATATACAGGTATCTTAGTGTCTTATATACAAGTATCTTAGTGTCTTATATACAGGTATCTTAGTGTCTTATATACAGGTATCTTAGTGTCTTATATACAAGTATCCTAGTGTCTTATATACAGGTATCTTAGTGTCTTATATACAAGTATTTTAGTGTCTTATATACAGGTATCTTAGTGTCTTATATACAGGTATCTTAGTGTCTTATATACAGGTATCTTAGTGTCTTATATACAAGTATCTTAGTGTCTTATATACAGGTATCTTAGTGTCTTATATACAAGTATTTTAGTGTCTTATATACAGGTATCTTAGTGTCTTATATACAAGTAGCTTAGTGTCTTATATACAGTATCTTAGTGTCTTATATACAGGTATCTTAGTGTCTTATATACAGGTATCTTAGTGTCTTATATACAAGTATCTTAGTGTCTTATATACAGGTATCTTAGTGTCTTATATACAGGTATCTTAGTGTCTTATATACAGGTATCTTAGTGTCTTATATACAAGTATCTTAGTGTCTTATATACAGGTATCTTAGTGTCTTATATACAAGTATCTTAGTGTCTTATATACAGGTATCTTAGTGTTGTCTTATATACAGGTATCTTAGTGTCTTATATACAAGTATCTTAGTGTCTTATATACAAGTATCTTAGTGTCTTATATACAGGTATCGTAGTGTCTTATATACAGGTATCTTAGTGTCTTATATACAAGTATCTTAGTGTCTTATATACAGGTATCTTAGTGTCTTATATACAAGTATCTCAGTGTCTTATATACAGGTATCTTAGTGTCTTATATACAGGTATCTTAGTGTCTTATATACAAGTATCTTAGTGTCTTATATACAGGTATCTTAGTGTCTTATATACAAGTATCTTAGTGTCTTATATACAGGTATCTTAGTGTTGTCTTATATACAGGTATCTTAGTGTCTTATATACAAGTATATTAGTGTCTTATATACAAGTATCTTAGTGTATTATATACAAGTATCTTAGTGTCTTATATACAGGTATATTAGTGTCTTATATACAAGTATCTTAGTGTTGTCTTATATACAGGTATATTAGTGTCTTATATACAGGTATTTAGTGTCTTATATACAAGTATCTTAGTGTCTTATATACAAGTATCTTAGTGTCTTAGTGTCTTTTTTTTTCTGGTGAGAATGTCCAGCAGCTTTTAGAGGTCATCACATCTGAAATGAAGAAATTGAAGGAATGGTTTGATAGAAACAAATTATCATTGAACTTGAGCAAAACTAAAATTATGTTGTTTGGAAACTGTAGATTGGATACTCAGGTACAAGTTAAAATAAATGATGTGATTATTGAAAGAGTTTATGAAAATAAATTCCTAGGTGTAATAATAGACCATAAAATCTGTTGGAAACCTCACATAAAACATGTCCAATCTAAACTCTCACGAAGCATTTCAGTCATGAGTAAAGTAAAGCACATCCTGGATAGAAAATCACTCTACATTCTCTACTGTTCACTAGTTTTACCATATTTAAATTACTGTGCTGAAGTCTGGGGAAACAATTATAAGTCTACACTACAACCACTTTTTATACTCCAAAAAAGGGCCATAAGGATAGTTCACATTGCAGGTTATCGTGATCACACTAACATATTGTTTCTGGAGTCAAAGACATTGAAGTTAAATGATCTTGTGGAATTTAAAACGGCACAATTAATGTATAAAGCAAAAAGTCATGCACTTCCAAGAAACATTCAAGAATTGTTCTTTGATAGGGAGGGGGGTTATAATCTGAGGGGAGAACACAATTTAAAGGTGCTAAACGTACGCACTACCATGAGAAAACACTGCATCTCAATATGTGGAGTGAAACTGTGGAACAGTCTAAATGTGGTGCTAAAGCAATGTCCAAACATGAGACAATTCAAACTGATGTATAAGGAAATTATGTTCACAAGGTACAGGGATGAAGAAGGGACTTGATATTCACGGGTGTTTACATTTTATTTTGTTTTCTATTTTATTTTATTTTATACATATATAGTTTTTGTTTTTGTTTTGCATATATATATATATTTTTTTTTTTTTCTTTTCTTTTCTTTTCTTTTTTATGTTTAAAATAGTACACTCATTTGAGTAGTGGAAAAGGGGTAGGATTAAATAAGTGTATACTTCTTCCTACTCCTTTTCGAACATGCAGATTGAGTTGTTTTTCTTTTTTGTTATTGTTTGTTGTATTCATTGCATGTTCGAAATAAAGACTTCAAATCAAAATCAAAAAAATCTTATATACAGGTATCTTAGTGTCTTATATACAAGTATCTTAGTGTCTTATATACAGTATCTTAGTGTATTATATACAAGTATCTTAGTGTCTTATATACAAGTATCTTAGTGTCTTATATACAGGTATCTTAGTGTCTTATATACAGGTATCTTAGTGTCTTATATACAGGTATCTTAGTGTCTTATATACAAGTATCTTAGTGTCTTATATACAGGTATCTTAGTGTCTTATATACAGGTATCTTAGTGTCTTATATACAGGTATCTTAGTGTCTTATATACAAGTATCTTAGTGTCTTATATACAGGTATCTTAGTGTCTTATATACAGGTATCTTAGTGTCTTATATACAGGTATCTTAGTGTCTTATATACAAGTATCTTAGTGTCTTATATACAGGTATCTTAGTGTCTTATATACAGGTATCTTAGTGTCTTATATACAGGTATCTTAGTGTCATATATACAGGTATCTTAGTGTCTTATATACAGGTATCTTAGTGTCTTATATACAAGTATCTTAGTGTATTATATACAGGTATCTTAGTGTCTATATACAGGTATCTTAGTGTCTTATATACAAGTATCTTAGTGTCTTATATACAGGTATCTTAGTGTTGTCTTATATACAGGTATCTTAGTGTCTTATATACAAGTATATTAGTGTCTTATATACAAGTATATTAGTGTCTTATATACAAGTATCTTAGTGTCTTATATACAGTATCTTAGTGTCTTATATACAAGTATCTTAGTGTCTTATATACAGGTATCTTAGTGTCTTATATACAAGTATCTTAGTGTCTTATATACAGGTATCTTAGTGTCTATATACAGGTATCTTAGTGTCTTATATACAAGTATCTTAGTGTCTTATATACAGGTATCTTAGTGTTGTCTTATATACAGGTATCTTAGTGCCTTATATACAGGTATCTTAGTGTCTTATATACAAGCATCTTAGTGTCTTATATACAGGTATCTTAGTGTCTTATATACAGGTATCTTAGTGTCTTATATACAAGTATCTTAGTGTCTTATATACAAGTATCTTAGTGTCTTATATACAGGTATCTTAGTGTCTTATATACAGGTATCTTAGTGTCTTATATACAGGTATCTTAGTGTCTTATATACAGGTATCTTAGTGTCTTATATACAAGTATTTTAGTGTCTTATATACAGGTATCTTAGTGTCTTATATACAGGTATCTTAGTGTCTTATATACAAGTATCTTAGTGTCTTATATACAGGTATCTTAGTGTCTTATATACAGGTATCTTAGTGTCTTATATACAGGTATCTTAGTGTCTTATATACAAGTATCTTAGTGTCTTATATACAGGTATCTTAGTGTCTTATATACAAGTATTTTAGTGTCTTATATACAGGTATCTTAGTGTCTTATATACAAGTATCTTAGTGTCTTATATACAGGTATCTTAGTGTCTTATATACAGGTATCTTAGTGTCTTATATACAAGTATCCTAGTGTCTTATATACAGGTATCTTAGTGTCTTATATACAAGTATTTTAGTGTCTTATATACAGGTATCTTAGTGTCTTATATACAGGTATCTTAGTGTCTTATATACAGGTATCTTAGTGTCTTATATACAAGTATCTTAGTGTCTTATATACAGGTATCTTAGTGTCTTATATACAAGTATTTTAGTGTCTTATATACAGGTATCTTAGTGTCTTATATACAAGTAGCTTAGTGTCTTATATACAGTATCTTAGTGTCTTATATACAGGTATCTTAGTGTCTTATATACAGGTATCTTAGTGTCTTATATACAAGTATCTTAGTGTCTTATATACAGGTATCTTAGTGTCTTATATACAGGTATCTTAGTGTCTTATATACAGGTATCTTAGTGTCTTATATACAAGTATCTTAGTGTCTTATATACAGGTATCTTAGTGTCTTATATACAAGTATCTTAGTGTCTTATATACAGGTATCTTAGTGTTGTCTTATATACAGGTATCTTAGTGTCTTATATACAAGTATCTTAGTGTCTTATATACAAGTATCTTAGTGTCTTATATACAGGTATCGTAGTGTCTTATATACAGGTATCTTAGTGTCTTATATACAAGTATCTTAGTGTCTTATATACAGGTATCTTAGTGTCTTATATACAAGTATCTCAGTGTCTTATATACAGGTATCTTAGTGTCTTATATACAGGTATCTTAGTGTCTTATATACAAGTATCTTAGTGTCTTATATACAGGTATCTTAGTGTCTTATATACAAGTATCTTAGTGTCTTATATACAGGTATCTTAGTGTTGTCTTATATACAGGTATCTTAGTGTCTTATATACAAGTATATTAGTGTCTTATATACAAGTATCTTAGTGTATTATATACAAGTATCTTAGTGTCTTATATACAGGTATATTAGTGTCTTATATACAAGTATCTTAGTGTTGTCTTATATACAGGTATATTAGTGTCTTATATACAGGTATTTAGTGTCTTATATACAAGTATCTTAGTGTCTTATATACAGGTATATTAGTGTCTTATATACAAGTATCTTAGTGTTGTCTTATATACAAGTATCTTAGTGTCTTATATACAGGTATTTTAGTGTCTTATATACAGGTATCTTAGTGTCTTATATACAGGTATCTTAGTGTCTTATATACAGGTATCTTAGTGTCTTATATACAGGTATCTTAGTGTCTTATATACAGTATCTTAGTGTCTTATATACAGGTATCTTAGTGTCTTATATACAGGTATCTTAGTGTCTTATACACATGTATTTTAGTGTCTTATATACAAGTATCTTAGTGTCTTATATACAGGTATCTTAGTGTCTTATATACAGGTATCTTAGTGTCTTATATACAGGTATCTTAGTGTCTTATATACAGGTATCTTAGTGTCTTATATACAGTATCTTAGTGTCTTATATACAGGTATCTTAGTGTCTATATACAGGTATCTTAGTGTCTTATATACAAGTATCTTAGTGTCTTATATACAGGTATCTTAGTGTTGTCTTATATACAGGTATCTTAGTGCCTTATATACAGGTATCTTAGTGTCTTATATACAAGTATCTTAGTGTCTTATATACAGGTATCTTAGTGTCTTATATACAAGTATCTTAGTGTCTTATATACAAGTATCTTAGTGTCTTATATACAGGTATCTTAGTGTCTTATATACAGGTATCTTAGTGTCTTATATACAGGTATCTTAGTGTCTTATATACAGGTATCTTAGTGTCTTATATACAAGTATTTTAGTGTCTTATATACAGGTATCTTAGTGTCTTATATACAGGTATCTTAGTGTCTTATATACAAGTATCTTAGTGTCTTATATACAGGTATCTTAGTGTCTTATATACAGGTATCTTAGTGTCTTATATACAGGTATCTTAGTGTCTTATATACAAGTATCTTAGTGTCTTATATACAGGTATCTTAGTGTCTTATATACAAGTATTTTAGTGTCTTATATACAGGTATCTTAGTGTCTTATATACAAGTATCTTAGTGTCTTATATACAGGTATCTTAGTGTCTTATATACAGGTATCTTAGTGTCTTATATACAAGTATCCTAGTGTCTTATATACAGGTATCTTAGTGTCTTATATACAAGTATTTTAGTGTCTTATATACAGGTATCTTAGTGTCTTATATACAGGTATCTTAGTGTCTTATATACAGGTATCTTAGTGTCTTATATACAAGTATCTTAGTGTCTTATATACAGGTATCTTAGTGTCTTATATACAAGTATTTTAGTGTCTTATATACAGGTATCTTAGTGTCTTATATACAAGTATCTTAGTGTCTTATATACAGTATCTTAGTGTCTTATATACAGGTATCTTAGTGTCTTATATACAGGTATCTTAGTGTCTTATATACAAGTATCTTAGTGTCTTATATACAGGTATCTTAGTGTCTTATATACAGGTATCTTAGTGTCTTATATACAGGTATCTTAGTGTCTTATATACAAGTATCTTAGTGTCTTATATACAGGTATCTTAGTGTCTTATATACAAGTATCTTAGTGTCTTATATACAGGTATCTTAGTGTTGTCTTATATACAGGTATCTTAGTGTCTTATATACAAGTATCTTAGTGTCTTTTATACAAGTATCTTAGTGTCTTATATACAGGTATCGTAGTGTCTTATATACAGGTATCTTAGTGTCTTATATACAAGTATCTTAGTGTCTTATATACAGGTATCTTAGTGTCTTATATACAAGTATCTTAGTGTCTTATATACAGGTATCTTAGTGTCTTATATACAGGTATCTTAGTGTCTTATATACAAGTATCTTAGTGTCTTATATACAGGTATCTTAGTGTCTTATATACAAGTATCTTAGTGTCTTATATACAGGTATCTTAGTGTTGTCTTATATACAGGTATCTTAGTGTCTTATATACAAGTATATTAGTGTCTTATATACAAGTATCTTAGTGTATTATATACAAGTATATTAGTGTCTTATATACAGGTATATTAGTGTCTTATATACAAGTATCTTAGTGTTGTCTTATATACAGGTATATTAGTGTCTTATATACAGGTATTTAGTGTCTTATATACAAGTATCTTAGTGTCTTATATACAGGTATATTAGTGTCTTATATACAAGTATCTTAGTGTTGTCTTATATACAAGTATCTTAGTGTCTTATATACAGGTATTTTAGTGTCTTATATACAGGTATCTTAGTGTCTTATATACAGGTATCTTAGTGTCTTATATACAGGTATCTTAGTGTCTTATATACAGGTATCTTAGTGTCTTATATACAGGTATCTTAGTGTCTTATATACAGTATCTTAGTGTCTTATATACAGGTATCTTAGTGTCTTATATACAGGTATCTTAGTGTCTTATACACATGTATTTTAGTGTCTTATATACAAGTATCTTAGTGTCTTATATACAGGTATCTTAGTGTCTTATATACAGGTATCTTAGTGTCTTATATACAGGTATCTTAGTGTCTTATATACAGGTATCTTAGTGTCTTATATACAGTATCTTAGTGTCTTATATACAGGTATCTTAGTGTCTTATATACAGGTATCTTAGTGTCTTATATACAGGTATCTTAGTGTCTTATATACAGGTATCTTAGTGTCTTATATACAGGTATCTTAGTGTCTTATATACAAGTATCTTAGTGTCTTATATACAAGTATCTTAGTGTCTTATATACAGGTATCTTAGTGTCTTATATACAGGTATCTTAGTGTCTTATATACAGGTATCTTAGTGTTGTCTTATATACAGTATCTTAGTGTCTTATATACAGGTATCTTAGTGTCTTATATATATACAGGTATTTTAGTGTCTTATATACAGGTATCTTAGTGTCTTATATACAGGTATTTTAGTGTCTTATATACAGGTAACTTAGTGTCTTATATACAAGTATCTTAGTGTCTTATATACAGGTATCTTAGTGTCTTATATACAGGTATCTTAGTGTCTTATATACAGGTATCTTAGTGTCTTATATACAAGTATCTTAGTGTTGTCTTATATACAGGTATATTAGTGTCTTATATACAGGTATTTTAGTGTCTTATATACAAGTATCTTAGTGTCTTATATACAGGTATATTAGTGTCTTATATACAAGTATATTAGTGTTGTCTTATATACAAGTATCTTAGTGTCTTATATACAGGTATTTTAGTGTCTTATATACAGGTATCTTAGTGTCTTATATACAGGTATCTTAGTGTCTTATATACAGGTATCTTAGTGTCTTATATACAGGTATCTTAGTGGCTTATATACAGGTATCTTAGTGTCTTATATACAGTATCTTAGTGTCTTATATACAGGTATCTTAGTGTCTTATATACAGGTATCTTAGTGTCTTATATACAGGTATTTTAGTGTCTTATATACAAGTATCTTAGTGTCTTATATACAGGTATCTTAGTGTCTTATATACAGGTATCTTAGTGTCTTATATACAGGTATCTTAGTGTCTTATATACAGTATCTTAGTGTCTTATATACAGGTATCTTAGTGTCTTATATACAGGTATCTTAGTGTCTTATATACAGTATCTTAGTGTCTTATATACAGGTATCTTAGTGTCTTATATACAGGTATATTAGTGTCTTATATACAGGTATCTTAGTGTCTTATATACAGGTATCTTAGTGTCTTATATACAAGTATCTTAGTGTCTTATATACAAGTATCTTAGTGTCTTATATACAGGTATCTTAGTGTTGTCTTATATACAGTATCTTAGAGTGTTATATACAGGTATATTAGTGTCTTATATATATACAGGTATTTTAGTGTCTTATATACAGGTATCTTAGTGTCTTATATACAGGTATCTTAGTGTCTTATATACAGGTATCTTAGTGTCTTATATACAGGTATCTTAGTGTCTTATATACCATATATATATATATACCTT
>NC_140169.1:169284607-169314651 GCF_963971535.1 Notolepis coatsorum | reverse complement strand
GAGAGAGAGAGAGAGAGAGAGAGAGAGAGAGAGAGAGAGAGAGAGAGAGAGAGAGAGAGAGAGAGAGAGAGAGAGAGAGAGAGAGAGAGAGAGAGAGAGAGAGAGAGAGAGAGAGAGAGAGAGAGAGAGAGAGAGAGAGTTAACGTGGTTAACGGCTGCTGGTTCTCTGGGCTGTCATTTTGATTTGATTAGCAGCAGTGTACTGTGAGTACCCTGAGATGACACAAACATTGTTCAGTACCTCAGGGTACACTGGTTTAATGCACGGCCGGGCGCTCATTTAAAGATGGGGTTGGCGATATCAGAGAATATCAGTGAGAGTGAGTTTGCGTTGTCCAGCAGCAGAAATGGAGCAGGATCTGTGTCACGTTCTGAGCCCGGCACCGGGCGGTATGCATCATGTGGTGTTTATTCCCATGGTCGCATGAAATAACTAGCACCACCATCGTGTTCCTCGTCCAAAAATTACACCGCATGTGGAAGATCACCTGCTGATCAGAGGCTGGGAAATGTTTTTTTAACCCTTTCACTGCCACACGACAGAAGGTTAACCCTTTTTAGTATCACATGTAAAGGGTTAACCTTCTGTCGTGTGGCAGTGAAAGGGTTAACCCTCTGTGTATTGTCGCAGTGAAAGGGTTAACCGTTTTTGGTAGTGCGGCGGTGAAAGGGTTAATATAAATATATGTTTTTTTAATCCAGTTTAGCAAGTTGTTGGTGGAAAACGTGTTGTTGTGCAGGAGATTGAAACATACATGTATCGTTTGATGTACATAGTACCAATTCCCTTCCCTTGGCCTACCCCTAGTTTTGGAGTGCCCTCGACTGGGTAGTGGCCCTTCACAACGGAGAAGGGGAAGGGATTGAAACCTTTACCTAGGGAACGGGACACCCCTCGTTACGTCATAAGCAGTCAAATAATGTAAAGGACTTATTTCTGTCGTGATACGTATGCGTGCGTATCAGTTTATATGTTTTTTTGCAGGGCCTAGAAATGTAATCTATAGTGTAGTTTAACATAATAATAATGGTAGGTCTACATATGTATTGCATGTTGCATGATATAATTGTAGTGCCTATATTTATGTCTTTATACTATTACCCTGTCCATACCTGTACCTCCCCTCCCTCCCTCCCCCATGCTGCTATGATGCCTGAATTTCCCCAAGGGGATCAATAAAGGAATATCTTATATTATATCTTATCTAATCAAACACAACACTTTATTTACAGCTTTTTATGTTTATGTTGAGTCTGTGCATAATTGTGTGTCTACAATGAATTTCTTTCACTTGAACTGAAATGTTGTGGATCTGTTTTAAATGATGTGCACCTGTAGAGAAAAAGCCACACAATTCAGTGTTTTTCCTCAATATCTCTGCAACACCTGCGAGTTACAAAACACCACCAATTATCCATAACAAGACGGGTCTCTCCTGCATTTTCACAGTGGGACTGGCGTTCTATACGACCCGGGCTGCAGAGAACCCGGAATGAGGAGCGCTACTTCCCGGGTTCGTCTGGTTGAGCAGTTTCACCGTATCCACATTGAAATAGTCTAAATCTTCCAGCCTCTCATTTCACTGTTCGACGTGGTACTGGTCCCAGTAGGTTAAAACAAACACTCAATAGTATATTACCCAGCGTTTGTCAGAGTGTTGATAGACCTACTGTGCAGTATGTGTTTGTGTGTGGTTGGTCCCTGCTGAGGACATCTCTATATGACCTCCAGTTGGCTTCATAAATAATCAGACCAGAGAGGGAGGGACTACTTGCAATTGAAATCCATTTCCTGGCCACACATGATGGTTTTTTGATAGAATGCCACTATTGATGGCGGCAACTGGGGGGCGATTTCAATTGTGCGCGTCCCGACAGCTCTCTGTCTCCCTGCCGCGTGTTGGATTTATGTGCGACCGGTTCACAGTCACAACGCGTCATTCATTTACTCTCGTCCCCTGATCCACCCCGTAATCATAAATGAAGGTGGTGAAATATGGCGCCCCCCTGCTATCGGCATCGCTGACAGGCTCGCGAGAGCGCGAGGAAATACATGGAAAACAATGGCCGTGTTTGTATGAGAAAGGGAGAGCTTGACCTTGAGGTGTGTTGACAACAGCTGCCGGAGACACCAGGCCCTGCTGATTGTTTTTTTGTGCATGCGGGTTGCAATCGTTTACTCAGGCGTGCATCAATTGGTGGGGGGTGAAAGGGGTTTCAAGAGATAGACGTCAAAAGCCAAGAGACGGGGGAAGGGTAAGCGACACCAGGTTAAGTTAAGGTTGAAGGTAATCATGTCGTCTCTCCCACCTTCCACATGTCTTCCCCACATTACCCGTCATCAACGAATGCTATTGTTTGGACGTCAGGTCTAAGATCGTACAGGAGTTCCCGTAATATAATGGGAAGCCTCAGCTGAGGCATGGGAAGACCTGTGTCACTTGGACCGGGATCAGGGTCAATGAAGCCCAAAATACTTGCCCTGGTACAGTACATGTGGGCCGGGGGTTGGCTGGTAAGAGCAGGTGGCAAAATCGAACTGGACATCTACTTTTGGAACCAATCTCTTCATATCACTGCTGTCAGCTGGAATTTTTTTTTCCATAACCCTAATAGTTTACACAGAGTAATTGTATTACTTAATTGTTTGTTTTGATCAATTTACTCCCGAGACTCACAAATCCCATACAAAAGCAACCTGTACCAGTTTAATAATTTAGGTGGATTTAGGTCACGCTTCAATTAGACATACTCCTATTGCCATATTATGCACAGTATAATTAAGGAAGGGATTTCCTTCTAAGCAACACAACAAATAAAAACAAGTCCACCGGGGGGTCACAGCACACATTTACTCTTCCCTCAGAGTAGGTAGGGGTTCAGTGTCTTGCTCGAGGACATTTCGGCAGGGACACACATTGGCTTTTGTGTGGGATCAAACTGATGATTTGAACATTTTGGCATGATGGTGGTGCTAAAGGAAAGGTCATGGGGTCACCAAAATCACAAGGTTTCTTCAAATATAGTTATGTAATGCGTATTCAGCATTTCTGATGTAGGCCTATTATACATACTGTAAGGGATACATGTTTTCAACTTCACATCATCTTTTTACGATGTAATTATATATAAATGAATACCTTAGTTATGTGCATGTTAGGTTAACATGATTACTAGAGACATTAGTTAACTGTTAATAAATGCCTAATGTTAATTAATGTACCTTTATTGTAGAGTGTTACCGGGAAGTTGCATGTTCTCAATGGAGTTGTACAGAGTTAGCAATACACAATCATCCACATACATATGTGTCATCCACATGAAAATGTACTTGACAGCAGTGATGCCACAGATTACTTGTAAAAGTAATCCGATTACTGATTACTGATTACTCCTTTAAAAAGTAATCCAAGTTACTTTACTGATTACTTGATTATCAGAGTAACTTAGTTACTTTGAAAGTAACTAGGTTACGAAGTCGTCGTCGTTCCCCCAACAGTTTTTTTAAAACGCTTTATTGAAAGTGCATAAATTGTTTTTAACTTGTTTCTCTGCACATAACGTAAATTGTTAAACTAGTGCTTCAGCTTCTGTACCATCAAGTATGGTAAAGCAACAGTATATGATGCTCACAGCATTAGAGCAGCCAGCCAGTGGTTTTACAAAACCAGTGTATCCATTCACATCTAACAAATGCAGGCTGAACTATTCAATTATATCAACTGTAACTATTAAATTGTTTTTATAAATGTCTCTCTATAAACATACAATCAGTCTCTCTTTAACATGTAAATTAACTGTAAATCTGGCAAATAAGAGCTTTTGCTCTGCCACCATCAAATATACATTAATCAATAGGGAAAGAAACAATCTCTCTCTTTTGCTGTTTGGCTGGCCTCCGAGTCCTCCTGTACCTAGTCGAAGCGTCGGCTAGTGTTGTGATTCCAGATGCTTTCAATGCAATTGGATGTGCTGTTTTTAGCGGTAGACAGTATTTACGTTTAGGTCGCTTTCACATATAGTTTTGGTGGACTCGGTGCGGTTCTGGGGGTGAAGTTGCAACATTGTTGCATTCTTCATTTGGTTCGCCTGCTTTCACACAGAGGCGGACCGAGACTTTAGGCTTGTTCAAGATGGATTTCGGTTTGCCTCGACTAGTAGACGAGAGTAGCCGAGTGAAGCCGGGGGAGGAGTTAAGAGGGCGGACACTGCCGATTTCACGAGAGCCTCTCGCCTAGTCTCGCACGGCAGATACGCTTTCACGTCACCACCACACACACATTACACACCTGTCCAGCGTATTATAATGCGATGGCCGTGTGCAAAATTAGATCAGATTCAAATGTACAGCACACCATATACTGCTATAGTGGAATATACTATTCATATACCATAATGTATACCATCTTATTGCGCGCTCCTGGCCGCACGCACACACAACACACTGCTGTATGTATGTGTGTGTGTGTGTGTGTGTCTGACAGCTTGAAGTTTATCATGATGATATGATGATAAGTTGATAACGCATAACATAATAAAGTTTTCAATCAATCAAACGTCTCATAACTCCCTGGCTGTCACATGGCTGGTGACTGACAACTTTTCTGAGCCAATAGGCGCTTTGCGCGACCGTAGCAAGTTGCTTCCCAGCCGGGAGCAGCCGGCTGAGAGGTACTGTGGAGCCTCGCTCTGAATGCTGCGCGCGGCTCGCTCCCGCGGGAGTTCCGCGCCTCGCCTCGTCAGTTTTTCAGAGCAAATCGGACAACATTCTAACCGTCATGCAACGCGCTTGGCGAGGCCGTAGTAAAACCTGCGCAGATCTGCGTCCGCCTATCCCATCTTGAACAAGCCTAATGTTCAAGATGGGATAGGCAGACGCAGATCTGCGCAGGTTTTACTACGGCCTCGCCAAGCGCGTTGCATGACGGTTAGAATGTTGTCCGATTTGCTCTGAAAGTCTGACGAGGCGAGGCGCGGAACTCCCGCGGGAGCGAGCCGCGCGCAGCCTTCAGAGCGAGGCTCCACAGTACCTCTCAGCCGGCTGCTCCCGGCTGCTCCCGGCTGGGAAGCGACTTGCTACGGTCGCGCAAAGCGCCTATTGGTTCAGAAAAGTTGTCAGTCACCAGCCATGTGACAGCCAGGGAGTTATGAGACGTTTGATTGATTGAAAACCTTATTATGTTATGCGTGCGGCCAGGAGCGCGCTACAAGATGGTATACATTATGGTATATGAATAGTATATTCCACTGTAGCAGTATATGGTGTGCTGTACATTTGAATCTGATCTAATTTTGCACACGGCCATCGCATTATGATGAGCTGGACAGGTGTGTAATGTGTGTGTGGTGACGTGAAAGCGTATCTGCCGCGCGAGACTAGGCGAGAGGCTCTCGTGAAATCGGCAGTGTCCGCCCTCTTAACTCCTCCCCCGGCTTCACTCGGCTACTCTCGTCTACTTTCGAGGCGAACCGAAATCCATCTCGAACAAGCCTCTTCTGAACAATGTCACGCGGTCGAAAAGGGCGCTTGTCTATTGGACAGTGGAAATGTGTGTGTGGCTGCTGCGATCCCGTGTGTGCGCGCGCGCGTGTGTGTGTGTCTGTGTGTGTACTGCGGAGCCCTTCAGATCAGCGGAGCCGAGTTTTGACATGGCATTGATCCATTGTTCTATTGAAGCACATTACCACCATCCTCTCGCTAAACAACTTGTAGACCACGGTGTTTTTATGAGTGCCCACAAGTAGCTGTTTTAATAATATAATAAGCCGCGCGCCTCGGTAATAATAATAAGCCGCGTTTTTTCTTCCTGTAAGCGTTTTGGGGTGGAATTCTCAGACGAATGCAACGGAGCCCTGCTGTCACACGATTGGCGCATATGTCACATGACGTGCTGTGAAGACCCGCCCTACTCTGCCTCTGATTCGCAGACTGTGGATGGGGAATGTGATTGGGCCAAAGCAGAGTCACTCACAGACAGAGAGTCCAGTCACGCCGCGGGACACATTCTTGTGTAACCCTTTCACTGCCACACCACGTCACTCCCAAATAAGAAAAACAGCTCAAAAATGTATTTTTGACTGTCGAAAACGAAATAAAATACTGCATTCCGCCTGCATTATGAATTTATGATGAGATAGTAACGAAATAGTAACGCACAGCCACTTGGACAAGTAACTGCAATCAGATTACTGGCTTTTAAAGATTAACGCGTTAGATTACTATTTTCGGGGAAAAGTAATCAGATTACAATAACGCGTTACTTAGTAACGCGTTACCGGCATCACTGCTTGACAGCCACTTAAAGATGCCCCCTTATGAGTAATTCATCGGGGGCCATACCCGAGATAAGTCGGGTTATCTCGCCATGCGTTGAGCGGCATACCCGAGATTTCTCGGATTTTGATCCTTTGATCTTTTTCCTTTGATCCCCGTTCTATACGGTCAGCCGGAGCCCTCTAGCTGTGCGTGACACATATGCCTACGTTGGAATTGCAATGACGATCGAATCTCACCAGGTGGCAGTATTGCCTACCTTTTGAACTCTGATAGTCTAGTTCAGACCGTGTCTGTCCTGATCTCTCTCTGTCCTGACTCGCTCTGAGGGGGAGGAGCTCTTGCAGAGCAATCGCTAGGAGATCTTCTCACCTCAAAACCTATAGTTTCCCATATACACAAGTAATTACATATAACGAGTAATCGCGATCGCCAATGGGATCATTGGAATTATTCTTTTTGGAGTACATTCTGGCTAAGGTAAGGTGCATTCTATGTCTATTTTACCGAACCTGAAACAAGCTTTTTGTAACGATCGCATGTTCGGGTTAAGACTAAATGAGCTAAATGACTAAATGTAAATGTAATTGATCCCTGTGGAATGTATATCGTTAGCGGCAAGAACTCAGACTGGGCGCACTCTGTCTTCAAGTCTCTCAGACACTGTGAAACCAACAACATTTTTATCAATACTATATCATCTTTCTAAAAGCAGAGAATGATCAACTGCATAGAACTTTTTTTTTATAGATCTATGAAAAGGACGGCACAAAATGTCCTTTGGTACCAAGCAGATATTATGTCATTTACAACTAATGTCATAGCTGAAGTAGTGCTATGTTTAAGCTCTAAAACCAGATTGATGCAGGGATTAATACAGAGTGCTTTGAGAGAAATGCCTTGAGATTGCTATTTACCAGATCAATTCCAGTATTGATCTTGGTGCATACCTGGACAGTAGCAACATGCACCCACAATGTTCCATGACCAGACCTATACCGATGCTGCCATTTCGGAAACCAAAACTCACCAACAGGTTCCCTCTGGTTCTGGTGCAGCACCTTGCTGTTACTTCCATCCATGTTGGCCATGTTGATGGTGTTGCCATCTGTCCAATAGAGTTTCCTGTGTGTGTGGGGGGGGGGGGGGGGGGCGGAGGCACGCGGTTAGCGATCCCATTAGGGCTAAAAATCCATCCTGAGGTTTACAACATACTCAATGAACGTCCTGTCGCTGCTAATGAGAGCTGAAGCCGAATGGACGCCCAATAGATTTACAGTTCATCTGATGCCCTTGTCATGATTCATTGGCGAGCACTTGACAAGGTCGGAATCATTCATTCTCTTCTCCTTGACAGGGGATTTTGTTTCTTTCATTTCTACACAGGTAAGGCATTTTAGTAAGCTCTCCTAATGATATACGTTTGGGAGCCGAGGGAATGATGGAGAGACCAGATGCTGTTGCTCTAATCTACTTACCCCTTGGCGGGGTGCACCACGAGGCACCGTGGTTTATCAATCCCGTGGATGATGGAGGTCTTCAGGGAGCCATCAAGGCGAGCCGCATTGATTTGCGACTCGTCGTTTTCAGAGCTGAGCCAGTATAAGTTCCTGGAGAGCCAGTCTAAAGCCAGACCGCGGCAGTTCAGTATGTCTGATGGGGGGAGATGGAGAGGATGGGGGGGGGGGGTGAGACACAGCAGAAAGACTGTCACTTCAAAAACAGGTTTAGAGTTGGTCAGCATTGGAAACCATCGGTCAGATGAGGCGGGGGGGAATAGATCGATACATTTTCAAAATAACCTGGTTGGTCCTGAGGTATGGACTGCATTTGAAATACACAGTAATTGTTAAGACATATGATAGAACATTGTAATAGATATACTTCGATGTACATCTATATAACTACATCCAAATCTAACGTGTAGTTGTAGAGTTCCCAATTACAGTTTTTGTTGTAGAATGTTGTACATCTTATTTTATTATGTTATTTTGATTTGTTAAATTACAATGATGCTTAATACATGCCATGATTTCATCAGCAATTGTAGCTACATATATTTTTTTTGTTTTGTTTTGATGATGTTTTTGGTTGATTTTTATTTGTTTGTACTACCGGGCAGTCCGGTAGAGTGTGAGATAGAGGAAGAACGGGAGACAGAGCGGGGGGAAGACATTCGGCAAAGGACGCCGGGTCCGGGAATCGAACCCGGGTCGGCCGATTCGCGACGCAGCGTGTTACATGGGTCGCCACTTGGGTGCCCTTTATTTATTTTATTTTGAGGACTCTTGCAAGAATAGCCTAGCTATAGATATATATAGTGTGATTTCCATGGCGGCTGGGTGGCGCAGCGGACATTGCGCTTGTCACAAACGCAAGAGACACCGGTATCGAATCCGGCTGTCAGCGTTGTATCCGGCTTGGGCCGGCCGACATACTGACTCAATTGGCAGAGTTAGCGGGAGGGAAGTCGATGGGTGGTAGTCTGGTCATTGTGAACAGCGACTCCTACAGGTCGGTTGGGGCGCCTGCACAGCAAAGACAGGAAAATGGCGGGTGCAGTGTGAGCCTCCTACACGTTACGCCTCGCCAATGAGAGTCCGCGCTGGCAGGTGAAAAGATGTGACTGGCTGCCTCCACATGTATCGGAGGGGACATGTGATGGGCTTCTATCCTCCCTACAACCGGCCAGTGGGGGGCACATGCGAGCAATGGTCAAGACAGGGGAGGGGAGAATTGGCACGGCTAAATTAGGATGGGAGAAAAATAGAAAAAGGAGGAGAAAAAAGTGGATACAAAAATATATACCGTAGTGTGATTTGTGGGGTGGTGGGGGAGTGGAAAGTCGGCTTTCCATCTCTGTTCATGAATTTCTCAAAATCATCAGCAGCTACAAACCAGTGTCTCCCTGCTTGCCAGTGTTTCCCTGCTTGCCAGTGTCTGACATGCTGCTGTGTGCTGTGCTGTTGTGTACGGTTTGTTTCACTGGCCTCTGCTCTACAGCTGAAGAAGCTGCTCTCCCTCATGGCCGGTACGTGACCAGACCAGATAAATTGATGCAGAGTGGATCTCGTTAAAAGCCAGATTCAAGGGCGGCCGGGTAGCACAGCGGACTAAGCGTCTGTCTACCACCGCAGAGACAGTGGGATTGAATCCAGCTGCGGTGCCTCCGGCTTGGTCGGCCGTCCATACTGACACAATTGGTAGTGTTAGCGGGTGGGAAGCCGGTGGGGTGGGTCCTGGTCGTTGTAAAACAACGGTCGGGGAGCCTGCACAGCGAGGGAAGGATCTGGGGGAGGTAGTGTGACCTTCCACATGTTACACTCCCCCAGTGAGAGTCCGCGCTGCCAGGTGAAAAGAAGCGGTGGGCTGGCTACACATGTGTCGGAGGAAGCATGCGATAGTCTCCGCCCTCCCAGACTGATGGTAGGGGGTAGACTCAGTGTGCAACGACCAGGAAGGGGAGTGGGAATTGGCATAACGACTAACATTGGGATGGGAGAAAAATGGAAAAAGGAGGGGGGAAAAGATAATAAAAAAAATAAAATTTATAAAAAGCCAGATTCAAGTCAAAGCGAGTTTTATAAACATTCTCTTCGTCAGAATGTTCTCAGAAGCGAGGTCAGGCAAGAAATACAAATCCTCTAAAGGCCTATATAGTACTAAATTGTAAAGCACTGCATTCAGTCAACCTACAAGATAAGAAGGGAGCAGCAAACTATTGCATTCTATTTTGGAAAGCATCCGTTTCAAAGTAAAACATAGCATGTTCAGAATATCTTCATTGAATGTCTTTGCAAGAGCGTGATGGCTTGGGAAACAATTCAAAAACTAAACAGAAAACCACTTTATGTTGCATCGTTTTATGAGCTGTGTATAGTGTATGTGTATAGTTCTTTGTTCTTTGTTTTTCTTGTGCACCCTGCAGGTAAAAAAAATAATAAAAAAAATGGTAACCACTGTAATCATATCCATCCAGAAAAAATCAGTTGTCACAAAACTCTCCCTGAAGCCCAAAGAGAGGAACTTCAATGCCTTGTACAACCATTCATCAAAAGGAAATGAGAGGAGCACTTCTGAAACATCAATTTGTCTTCTTCTTTCAAAGATACCATTTCATGCCAGACCATTTGGCAAAAACAGAGTGCTTTGTCAAAGCAATTTCAGACACACATAATTGGGCCGATTACATGCATCTTGATACCACATTTGACTCTAAAAATACATCTAAAAAACAAAATTAAAGTAAAAAGGCATCTAAAAAACTAAACTAAACAAAAAAATCTAAACAAGAAACAAAAAACAATTTTGGTTGATATATTATGCCATAATAGGGGTACTTTCACTTTTACATTTTCAACAAGTTGAAACAGGTATGTGAGGTCCTCTAAGGGCTTGTGTCCACCATAGGGGACGTTTTATGAGTTGTCAGCTCCTTTCTGTCATTAATTTCTATGCTGGAGAAGCGTCAGGCGCGCTCCTCTTCCCGGCGACGCGCCTCGCGTTTTATGAGCTCTGGGCGTTTTTGGTCGGAGCGCTCTCAGCTCATAACGTTGAAACTCGTTCAACTTTTTTGGAAAGGAGCGCGCTCATCAATGTAACTCATCGAGGAAGGGGCGGAGCCGCGGCTGGCGCGAGCTCTGGGGAGACCCAGAAAAAAAACTCTAAGCTTTTTTTTCTTCTTTTTTCAAAGCGGTCCGCCTTGAAAAAGAGGTTTTGAGTGGACACTGATAGCCTAAACATGTCTTTGATTTTTTGGGCTGAAAAAAGACACTCATATTATGCATTCTAGGAGCCACACCTCTCTGCTTCAATTCTGTTCTCAATGGGCTGTTTATGTGCCTGTAATGAACGAGCTGCTTTTATTGGTCAAATACAATAATTATCGTACATCTAGCAGTAGTGGTGTGCAGACCTGTACCGTCGAACGGAATTCAGATCCAACTTTCAGACCAGACTAAATATGACTCAAGATACAGCAATAGCATATAGCAATCATGTTGTTCAAAAAGACATTTACACATGAGCAGCCACTACATGTGCATTTTATCTAGATATGTGTTGGGAGTCGGGACAACCCCTCATTCTATCAAAACAATGCAAAACACACAAAATGGCCATTTTCACAATATGTCCCTTTTAAAGATCCTCTCCATAGTAGCCTACAGTATGTTAAACCCTTAACATATATTCTATATACATTTGTATGTATATTCTTGTATAAATATGTTTTTTTTTCTACCAAATTGTTCAATAAACTATTTTAAATGGCTTAGCAGCATCTCTACACCTTTACCCTCATTGAGAATGCAATGATCTAAACACATTTTGACGACGATGACACCAGGCGGTGTGCAACAGCGGCTAAAGTTGAGATGGCCAACTTGGAGCGCAACTGAAAACAGCGCTGCCCCTGCAAGCATTTATCTAAACGGAAAAGCAGTTTGTTGAGAGTAAGTTGATGCTAGCTATGTAGGCAATTAGCTTAGCAATAGCTCTGTACAATTACAATCCTATAGACATGTGTTGAAAACAGCTAAATTTACATTAATAAAGACATTATTTATTGCATGTGGTATTCAGAGAACCAAGGTTATAATGGTAACCTAAACTTGCCTCCACTGGCAGTTTAAACTAGCGCAATTCAGAGAACCACGGTTATTAATGTAACCCAAACTACCGACCGTTCACTTGAATTGTGTGACACGTCAATGAGTGGAAAAATGCGTGTTAACAGGAAATAAACTCGCTCTACATAGTTGAAGAAACATGAGTCGTAACTGAGAGGGTGTAGTTTGGTAGAAAATAGTTCCTACATGTCACAACAAGGTCTGTGGATTATCTTGAGTAACTGGGTCATGATTTCTGAAAAGAGACATTGGCATTTACGTTTTTCAAATGTATCTTTTTGGTGCTTTGAGTGCCATTCAGCTTCCATTGTATTGGAGTGACAGCTAGGGTGACCAGATGCAAAAAGTCCAAAAGCAGGACAACAGTAAGATTTTGGTGGGACAAAGTGGGACAGATAGATAATGTCATTTTTTGTATTAGAATAACTCGTCTTCACCGAATAGATAAAGGTTAAATCAAAATAAATACAAATTAAATACAGAATTATATCTCTCCACATTCATCTTGGCACTGGCAGCCAGCTTGTTACCACCTAACATCTGTTTTAAATATTCAAACTTGATCACTTGACAGGAATGTCTTGTGTTCGAGATTTTTTTTTTGCTTCGAAAAGAGGGACATCCTCCCAATATGTGGGACGCGGTCTCAAATGGTGGGACAGTACAACCAAAAGGGGGACACCTGGTCACCCTACTGACAGCAGATGCCACCAGAACTATAGGCGAATCACACCAAACCAATGTGGATGGATAGATAGCACTTGGATTAAGGGGACAATTTCGCTAGAAGCCCATACATGATCTGCATTCTACTAATGTCCCTGTGGACACCCAATTGTTTCAGTTGGGTCACTCACACTGTACGCCATCATCAATGGCATATATAATGATCAATAAATAATTGCATTTCGACTTGTATTCTTATTCTTTCCATCTACTTCATGCTACTACAGTAGTCAAGCACTGTGAATTGTTTTGATGTATGCAATAATGCTATATAAATAAACTTGCCTTGCCTTAAGAATTTAAATTGTCTAAATCTTTCAGGAATGGTTACATTGTGTCTATGTTTGTGCATGGGATACTATAGCTTGTCAATTTATGTTTAACATATTACAACATCTAACTGTCATTTAATAATTGTAACACAGTGAAGAAGAATTGAATGCACACAACTGAGAGATACATGTATAATTTATTAAATGTATATAGCGCTTTTCTAGACACTCAAAGTGCTCCCCACAATGTAGGGGGCGGAAATTGCCTCCTTCACCACCACTGGTAGCACCCAACCTTGGGATATGCAGGCCCAATGGCTGCCATACACTGGCACCAGGCACACATCACACTACACAATGGCTGAACGGCTCAGGAGACAGGGATTGATATCAGCCATCCATGTTTAACAACTATTAACATGTTAACAGACTGTGTCAGGGATGACAATGTAGAGTCCCTATTCTACAAAAATGCTTACGATCTAGAACTCTCACTCTCTTGTTGGGCAAAGGTACAGTATCAGACGTATGAGGCCTATTGAACCCAGCCCTTCTCAGTGAATACACACCACAGCTTGTCTTGGATGTATTATTATTAGGGCTGTTAGTTCATACTGGTAGTTCATACAAGCCATTATCGTCCTCTAAGCCAATCTGCATTTTAACATAGGCCTGGATTGTTTTTATTTCTGTTAGCGCCGCGGATATAAGAAAGAGGTCTTTAAAGCTGAGTCAATGTTGATGGTTTTGTTGAACATTTGTATTTCACAGGAGAGAAACTGTATTCAAAGATCAAAGAAAGCTATTAAGATAGTCTTTGAATCTAAATATACTTTCTTTGTGTTGATTCTACATTAATTCCATGATTTTACTCAAGTAAATATCTGTTACAAGCTTCTGTCTTAAGTAGAAAAATGCCATTTTTAATCTAGATTCATTACAGAAAATTGTGAGATAAATTAGTTAATTTGGTTTAATCTATTGGCAGCACTAATTATTATTATTATTATTATTATTATTATTATTATTATTATTATTATTATTATTATTATTATTATTATTATTATTATTATTATTATTATTATTATTATTATTATTATTATTATTATTATTATTATTATTATTGTTGTATTATTATGCACAGTATCTCACCTCCTGATATGACTGTCTCCAGGTGGGTTCCATTGATGAAGGCCCGTTTGATGGCCTGGGTCTTGACGTCGGCCCAGTAGATCCGCTCCTCCAGGGCATCATAGTCCACCACCGTGACGTCATCGATGTCTGGCACCGTCAGCGCCGTCATGACGTTCATGTAGGGGTTCTCTATGTCCACGCCGCGGATCTCTGACCTCCGCACGTAGAGAAGGAACCTCTTCAACGCTGGGGGAGAGGGTGTGAAGAAGATGAGTGTCAGAGGTATACAATAAATATATATATACTAGGGCTGACCTTCGAATTTTCTTTGGAATTCGAAGCTTCGAGGCCAATAATCATTAAAAAATTTATAAATAATTATATGTATTTATTTATAAAAAAAAATTATGTTGTGGGACTTGTACAACACTTTGTTCAACTTTGTCAATGCTGTAAAGTTTAAACCTTTTTAAATCTTAGACAAACGAAACACATATTTCATGAAATATTGTAAGCCGTCATTTGAGGCTTTATAAAAGCAGCACAATGAACACAAATCTGTCAGTGCCGAGTCCGACCTCGTCTTAAAAAACAAACAGCATTGCTTGTTGTAGTTAACAAAGAGAGGCAGAGTTGATTTTGAAAAAAATAAAAATGAAAAATTATAATAAAAAAATAAATAAAATATTTATATATTCAAATTTTATTTTCATATTCGAATCCCATTAAGTATTTAAGACAGCCCTAATATATACACACATATTACATATGTATGGGGGGGGGGGGGTGACAGTGGACCAGGAGGTAGAGCAGTCGTCTGGTAATCTGGAGGTTCCAGATGTCAAAGTGTCCTTGAGCAAGACACTTAACTCGTAATTGCTCCCGATGAGCAGGTTGGCACCTTGCACGGTTGGGTGAATGTGAGGAACAAACATGTATTGGATAAAAGTGCTATATAAATGCACGATTGACCATTTACATGTAGGCTACTGTATGTTTAGGTTCAATGTGAATTGTATCAAGATATATTCACATGCACATACACGCACGTTATTAAATGCAGCGTTTGTGGCTGCAATATATATACACATATATTCTTTGTTTGGCTTGGAGTTTAGTAACTATTGAGTTAATTTCTCCAGACCTCTCTTGGCAGAGCTTGAGGTGTGGCCAGCAATAGCAAACCCTCCCCCTATAACAAACTGCAATACCTAGACGGCAAGGCCTAGAGGGAGCTGTTTGACGGCATTACAGAGTCTACCTCTATGTAAAAGTAGAAAAACCCTGATAGTATCCTAATAATCCACCCTAAAACACAATGTACATTGTTCTATTCCAGTTGCCTTGGGACAGTTAAGTCAACAGTTAAGACAATATCTAAAAACTAGAGCTGTCAAAAATGTACTAATTAATCTCACAATTTTCTGCAATTAATCTAGATTCATCTAGATTAAAAATAGCCGAATAACCGAAGCTTGTAACAGATATTTAAGTAAAATCATGGAATTAATGTAAAATCAACACAAAGAAAGTATATTTAGATTCAAAGACTATTTTAATAGCTTTCTTTGAATACAGTTTTTCTCCTGTGAAATACAAATGTTCAACAAAACCATCAACATTGACTCAGCTAGACCTCTTTCTTATATCCGCGGCGCTAAGATTGAAGATTTTTCACTCCATAGATTAATCTAGATAAATGTATTTTAATGCTTTAAATAATTTAAATTAATCTCCAAAATGATAGCACTAAATTTGACAGCCCTACTAAAACATAAACAACTGTGTCTTTACATAAACAACTAAGCTTTTGTTTGAGCTATACATGTTTTATTTAAATGTGGGGCTTACAGCTCAGCATCAGAAAATACACCCTTATCCAAGTATAATGACCTGGGAGTTGTTCCACTATTCATGTCTATAGATCAGCTGCATGATTGATCTCTTGATGACATCATCTCTAGAGTCTTGTCTCTCTGGTATCCAGTTTAAGGAGAGGCGTGTTCATGTTCACAAATCGAAACTGAGCTGTAGTATTATAGAAACAACATGTGAATGATATTTTAGGGTGGATTTCCGCTTTAAAAAGGGCACTTCACCAAAGAACGATGATTTATGATTATTTTTTGCAGTTATGCTGGCTCTGATGATGTCCTCTTAATAACCCCGCCAAGCTTGAACTTTGGAAAGTGTATTGTAAAAAAAAAAAAAAGAGAAAAAAATCAGTGCTTTGGATGGAAGACTTTTTTTCTCAGAAAAACTAGCGAGTGTAGGGTTCAGATACATGTACAGTAGTTGAGTAAAACGTTGGAAATTTCCTTTGGAATGTTGTGGGGTAAAATATATACAATTCCCTAAAATAGAAATACAAAAATGGAAGTACAAGTAAACTTGTACTTAGGTACTATACAGTAATTGAGTGTACACATACTTAGTTTACATCTCACCATTGGTGAAGATTACTTTAATGTGATCCGAGTTGTTGAAGTGTTACCCCAACAATGGTATATACTAGGGATGTCCGATATTATCGGCCTATATTGGCATTAAAATGTAATATCGGAAATGATCTGTATCGGTTATCAATTTTTTATTTATTTTTTTTACATTTATTTAACCTTTATTTACCCAGGCAAGCAAGTAAGAACAAATTCTGATTTAATTTATTGTCAAAAGTAGGCATACTGTTGTGTTAATTCCACAACAAGAGATATGTAATGTTAATAACCTGAAATTATTCTGTTTTTTTGGGTCGGAAACCCTGCATATATTGGTATCGGTTGATATCGGTATCGGAAATTAAGAGTTGGACAATATCGGTATATCGGATATCGGTAAAAAAGCCAATATCGAACATCCCTAGTATATACTATATATCAGTTTAGTTATGTCTAGTGCCTTGCTCAAGGGAAATCCAGCACTGATGGTGGGCACTGTGTAGGCAGCCATACGTTGCCAGCTCAGAGCTGGAACACACCCTCTTGTTGGTGTCAGGCAGTGATGCCACAGATTACTTGTAAAAGTAATCTGATTACTGATTACTGATTACTCCTTTAAAAAGTAATCTAAGTTATTTTACTGATTACTTGATTATCAGAGTAACTTAGTTACTTTGAAAGTAACTAGGTTACGAAGTCGTCGTCGTTCCCCCAACAGTTTTTTTTAAACGCGTTATTGAAAGTGCATAAATTGTTTTTAACTTGTTTCTCTGCACATAACGTAAATTGTTAAACTAGTGCTTCAGCTTCTGTACCATCAAGTATTGGAGAATTATCCGACGTTTTTCCCAATATATTTATCATTATTATCCTTCATTATTATCATGTGTAACATTTATTGTATACATTTATTGCATGAGTTAATTATTATCTGGTGCCGCCTAGTGGACGCACTTTGGAGTACGTATTGCGACTTTGAGCAGGTAAGCTCTCTCTGCGCAGGCGCGTCGCGCTATTTAAGTGACACTCTCAGTCTAGACTGTAAGGTGAAAAGCCCTGTGGGCGAACTCGTGACTGGCCAACGGTACGTAGCATTATATGCGCCGTTAATATCCGCATTCTCTTTAATTCATATATCTAGTTATTAATTAATGCTGTCTGTTTTCTTTTCTTTGTATAGGTAAATAATCTGACTAAACGCTGACTACCACTGACTAACGTCTGACTAAATGCTGACTAACGTCTGACTAACGTCTGACTACTATTGACTAAACGCTGACTAGCATTGGAATGAACACTGACTAAATGCTAACTATCGTCTGACTGACGTCTGACTATAAACTGACTAATGTCAGACTGAATGAACATACAGACTAACTAAATGTCTGACTACACTAACCAGAACTGGTTGCTAAATGGCAACTTAACTATTTAACGAACTATCAACAGAGGCGACCTGGTTGAACATTACCAATACCACTTCGCCCTCTACTAACATTATCCACTAATGCTTGGATGTAAGCTACTACCAACTACCAAGCTACAAGCTAAACCCCTTGTTAATTGACCACCTGGTGATTATTGTAACAGAGGATAAGCTGGATGCTGGGCTTCAAGGTCCAAATAAACGAACATTCTTATAAAGTCCGAATTGTTTCTATGGTTCATGAAAAGTCATTTCGCCCACACCCTTCCAAGGGGGACATCTAGTTGACTCATTGACTGAGACTGCTAGATAATTGGACAATTATTTACCGAACGCGCCCGCGACGAGACGGGACGGACGGAACGCAGAAGGAGGTGCCGCGTGGGATACCCCTCAACGTCAAGGTGGAACCAGGACGGAGTGGATACACGCGACGGGGCACATTGGAGAGGACGCGGTCAGCTCAAGGGAAGTGAAAACGTTGATGTTGACTGCTTACTGGGTTGGAATCGCCGTATTCCGCCCACATGCTGGTTGCTTGAAGTGGTGGAGTCGCCGAACTCCATCCAATGTGAATGCTTAAACGCTAGCCATTAGCCAACCAATGCTAAATGCTGCTGGCCACCATTGCTAACCCTGTTAGCCAAAGACTGCTAACCCTGTTAGCCAAAGATTGCTAACACTGCTAGCTGCCAATGCTTAACGCTAGCCATTAGCCAACCAATGCTAAATGCTGCTAGCCACCATTGCTAACCCTGTTAGCCAAAGACTGCTAACCCTGTTAGCCAAAGATTGCTAACACTGCTAGCAGCCAATGCTTAACGCTAGCCATTAGCCAACCAATGCTAAATGCTGCTAGCCACCACTGCTAACCCTGTTAGCCAAAGACTGCTAACCCTGTTAGCCAAAGATTGCTAACACTGCTAGCTGCCAATGCTTAACGCTAGCCATTAGCCATCCTATGCTAAATACTGCTAGCCACCAATGCTAACGCTGTTAGCCAAAGACTGCTAACCCTGTTAGTCAAAGACTGCTAACCTTACTAGCCAAAGAATGCTAACACTGCTGGCCACCAATGCTAGCTAAAGAACATTATCATTGACACCCAATGCCTTGGCTGTGTTGAACCAAGCAACTACGTTGTTGCTCCAAACGCTGTGAACATTATCATTGACACCCATGCCTTGGCTGTGTTGAATCAAGCAACTACGTTGTTGCTCCAAACGCTGTGAACATTATCATTGACACCCTATGCCTTGGTGGTGTTGAACCAAGCAACTACATTGTTGCTCCAAACGCTGTGAACATTATCATTGACACCCAATGCCTTGGCTGTGTTGAACTAAGCAACCACATTGTTGCTCCAAACGCTGTGAACATTATCATTGACACCCATGCCTTGGCTGTGTTGAATCAAGCAACTACGTTGTTGCTCCAAACGCTGTGAACATTATCATTGACACCCTATGCCTTGGTGGTGTTGAACCAAGCAACTACATTGTTGCTCCAAATGCTGTGAACATTATCATTGACACCCAATGCCTTGGCTGTGTTGAACCAAGCAACTACGTTGTTGCTCCAAACGCTGTGAACATTATCATTGACACCCATGCCTTGGCGGTGTTGAACTAAGCAACTACGTTGTTGCTCCAAACGCTGTGAACATTATCATTGACACCCATGCCTTGGCTGTGTTGAACTGAGTAACTACGTTGTTGCTCCAAACGCTGTGAACATTATCATTGACACCCTATGCCTTGGTGGTGTTGAACCAAGCAACTACATTGTTGCTCCAAACGCTGTGAACATTATCATTGACACCCAATGCCTTGGCTGTGTTGAACTAAGCAACCACATTGTTGCTCCAAACGCTGTGAACATTATCATTGACACCCAATGCCTTGGCTGTGTTGAACTAAGCAACCACATTGTTGCTCCAAACGCTGTGAACATTATCATTGACACCCATGCCTTGGCTGTGTTGAATCAAGCAACTACGTTGTTGCTCCAAACGCTGTGAACATTATCATTGACACCCTATGCCTTGGATGTGTTGAATGGTGTAAATACGTTGTTGCTCCAGATGCCGTAAACTATACGATGAATGGATTAACCAAGGGCTGAAACGGTGCCCACAAACTCTATCCTATTTGCTCACCCTCATTGTGGCCATTACCAGGTTTCAAGTGAGTGAAGAAGCTACGTTGATCCACTATACGGTCCCAGCATTATCTCCTGCTTAGAGCAGTGTCATTGTAATTACTCTGCTACACGCCAACTGTACGAACTGTGCTTCTGACTGTTAACCTCATTGTTTATTACCGCCTGCGACCAGCGACTCAGCCGCAAGAAGAGCTCCAGTTGGGGCAACGGCTGACTGGGACAAGATGGAAGGTGTGGATGTGGAAGAGCTAAAGAAGAGGCGTACTGCGGCGCAAACTGCTTTCACAAGGAGAGCCAACCAAGTAGCTGACAATGTTGACACTGCATCGCTAGCGGAGCTAGTCAACGACAAGAAAGCTCTGCAAACAGAGTTTGCGAAGCTCGTTGACACGACTGGGGACTATATTGGAGCATTGGAGGAGGCCGACGGAACTGCGCATGCTACCGTGATGGCCGACGCCACAGCAAAGAAAGACGGAAGCAAGCAGAGGAAAGTGACACTAGAGAAGAAGATCTTCTCGGAGGTATGGTCCCGCTTCGTTCAACCAAAGTTAGGCCCCCTTGAAGCGGAGTTTAAGGAGGCCTTGGAAGAGGCAAAGAGGCTCTGCACCCAGTGGGCACCCCAAGACAAGAGAGCATTGGAGGGGAACAAATTGGAGAGAAGACTCAACGCCTTCGAACAAATGATGAGAGAGTGGAGATACCTTCTCCCGACTCCCAACATATCTGAATTAGAAAAGCGGTACAGGCACTTGGACGAGGAAAGAGCAGCACTGATGGACAAGTGGTCGACCCTTCTAGAACCTAGGGGAAAGGGTGACAATGGATGTGCCTATGAGGGTAAAGAGGATAGAAGGACACACAACATTGAAAGGGGCGGTGACGTAACCGGCCCACTTGATATTTCAAATGATGTTTCGCAACGCGTCGCGGAGGCCAAACCTTCCCCGTCCACCAACAGCACAGGTGAAGTCCTTCACATCCACTCGTCATCCCCACAGCTTGACAGTAGTCAAATAGAGGGCGCTTCCAAAGACTCTCCCTTACCTTTCGGGAGCCATGAGGGGGCCCCGAAAGAAACCCATCTCCAGCTTGGAACAGAGACCACAAGAAGTCGACCTCATGAGTATACAGACAGGAGTTCGCTCCCACGGGTAAGACAACCCGGCAGCGAACCCTATCTCTACCAGAGCGCTGACCTCGCTATCATGCCTCAGTTACGAGGTGACCACGCCACGCCATCAGGCGATGAGGGCGCGACGCGGGAAGGTCTCGCTCACCACAGAGCCTACCAGGGGGCCCGACCTAAGATAAAGCTTGCCGCCATCAATCTGCCCAGATTCTGTGGCGACAGAAGGACCTATTGGCGCTGGCGGGATAATTGGGAGGACCTCCAGGCTTTGGCCGAACCATCAGGATTGCCTGTATGCAAATTATATCACCTTCTTGACAGCGTAGAAGAGCCACTGAGAAAGAAACTCGGGCTGGATCGCTGCAGAACAGCGGACGACGTTTTCAGACTCCTGGACAACCGTTTTGGAGACAGGAGCACAACCGCAAGTCTGATCCTCAAAGGTCTGGAAGAAGTGCCCCCAGTACGGAGTAACCAGCCTAGGCCAATGATTGACCTGGTCCAGGCAGTGGAAACCGCACTGTACGACTTAAAGGACCTTGGGATGGAGGACGTGATCAAAAATCACCTAACTGTTGCCGCCATAGAAAGAAAACTGCCTATAGGCATGCGAGAGAAGTGGATCTCCTATGAGCGTGACCCCGCGAATGGCGTCACTCCCGCAAGTTACTTTGACAGACTCTTGTCATTTCTGAAAGGACAAGAAAGGATCCTCGAGAGGCTAGCACAGTTAGAGATCGGAGCCACCCACGCTGGCGAAAGACCAACCCAGCGTGAAAGGCTGAGCGACAGGGGAGGTGATAGACGGTCATTTACAAGAACGACAGCGAGCGAAGTAAGAAGAGAGCCCCAGAGGGACTCGTGCACCATGTGTGGAGAGGAAGCACATGGGAAAAGACTGTACTTCTGCCCGGCCTTCAAGAAGGCTAAACTACGAGAGAAACGAGCCCAGGTGAAGAAAGCTGGAGCTTGCTTTAAATGCCTCGCTTATCACGGGGCCAACGGCCCATGCGAGAAAAGATTCCTCTGTAAGAAAGATGAGTGTGTAAAGGGGGGCGGCCCTGTCAACCATCATTTTCTCCTCTGCTCCAAGACACAGAGCAGGAACGAAACAACCAATGAGCCCGGCGCTCGTAAAGGGCTCCGAGGCCTTACGGCTGAGCAGGAGAAGGTGGTCACAGAGTTAAAATTGTCAACGCTCCAAATGGAAGCATTCAAGAAAGCCTTCACGAACAGAGCGACCTCCCAAGTGTACGCCAGCAAGAGCCTGTTGGACAAGAGTGGCACAAAAGAATACCCAGTCCTCATGATGCTCATGGACGTCACGACAAGAGGAGGAGACTGTGTTGGAGCGCTGATGGACCTCGCCTCCGACACCAACTATATCACACACAGAGCCGCCAAGAGGCTCGGGCTGGCCGGCGAACCTATCACACTGGTCGTGTACGGTGTTGGGAAGATGGCAGTCAGAGTCGATACCAAGAGGTATGTGGTGGCAATTAAAGTATGGACCCCGAAGGGGACCTTGAGAGCCCACGAAATGCTCTGCTACGGCCTTGAGGACATCGCCAAGGTAGATAGAGTGGTGAACTCTGAGAGGCTAGAAAAGTTTTTCCCATGTGTCAAGCCAGGAGAATTGACCCGGCCTGATACAATTGATCTGCTCATTAGCACCCGGGAAGGTCGCCTGGCCCCACAAAGAATGGAGAGAGCCGGTGATCTGGTGCTATGGGACGGCCCACTGGGCAAAACTGTGAGCGGTGCGCATCCGGACCTCTTCGAAGAAGTAAAAATTACCACGCGTCATTCATTGACCCACTTCGCACGCTCCATGGGAACAACCATAAAGAGAAGATACGAAGACCTCACGGTAGACTTAACCAAGAGGAAAAGCATGAAAGAGGCAGTAACTGCCACAAGCAACAAGGAAGTCTTCGACTGGCTGAAATGGGACAGCATCGGAGCAGCCTGTGACCCCATCTGTGGGGGATGTCGCTGTGGTAACTGTCCTCCCGGAGGAAAGGAAATGACACTGGCTGACGAGCGGGAGCTAGAGATCATCAAGGCTGGCTTGACTTTCAAGGAGAAAGACTCGCACTGTGGGGACTCCCACTGGGATGCAAAGTACCCCTGGAAGGAACAACCAGCATCTCTCCCTAACAATCGCCGAGCTGTGGAGTCGACCTTCTTCAGGACAGAGAAACGCCTCGAGAAGGACCTTTCATGGAAAATAGCCTATACCAGGCAAATCCACGAAATGGTGGAGAGAGGAGCTGCCGTGAAACTAACTAGGTCTATGATGGACCAATGGAAAGGAGCAGTATGGTACGTGAGTCACTTGACCGCACCGAACCCACACTCCGTCACCACTCCAGTACGCATCGTCTGGGACAGTAGCCAAGAATACAGAGGTGTAAGCATGAACAATATCCTACTGAAAGGTCCTGATGTGCTGAACCAAATCCGTGCAGTACTCCTCAGGTTCCGAGAGGGAGAACATGCAGCCATCGGTGACATCAAAAAGATGTATAACTCAGTGTGGCTTGAAGAGGAGGAAGTTCATGTACACCGTTTTCTATGGAGAGACTCACCGCAAGACGAGATAGAGGATTACGCCGTCGTCAGGGTGAACATGGGAGACAAGCCGGCCGGATGCATCGCCCAAGTCGCTATGCGAGAGACCGCATACCTCCCTCGGTTCTCCCACCTGACGGAAGAAAGATCTGTCATCGTGGACAACAGCTACGTGGACGATCTCCTCGTATCACACAATGACTCTCACAGACTGGAAAAGATCCTTAAGGGGGTCGAAGTCATCTTGAAGGCAGGCGGCTTCCACCTCAAACCCTGGGTCCGATCTGGTCACAGTGGGAGGCATGACACCCTGGAGGCCAAGCCAGAGACACTAGTTCTACCGAACCAACTTAAGGAGGAAGATAACAAGGCTTTAGGAGTCGGCTACCGTGTTCAAGAAGATAAGCTCTTCGTAATGGCGTCCATCAACTTTTCCCGGAGAAGGCAAAAGATGAGGATGGAAGCAGATCTAGCCGAAGAAAATATCATAGAGAGGACGCCTAACCCTCTGACGCGCCGAGTTCTACTCAGCCAAATCGCAGGACTGTATGACCCGATTGGTCTCGCAACTCCACTCAAGCAGAAGGGAGTGATCCTAGTGAGAAGAGCATTCCAGGAGGCTGGAAAAATTACCAAGGACACTTGGGACCAGCCACTATCAGAGGAGCTCCGAGAGAAAGCAGTTGAGTTGTTCAAGGAATATGCTCGCCTGAGCCGCGTCACATTCCCAAGAAGTATCACGCCCGCCGGCTGGTTGGGCAAGCCATGGGGGATCACGTTCTCAGACGGGAGCTGTGATTCCTATGGCGCAGTACTGTATCTACGATGGGAGACGTCTGGGGGAGCAGTTGCCCGGCTAGTGGAGTCAAAAGCGAAACTGGCCCCTCTTGATCTTAGAGGTGATCCAGTAAAGGCGGAAATCTGCGGGGCGGTGTTCGCATCCCGTCTAAAGAAGTATGTGCTCAAACATGGAAGAATCAAAATCGAAAGGTGGTTCCACTTCGTCGACAGTCAGACGGTGCTGGGAGCCATCCAAAGAGAAAGCTATGGCTTTCAGACATTCTTCGCGAATCGGGTCGGAGAGATCCAGAAGGCTGGTCCCGTCACTGATTGGTGGTGGGTACCAGGAGAACGCAATATTGCTGACCTGGTCACAAGAGGCCACTGCTCCCCAGAGCTACTCGGAGAGAATTCTGCGTGGCAGTGCGGCCCTGACTTCCTCGCCTACCCCGAAGAGGAATGGCCAATGAAATCAGCCTCAGAAGTTTCTACCGCTGCGAGAGACGCAGTAAGCAGGCTTCAAAGAAAGGCCTTCACAGTTGCTATCACAAGAGCGCAAGCAAAGACAATGCTTCCCCTTGCCAGCTCAGAGGAAGGGAAGAAACCTGCCACAAAAGAAGAATCAGATATCATTATCTCGCCAAACAGAAGCCCTGACAAACTTTGGGGCGGGGCTCTCGTAGGCCAGATAAACCCAAGGAGATACAGTTCTCTCAAGACACTCTGCAACGTCGTCGGCTTCATCCGAAGGGCACTGAAGTTCTGGGTGACAGTAAAAACCTGAAAGGCCCAAACGACGAAAGCTCGTTCGCCAACCCACACATTGTTAAAGTGGGAGGCATTAACTGTGAATGAACTGCAAAGCGCCTTCAGAGAACTATGCCTGGCCGCCCAGGAAGGCGCAGAATTCCCTGTGACCACACTAGACAGACTTGTGGTCCACAAAGAGGAGGACTCCAAACTTTTGCTGTGCCATGGCAGAGTTCAAGCCATGGCCAAAGAATGGCCTGGGGTGCCTTTACTTCCCTACAGGGAATGGGTGAGCATCCTCCTGGCAGAGGAAGCTCACAGGGCAAACCATGAGGGCATTGCAGGAACCCTCTTGCGCATGAGAGATAAAGCCTGGGTCGTGCAGGGGCCAAGAGTAGCCCGAAGCACAATTGACCTGTGTATACACTGCCGAAAGAACAAGGCGAAAATGTGCCGTCAAATCATGAGCGAACTCCCCCCGGAGCGCACAGAACCGGCCGCACCATTCGAGTATACAGTACCACGTTGGACCTCTTTGGTCCCTACAGGATCAAAGACTCAGTGAAAAAGAGAACAAGTAAGAAAGCCTGGGGCGTAGTTTTCTGCTGCATGGCATCCAGAGCAATACATGCCGACATAGTGGAAGACCTCTCGACTGAAGGTTTCCTAAAAACATTCCAACGCTTCACTGCTTTGAGAGGTCATCCTAAGAAGCTCTGGTCCGATAAAGGGACTAATTTCGTGGGAGCAAAGCCAGCGCTGGAAGAACTGTATAAGTTCCTAGCAAATATCGACAATAACAAAATACAGAAGAAAGCCGCAGAGTCTGGTACAGATTGGACTTGGGTGTTCCACCCCGCTGACTCTCCTCATAGGAATGGTGCGGCTGAAGCAGCTGTGCGAGTATTGAAAAGAGCACTAAGCAGCATAGGCAAAGAAGGGAGCCTCACGGCCCTGGAGTTCCAAACCCTCCTATACCTTGCTGCCAATCTATCAAATGAGAGGCCTATTGGCGCCAATGTCCAGCTTCGGGATGGCACCATTGAGGTCATCACCCCCAACACTCTCCTACTGGGACGTGCAAGGCCCCGTGGAGACCCCGGAGGTTTCGAGTCCGCTAGCTACCCCTTCGTCCGTCTGAGGGCAATCCAGATTGAAGTGGACAGGTTCTGGAAACGATGGAGCCAACTGGCGGGACCAGAACTCTTCGTCCGAAAAAAGTGGCACACTCCCGCTAGGAATGTCACTGAAGGGGACCTGGTCTGGCTTGCGGACCAGAACGCACTCAGAGGCCAGTTTCGACTGGGCCGAGTGATAAAGACTCACCCTGACCCAAAGGGTGTCATCAGGGACGTGGAAGTAAGGACTTGCCATAGCCTTCCCGTTACCGCCGGTCATCCCAAGCGTGATCGTCACGTCGGGGTGTGCCCCACCACCGTCCTCCACAGGGACGTCAGGAGGTTGGTGGTACTTCTACCTTTCGAGGAACAATGACCAAAAAAGGGCGTCTAGAGTCGCTTTGTTTCTGGCACAAAGAAGGACGCCGAAAGTCGCCTGTTTCTGGCGCAAAGGACGTCGAAAGTCGCCTGTTTCTGGCACAAAGAAGGACGCCGAAAGTCGCCTGTTTCTGGCGCAAAGGACGTCGAAAGTCGCCTGTTTCTGGCACAAAGAAGGACGTCGGAAGACGCCTGTTTCTGGCGCAAAGGACGTCGAAAGTCGCCTGTTTCTGGCAGGATTGAGAACGTGAAGAATCACCCGATGCCGGTGGTACCTGAGTAGTTTTCGCGGGAGCCACTTGTGCCACCACCGTGAATGTGGCATAGTTTAATTCTTCGTACCCCTGTGAAGGAATAATAATATAGACCGGGATCACTTATATAGTTTGAATAGTTTTAGGAGCCTGACGTTCAGAAAACTAAGTGGGAGGTGGAGAATTATCCGACGTTTTTCCCAATATATTTATCATTATTATCCTTCATTATTATCATGTGTAACATTTATTGTATACATTTATTGCATGAGTTAATTATTATCTGGTGCCGCCTAGTGGACGCACTTTGGAGTACGTATTGCGACTTTGAGCAGGTAAGCTCTCTCTGCGCAGGCGCGTCGCGCTATTTAAGTGACACTCTCAGTCTAGACTGTAAGGTGAAAAGCCCTGTGGGCGAACTCGTGACTGGCCAACGGTACGTAGCATTATATGCGCCGATAATATCCGCATTTTCTTTAATTCATATATCTAGTTATTAATTAATGCTGTCTGTTTTCCTTTCTTTGTATAGGTAAATAATCTGACTAAACGCTGACTACCACTGACTAACGTCTGACTAAATGCTGACTAACGTCTGACTAACGTCTGACTACTATTGACTAAACGCTGACTAGCATTGGAATGAACACTGACTAAATGCTAACTATCGTCTGACTGACGTCTGACTATAAACTGACTAATGTCAGACTGAATGAACATACAGACTAACTAAATGTCTGACTACACTAACCAGAACTGGTTGCTAAATGGCAACTTAACTATTTAACGAACTATCAACAGAACATTACCAATACCACTTCGCCCTCTACTAACCTTATCCACTAATGCTTGGATGTAAGCTACTACCAACTACCAAGCTACAAGCTAAACCCCTTGTTAATTGACCACCTGGTGATTATTGTAACAGAGGATAAGCTGGATGCTGGGCTTCAAGGTCCAAATAAACGAACATTCTTATAAAGTCCGAATTGTTTCTATGGTTCATGAAAAGTCATTTCGCCCACACCCTTCCAAGGGGGACATCTAGTTGACTCATTGACTGAGACTGCTAGATAATTGGACAAGTATGGTAAAGCAACAGTCTATGATGCTCACAGCATTAGAGCAGCCAGCCAGTGGTTTTACAAAACCAGTGTATCACATCTAACAAATGCAGGCTGAACTATTCAATTATATCAACTGTAACTATTAAATTGTTTTTATAAATGTCTCTCTATAAACATACAATCAGTCTCTCTTTAACATGTAAATTAACTGTAAATCTGGCAAATAAGAGCTTTTGCTCTGCCACCATCAAATATACATTAATCAAAAGGGAAAGAAACAATCTCTCTCTTTTGCTGTTGGACATCCGAGTCCTCCTGTACCTAGTCGAAGCGTCGGCTAGTGTTGTGATTCCAGATGCTTTCAATGCAATTGGATGTGCTGTTTTTAGCGGTAGACAGTATTTTGTTTCCTCCGCATATGAACGTGAAGTAGTGATTGAGGCTACGTTTAGACGAGCGTTTTGGGATGGAAGTCTGAACAGAAACCGCAATCACTTTTAATTTTGCGTTTAGACAACCGTTTTGGGGTAGAATTCTAACGACGGAGCCCTGCTGTCACACGATTGGCGCATATGTCACATGACGTGCTGTGAAGACCCGCCCTACTCTGCCTCTGATTCGCAGACTGTGGATGGGGAATGTGATTGTACCAAAGCAGAGTCACTCACAGACAGAGGGACCAGTCACGCCGCGGGACACATTCTTGTGTAACCCTTTCACTGCCACACGACGTCACACCCAAATAAGAAAAACAGCTCAAAATGTATTTTTGACTGTCGAAAACGAAATAAAATACTGCATTCCGCCTGCATTATGAATTTATGATGAGATAGTAACGAAATAGTAACGCACAGCCACTTGGACAAGTAACTGCAATCAGATTACTGGCTTTTAAAGATTAACGCGTTAGATTACTATTTCCGGGGAAAAGTAATCAGATTACAATAACGCGTTACTTAGTAACGCGTTACTGGCATCACTGGTGTCAGGAATCAAAACCAGCAACCATCTTGTTATTAGCCAGCCTGTCTACCTTTAGGTCAACCTGTCTGCAAAAATATAGCAATCGTATATAGACCACATTCAAATATGCATGGTTGGTACTTCTACTGAAATGGCTGACCTTTATCACATATATGGTAAATGGACTGTATTTATAGAGCACATGTTAATCTGTTGACTCCCAAAAGCGCTTTACAATGCCTCCCACTCACTCACACACTGGTGGCGAAGGTAGCCATGCAAGGAGCCTGTTTGTCGGAGCAGTTAGGGGTGAAGTGCCTTGCTCAAGGACATTTCGACATGAAGTCAGGGGGAGCCGGGAACCGAACCGGGAACCTTCAGATTACCAGACGACCGCTCTACCTCCTGAGCCACTGCCACACCATACCAGATACACAGGTAATTATATATTTAAAGCACACATGCATGGGAGTGGATACGGACCAGCTAGCCTATAGCTGTTGGCCAAAAACACCTCTCCTGGAGTTTTAAGCTAGGCTAGTGGTCCGTATCCACTTCCATTATTTTGTGCTAAGCTAGGCTAGTGTGCAGCTGGATAGCTTTCTTCTGAACGCACAGATAGGAAATTGGTATCTATCTATCTAAGCACATTTCCCATAATATTAGCACGGTGCTCTAATAACTTGATGCAAATACTGATGCGCATCACTTAAATGTCACTCGATGGCAATTGTTATATAAAATAATGCAGATATAATGGGTTAGTTCTTTGAGTTGTGACTGCATGGTTTCCTATTTTCTCGGCTTAGATAACAAGATGAATATAAAACAAGAAGAAGATGTGGATCCCTCACAGAAGCAGGCTTGTTTGTTGGGGGAAAGCTTCATCAGGTGTGGACAGGTGCATGAGGCTGTGCGGTTGTAATTGATGAGACACAGGTGTGAACAGGGACCACGTCCATCAT
>NC_140169.1:169256856-169284407 GCF_963971535.1 Notolepis coatsorum | reverse complement strand
AAGAAATGATGAAGGCTGGAATAAGTACATGGGTCTGAAATTAAGGCTATGATAAGTATATTCATCTGAAATGATGAAGGCTAGGATAAGTATATTCATCTGAAATTATGAAGGCTGGGGATAAGTACATGGGTCTGAAATGATGAAGGCTGAAGGCGAAGTACATGGATTTGCACAAAAAAGCTGTGGCACTCAAACAAAACATCCTTTGAGAAACCCTTTTCCCCCTCAAAGATTATGCAAATTGACATACATACCACTGACATACATACCACTGACATACAGACCACTGACATACAGATTGATTGATTGATTGATTGATTGATTGATTGATTGATTGATTGATTGATTGATTGATTGAAAACTTTATTAACAGATTGCAGAATGGGTACAATACAGTACAGCTCAATACACACAATTGTTAAGGGGATGCAGACCAGAGAAAGACTTGTTTACATCAGGGTCCCCCATTTTCAATTCATCAGGACATATATGACATACATGACATACAGATAGTCAGTACTGCTACATCTATACATTTATGACATACCATATTTGCAAATACAGTACTGTTTGTGATACAGAAGGAGTCAAGAAAAGGGAGTATATACATTTGACGTAGAAACTGTACATTGGAGGAGGTTGGGTGGGGGGGGGTTGGGTACATTGGGATATTGACAACCATACTGGGGTAATTTACATTGGAGGTGGTTGGGGGGGGGGGGGGGGGAGGGGGCACGATGTATAAACAAGCAAAACTGTACATTGAGGGGGGGGGGGGGGGGAGACACTGTATAAACAAACAAAATTGTACATTGGACTATTGACAAAACCCATACTAGGTAAATGACTGTACATTGGAGGGGGTTGGGTTAGGATATTTACAGGGGGCCAGTGTTGAATTGCAGTCTCCCGTAGGTGTCCATTGAGAGAGGTTTTGAAAGTGGGTAGTGATCCACATTCCTTTACAGCTTTGGGGGTAGGGCGTTCCACATTGATGTGGCATAATTGCGAAACGTGTTTAGTCCCTTATTTGAGCCGAATCTGGGTTTAACATGATTTGTGGAGCTCCCTCTGGTGTTGTGATCGTGGTATTCACTGACCTTTGGGACGTATTTTGACATGTACATGGGTACCTTGGTCGTGTAGTGTATCTTGTAGACCAGGCCCATTGCAAGTTGCTGTACTCTGTCGTCTACTCTAAGCCATCCTAGGTTGTCAAAGTGGGCAGGGGTGAGGTGGGTTCTAGGAGTAAGGTCAAGCAGTAGTCTGACCAGTTTGTTTTGAGATGTTTGTAATTTTGTTTTTTAGCGCCTTTGAGGTGCTTTGGTACCATGAGGTGCAAGCATAGTCGTAGTACCCCTGAATGAGTGCTCCTGCCAGAGTCTTCAGGGTATTCTTGTTTACCAGAGAGGAGATCCGAAGAATCGAGTTCGTTGGTTGACTTTTTTTATTACATTGGATGCCATTTTGTCACAGGAGAGATTAGCCTCTAGGATGGAACCCAGGTAGGTAATTTCATCTTTCCTTGTGACAATATTGTCACCCACTGTAACTGAGAAGCCGTCGGTCTTGCTGAGTTTGTTATTTGAACCGAAGAGAATGGACTCTGTTTTGCCCATGTGTAATGATAGTTTGTTATCAGCGAGCCATATGCAGATTCTGCCTAGTTCCGAGCTGAGGTTTTTTTCAACCTGTAACTTGTTCTTGTCAGAGACCAGCAGGGCTGAGTCGTCCGCAAACAGGAACAAGTTGCAGTCACAAGCTGACGACATGTCATTTGCATAAATTAAGAACAGTAGCGGTCCTAGTATGCTTCCTTGTGGAACACCACAGCTCACTGTGAGGGGGGGGGGATAGGGTACCGTTTACCTCCACCATCTGTTCCCTCCCCTCAAGGTAGGATTGCATCCAGCTCACTGATAGACTATCAAAACCAATTGCTTTTAGCTTGTCAATCAGAATGGAGTGATTGACCGTGTCAAAGGCCTTTTGTAGGTCCAGCATGACCATGCCGCAGTATTTGCCTGCGTCCACCTCTTGTTTGATGTGGTCATTCAAATAGAGAAGGCATGTGTCAGTGGAGTGGGATGTTCTGAAGCCAGATTGGAATTTGTAGATTAGATTTTTTTCCGCTAGGTACTTTTCGACCTGTTCGTAGACTATTTTTTCCATGACTTTCGAGATGGAGGTGAGAATAGAAACAGGGCGGTAGTTGCCTGGGTCTAATTTGCTGCCCTTTTTGTGCAGAGGGGTCACCCTCACAATTTTGAAGTCCTTGGGGACGTGTCCCTGTTTTATGGAGAGGTTTATTATGTGTGTGATGATTGGGGTGATGGCGGCTGCTGAGTCTCTGAGGAATTTGGAGGGGATGTTGTCATGGCCAGTGGCCTTGTTAGGTTGGAGGGCGCTCAGTTTATTGAGTACCTCATCTGTTGTTACCATTTCCAGCTTGAAGTCGTCCTTGCGGACCCCTAGGTTTTTGTAGTAAGCTACTATGTGTTCTACCCCATAAAGCCCTGAGTGGGAGGGTAGTTTGTTTACCAGTGTTGTGGCTATGTTTGTGAAGAAAATGTTTAAGTAATTGGCTACATCCAGCTTGTCTGTGATGAGCGTGTTGTCCGTTTTTATGTTTATTTTTGAGAATCTGGTTTTAAGTTTTTTACTGCATCCTAGTTGATTATTGAGTAATTTCCAAAGTTCACGTGGTTTGTTTTTGTTTTCCTCAGTTTTGTCATTGATGAAATTCTTTTTTGCAGTTTTGATCATGGAGTTTACGTCGTTTATTAGTCTGTTTCTTTCTAGTTTGAGTTCAGTCACGTGGGCTTGGAGTTCACTGCTCGTGCTTTTAGTAAGCTTTGACTGACTTTTACGAAACTCAGAGAATTTTTTTGTCTCTGGTTTTCATAGCGGCCAGTCTATTGACGTACAGAATACTGACATACAGAATACTGATGGGTGGGGGGGGGGGGGGGGGGGCATTGGCTGTGATATAAAGAATGAAAGCTTGAAAATACAGAAGAAACAGGACTCCCACGAGGGACCCTGATTAAAAGGGCAATTTGAAAGAAATCACACTAATTTACAGTAAAAAGGTGACTAACACAGACAAGGAGACTGAGTGAGTGGCTGCCGACACCGTTAATGTGTTCAGGGGGCCACCTTGGTTCAGGAAAAATACCGCTGACGTTCTGTATCGGGAAGCAGTTGTGCTGAGGTAAGGAGGCCTCCCTCCACCCATCCTGCTTGTGGTTGGCTGCCTTGGCCTTGCTTTGAACCAGGGTATTTTTAAGTGGTTTGGAACCACTGAACCCATGTGCGAAAGGGCTGAAACATCCTTACATCTGTCGGGTTTGTGACTGGATGCTGACCCAGCAACACACAGTTCTAATAAAACCATTATAATAAGAAGAACATTTATAAAGAAAGAAATAAAGTAAAAACATTTTTATTGCATTAGCAAAATACTAGTGAACAGGGTCTGGTCTTGTGTTTGAATTGATTTGTTATCCTTGCTCTTGTCTACCCTCTTTGTCTACCCTCGTCTTGTCGCTTTATTATTGTGATTTTGTATGCTGTGATTTCTATGCTCTATTTGTGATTGTTTATCTCTAAATTTAAATCAAGGTTTGAAAAATGAAATGAAATGAGATGTCTCTCAACTTGTGATGAACTCAGATGGGTTGTTTGTCCTGCGGAAGCTTCTGGGGGGAGGGGGGGGGGGGGGGGGGAACTCTCAAATAGACCTGTGCAAAAACACCGTGTTTGTTCCAGCGTGGCACCCTTGTTTCCTCTGAATCTGGTATCCCTTTCCCACCGAGCTCTAGTTATTGTAGGACGGCGAAGTGGCCTGCAGGCTTATGTCGAGTATAAAACCCCTGGCTGCTGACATTTTCTAACACATTGTCCAATTACCTAGCTGGATTTGGCGCCGGCTTTAAACTCACACTGATCCCAGAGCAGTGGTACATTGGGCATACACTGCTCTCACTGCCCTCGCTGCACTCGCAACAACAAATCAACAACAAAAAAATCCAATCCTAGTTGTCTCACGCGGACATCAAATGTCATCCAGCGACCGAACGTATGTAACTATTTTGAGGTGATTGCATACAAACTCGCGGAGAAACTCATTTCCGAGCTCATTTCCAGGGATGAGTGGCATTATTTTTTGAGGATTGGGCTCGTCTCACAAGGACAGCATCGACTGTGAACGCATCGACAGGAGTCATCTGTTTGTATGCAGAGCAAATCACAGCCTTGACGAGGAGACAGCGACAGACACACAATTTGCCAGACGGCTTTCTGAATGAATAAAGAAAAAACTAAGGAAACAAACTACCGTACGTAGACATAAACGTGGGCCGTGAAGGGCATTCTGTATGGCTGACAAGACTTAATTCAGTATAATACCAGAATATTCATGGCGGTACCCTAAGGTGCTGATGGGAGTGTTGTTATGTATGCTGTGGTGCTTTTCTGCAAAAAGGCATATATTTTCTGTTCTTATTTGTTTTAGAGCCTATTATATTTGGGGCGATATTTGGAGGTAGAGCAGTGTTCTGGTAATCCAGAGGTTCCCGGTTCGATTTCTGCTCCTCCCGGGTAACATGGCACCTTGCATGGTTGCCTCTGCCGTCGGTGTGTGCATGTGTGAGTGAATGGGTAAAATGTGAGTAACAAATTGTAAAGCGCTTTGGATAAAAGTGATATATAAATCATTTACCATTTATTTACCATAATTTTTCTGTGTGATATCACTCAAATTACCACGTGTACCGTTGCCTGCAAACAACAAGTGTCTGTTCTAAAAGCCATGCAGTGTGTTTTGCTTGCATATAGATGACGATCGCTAACGATACAGAGCAATTACCGCGACTCAATTTGTTAGACTCATAACAGCAATGTGATTACTGGAATAGGAAGAGTAACGGCTTCTATTACTGCGTTACAGTAATAATAATAATAAAAAAGAGTCATGCGATTAAAATAAGGTGTTACATTGTGAAGTGTTACAGTCATTCAGATTTGTATCATTTATAATAAAAATGTGGATAATAACAATTTTATTATCGCACTGTTTAGAACCTGTCCACGTTATCCCTGTCTCCTGAGCCGTTTAATCATTGTGTGGTGTGATGTGTGCCTGGTGTCACTGTATGGCAGCCATTGAGCCTGCGTAGGTTGGGTGCTACCAGTGGTGGTGAAGGAGGCTTTGAGTGTCTAGAAAAGCCCTATATAAATGTAAAATGGATTTTATTAAGCATTACTATTTAGCGGTGTGTGTGTTGTTATTGTGTAATGCACAGCAAATGGACAATTATGGCGATGTACTCATATTCACCGCTTTATCTGTGGGATTTGTGTCCTGCGCATGTAAGTGAAGCCTGGTTTCACTATTCACATTTCAAACGTTTGACCCGGGTATACGCTAGCCACACTACACCACCATTAAAGCGTACAGGGTTCATCGCGATAACAGCATCTAGTCACTGTCTCTTTAATTGAATGTTTGTATGACATGTTTGTGTGTTGGGAGTTTCCAAGTGGCTGGTTTAGTTTTGACGCTAATACTTTGGCTAGAAACAACCAATTATCCTCGCTCTCTGGGAGGCCTTGGGGGCTGGCTTTCCCTCTTAAAGCGAATCGTTGGCAGCGCCTCGCAATTTTCAAACTCATGCTGCTCGTCAACCCCCTCCCCCCTCAAAACTCGACCTTTTTCAAATCGCACAACGAATTTACAGATGTTGATGCCTCCAGTTGGGTTGTGTGGCACCCGCTGACACAGCCCCTGAGACCAATTTCTCCATCGCCCTTCAGCTTTCTCTCTCTTTCCCTCTCTCCCCCTCACCACCCATCCCCATTCATCCCTTCATCCCTCTATCCCTCTATCCCTCTATCCCTCTATCCCTCTATCCCTCCTGCTCTCTCTCTCTCTCTCTCTCTCTCTCTCTCTCTCTCTCTCTCTCTCTCTCTCTCTCTATCTCTCTCTCTCTCTCTCTATCTCTCTCTCTCTCTCTCTCTCTCTCTCTCTCTCTCTCTCTCTCTCTCTCTCTCTCTCTCTCTCTCTCTCTCTCACTTTCTCTCTCCCCATCTCACCAGTCCAGACATCCACAGTGTCTCGCAGAACACCAGCATCTATCCAGGCCTCTCGGCTTCTGGCCGTGGTGGATATCAGCCAACCCCCCACCACCTCCTCCCTCACTGAGCTCTTTAAAATGGGATTAGACGTGCTTACTGGCTGCTTTGGAAAATGCAGTTCAATTTGCTCGCTCTTTATCTATGGCAAGCAGTCTTGAGAACACAGAGACGGGAAGGAAACAAGCAAATTAACTCCTGCCATAGTGACAGAGCGGCGGGGATCGCTGAATAGATGCAAACCCGATTAGCGGCGCAATGTCGTCCATTCACGGACGGGGGGCTTACATCTGTAGCGAGCCGAGGAGGAGGGGTGAAATGTTGAAATGCGGCGTCTCAGAATGAGGAGGGTGAGACCGAGGAGGAACTGGCAACCAGGTGGTCTCGGCTCTCGGCACGTACGGACAAAGCCTATTCCGACGATTCTTTCTGGTGGATCTGCTTTGTAAATATAATTCAAATAATGTATTCACCGAAAGAAAGAAAAAAAACCCAGAAGAAAGAAAACAGATTTCATGCTATTAATCTGAGCCTGGCAGAATACCTTGCACACTGATCTGCATATCAAGTAAAAGTTGGCTGGTGTACGTGGGCCTTAATTGTGCCATGCAGGATATATGCAAACTGTACCTTTTGTGACAGAACGGTGGCCTATACCACAAAATCGATGAACCGCTCTATTGAGATGGATTTGGATAGATGGACATTTTAAAGAAATTGCATTATCCAGGATATTAATGAATCGAGATGCAGTTGCAGGCGGATTTCAGGCTGAAGTTACACGAAGGGAAGACATGAACGTTTCATTTTCACTTTTCAGAACGTTGCCTTATCACAGTCAGGTTAGATGACGTTTGTCTCCTGAATTATTTTCGTTGTCAGAAGCTGGGCGTGGTCAGACGGCAACGGATCTCGTCAGTGAATTCAACACTGAGCATGCGCAGGAAGTATTTTGTTGCATGCACAAAAGCACGAGCTCTGGGTTAAAAAAATATATATAGCCTCAAATGTCTGGGAGTCTGTGTTTCAACTTGTTCAACTTGACTAACAGGGTGAAACATTAGGCTATCAGTTTCCTTTTTTTGAACAGATGATATGTTACAAAAAATGGCAGAGGATTATTTGGATTAAAACACAGTAGCAGTTCAACTGGAGAGGAGCTCAGATGATCAGTCCGGAAAAGTATGTTTCTTTTTTCTCCTGTGAGAGTCCGGCGAGGGAGAATGTTGGTGTGTGTGTTGGCGACGCATGTCTTTCCATTGGTTTCATTTGGTTAACATTATTGGGCGAACAAGAAAACGAAAGAAAACTGTAAAATTGTAATGACCCTACAGCTGTTCCAATGTAAATGTGCCTTCCTCCGTGCACTTTCGCCCGCTCTGAAGACGGACTCGGTGTGCCCTGCCACACGCGCTGTTCTCGCACGGAATCCGCGAGTGCCTGCATGCACGACTGGTGTGTTTGCGCTGTGAGGCGTATTCTTCGTATGGCTGCACGTACCGCACCGTGACGGCCGTACCGTAAATTTGCAGGACGAATACACGTATCGTTACACCCCTACCGATAATATAGATTTGATTTAGAAATAGTAGCGTGTACAGGTGAGAAACGCAACACTTTTAGTGAAATGCACGTATTGCTGCATAGCGTTGTTTTCTGGGATTAGACAGGATTACTCTAAAACTATACTCATATTCACCACGGTATAAAACGGGAATGTATGGATGAAAAAAATATTTCTTTAACACATATTGAACGATAGATAGTCGATGTCAAATGGGCCATAGTATTGTATCCATAGCTATAATATAGAATATAGTTATAGCCCTGCAAACACCGGCCACTTATTCCTATCTCTTAGAGCAGACCTGGGCATTGTACGGCCCGCGGGATGATTCTGACCGGCCCGCGAAAGATTACATGATAATAAAAAAAAAAAAAAAAAAAATGTTTTTAATTTCTTTTTTTTACTTTTTTTTTTACTTTTTTTTTTTTCATGTCAACGTTCACACGCACAATATACGCTTAGGAGACATGCTCAGAAGATGTTGGTTCTCTTTGGATCCACCTACATATGTGAACAGACATTCTCAGTCATGACGTTTACCAAGTCCAGGTACAGATCCTCTCTCACTGATGAACATCTGGCAGCTGTGCTTCGCATCTCCACCACAGACATGCAACCTGACTTTGATGGACTTGTTAAAGCTCAACAGAGACTGGATTTCTCACACTGAATGAAAAAAAAAAGAACTGAAGAACACTAAAATGTGGAAATATAACAAGTGAAATGGGACACTTGATATATTTCTTTCTTTTTTTTGCACAGTTCTGAAAACATTAAATGTTTAATATAGGCATGTAAAGTAAAAAAGGCTACAAAACTGGGACACTTTTCTTTACACAGTTCAGTGACATGTCTTGTTTATTTTTGCTATAAGATGATGTGATGTCTTTAGAAAGCTAAGAAAATCATTGTTTTAATAGTATATGAAACTCAAAATGCCCTTTGTTATTAATGTTTCACATTTTGTTTATCATTTTGGAAATCAATTATATTTGAATAAATGATATTTTTGAAAGCTAACCTCACCTTTTAATTGCCAAATAATAACATACACTCTTACCAGGGGTCAAAACAATGCCATTTACTGCTTTTTATATAGAAATAAAATGTATATTATGCATAATTGATTTTGGAATTTTGGCCCGGCCCCCCAACATATTTTCAGTTGCTCATTCGGCCCCCCCGGGAAAAATAATTGCCCACCCCTGTCTTAGAGCATGGCGTTGTAAGTACAAACGATGCTCAACTGCATGGCGTCCATTGAGTTAATGCAAGCTAAGTCCCTGTGTGAGCACCTTTTTCAATCCCTCAGTCACACGCTTATCATAGGCATGCTGGGAAAGCAACATGATTGACGGGCCCTATGAGGGTCCCGGTGCAAGGGCTGAAATTAATTATATTATAATGTTCTTTTCTCTCCATGGAAGCAGGAGGGTTCTGTTCTGCCTTCTCAAACGATGCGAAAACAACCAGCAGTGCAGAGGTAGCCTATTATTACCAGCAGCAGTCCAGAAGTAGCCTATTATTACCAGCAGCAGTCCAGAAGTAGCCTATTATTACCAGCAGCAGTCCAGAGGTAGCTTATTATGACCACATTTAGCTGGATATTCAAGAGTCCCACTACCTGCCTCCATACAGTATACAATTACAGCTTGGGAGGTGTTTGGTATTTTCTAATACTTCTAATACTCAGCATCTGCTAGTTCTGGTATGATACAGGCAGAGTCTGCAGTCCTGGCTGGGGGGGATTGGAGCGGTTCCATCATCTTGCCAACTTCAAGAGTTGAATCTATCCCAGGATAAAAGGCAAGGTGAGTGGATACATTCCAAGGCCCGGATCCAGCTCACACAGGCAAAAAAAAACGTTGAATTTTCAACACATATAATTTACTACACAGGAAAGTGTGGAGGTGGCTCTTCTTCTTACCTTGGGGCTGCCTGCTGGGATGGAAGATCTGCAGGTCAAAGGGCTGCGCGCTGGTCTTCTGGATCACCGTGACGTTGCGGCCCGTCCACTTGTTAGCCCTGGCCAGGGTGTTGGTGCGCCAGTCTGTCCAGTACACGCTTCCCCCAAAGAGGGACACGGCGAAGGGGTGCGACAGGTACTCGTGGCCCCTCAGGATTTCCATGACCCCGCTGCCGTCGTACAAGGCGGAGAAGATGGCATCTGAACTGTTGGGGAGACAGACACGAGAGGGCTTGCGTTTGCAGAGAAACACTGGCAGGGATTCAGTTTTTTACGATTATTTTATTATTGTCACTGTTTTTTAAATGTACATACATTCAGAAAAAAAGTTAAATGCTTGTTTTTCCCAGCTCCTCAACCGATATTTGTAAATAGTAGATAACATATATTCCATCAATACAAACTATAAGCTATAAATATAAACTATAAACTATTAACTAAACTATAAAGCTAAACATAATACACAACGTATATTCTATCTATACAAACTATGCTATGCTAACTATAAATAGTTATAAACTATAGACTAGAAACTAAAACTCTGAACTAAACTATAAAACTAAACATAATACACAATGTAACTGAGGGGTACAATTCCCTGACTGTATTAATAAGTATGGTATCATTAAACCACTACTGTCTTATGTACATTACTACTGGCCATACAGTACACAGGTATATGAGATGAACACGTCCACAATAACACGGTTTCACACAAGTACTTGTTTAGAAGAATATTTATTAGCAGCAATAATATTATATTACATTACTTTACTTAGAGTCGCGCTTGTAAGGTGAAGAATGTGCATGAATAGGTCAAGAGCGTAAGTCCATTAGAATATTACGCAGGAGATAATGAATACCACCTGTATCATAGGAATTATATCTATGGTACACTAGTAGGGCAGCGGGAGATACTAGTAGGGTCCCTCCGGTTGTAGGCCAGCAGGGGGAGGAAATGTTCGAATGCAAAGTCTGGATCACCGGGGAATCAATAAGCTCCAGCTACGGGAGACGGTACATTACTCCCTTGATCGGCAGACGAAAGCAGCAGCTATTCTCCGGTATGCGGTGCAGCATGGAAGAAAGCTAGCCAGCCTCAGGCGTCCTAGAGGCGGGCTCGACGATGCTCCTCACAGGGTAAATCCCACACAGTTGTGGGTGTAGACGATTCTCCGCTCCATCAGATACAGGACCAAAGCAAATATAATCCAGCCGAAAAGGGCTCTGTAGTCGTCGGGTAGGTTATCCAGTGTACATATCCACACGGTCCTCGTCTAGGGCTCCTCGGATGACGGCACCAGGTTAAGCCGCCCAGCCTGGATAAGCACACTAGCTCGGTACGAGGAAGCGTTGGTAATGCTGGTCACTGTAGAACGGTAGCCGCACGATACACTATACATAAATAGACTATTACTGAAATAATAGAATAGGTCGAACTTGACGGTACAGCGTTAAACTCTGATAATTCAGCTATCAATTCGCACGCGGTCTCAGGGCTCTATTTTGGGGCAAAACGGGCCCACTTCACAGCACGTTGTATCGTGGTGTGAGGCTTCAACTTATTGGGTAACTCGAACTTCTGTATTCACCTGCGCCGTATTTATACGTTAGGTGAACAAACTAGTACCAGCCTTATTCCTGTCTCGTATTCTTGCGCAGAGCCGGTCATGTCCAGGCATGTCTTTGGCGGTGACTTTGAACTAGACATTGGGGGGTATGGCAGTGGCGCCTAGTGGATCGCTATCCAATAGGAGAACGAAATATTATGGTCTGTACTAGGTAAAAGGGATATTCCGTGTATATGTACAAAGAATACACAAGGGATATCAGACGATATACAAATACTATGCAATATATATCAAGTAATAAATATATATATTCGGTTTAATCTGATCATTCGTAACACACAACATATATTATATCTATACAAACATACAATACAAGGTACATGTTAGAAGCAGTGTGTGCGTGTAATAAGTCAGGTAAGGTGCTTCTTTGTGTATGCTTGGCAGGGGTGGCGAGAAGCGCTGGGATGAACTCCTCGTAAAGCGAGGGAATAATATGCTTTGCATGAGATTTGTACCGTATCTATGACAACAATGTTGAACTATCGTCACCATCGTCATCACTGATGTGTTCTTTCTTTATCAATTTGACATTGTTTTCACCATGAACTTAATCTCCCAGTGGATGCTAGCCCTTCTACTGTCCTCGGCTGAGTTCGATCGGGGGCCATTTCTCCCACTCCATCTGACAAATGAAACGTGATTGGTTGACTGATAAAAAGGCCGACAATGACACACGGAGAACCTTCCTCACCGGAGCACCGGCGCACCTGAGCACCTGAGCACCTGATCTGGTTAGGATCGCTGAGATGCTTGGTGGAATAGCTAATTATCTACCCACAAAAACATTAAGACAAGTGATTCGTGCTCTAATTGGGAGTCAAGTGCTGTGCTGCCATTTGGGGTAATGCCAGAGTCTGAGAAAGGCTGCAGGAATTATTCTTAGTATAACATATTGGAATGTTCAAACGTTAAGGATATAATACTAGCCATAGGTTATTAAAGCAGTATGACTATGTAATGAGTATTTTTTATTTTTTTTTGCTTTTTCATAATGTATAAATTAATGTATGCTTTGTATTCTGGATTGTTTGTATGTATTAAGTGTGGTTTTTATGCTATGCACTCTTGGAAGAATAGACCGACAGGGCTAAAAAGAGATCCAAATAAAACAAACAAATAAAAGCCTTCCTGAAAGGTTGAGCCTAGACGTTTTAAACGTGAGCCGCCCCCACAACATCTGCACAAAGAAGGCGGAGCCCTCAGAAAAAAAATATGCTGGTGCAGCACTTTTTCTCCCCACTGCAACTACTGTCTCCATGTCGGGAGTAACTGATAAAAGACACAGGTGCTCAGAAAAATGCCTGGTGGACACAAGTCCAAGATTCAACCACTAAAAGTGCTTATTCCAACAAAACTCCCTTTGAGCTTCTCCGATGGGTTAGATGGTTCGAGCCATGTCTGGGTCTATTTAGCAGTTTAGTCTTGTACAAAGAGATTAAAGCCAGAGTGTGCACTACACAACACAGCCAAAGCGTTTCCATAGCTGCCCTGGCATTGCCCTCATTAAAACTAGTGTACCAACTGTCCGCCTGTTTTATTGCAACACTACTATCACCGACATCTAAGAAGGGAGATCCCCCCTTGAACTGCCCTTCTAAGGTTTCTCTCCTCCACACTGCCTGTGGTGCATTTTTTTCCTATTGCTAGGTTTTAGTGAGTTTTTCCTTCCCTTCGCGTGGTTGATAACGGTATTGCTTGGTAGAATAACATTCGTTTTCTGGCTCATATACTAGCTAACTGGACTAGAAACCTCTCTGTTGTGAGGTTGTATCAAACATCCATGATGAAAGATAAGATAACGCATTCAACGCAGAGCCAATGGAATGAAGCCTGTGCCCACTCTAGTCTCCCACGGTGGGGAGGCAGTACGGCAATGCAGTGCCTTGGGTAGCCCACGTGCCAAATTACAGGACGTGAGAAGGGCTTGGCTAGTCTCTTTCAAATGTATGGTTGTATCTTTGGTTCGAACGTCCTCCTTGCTGGAGTAGGGAACAAGCATTTCCAACACATGAGCATCCAATCCAGCAAGTAGCCCATTTATATGCTGATGACACGGTTATCTATATTGTATGGCGGATTCTGTGCAGTTAGCTACTGAAAACGTGCAGCTCTCTTTTATTGCTTTGCAAGATGCCCTACAGCAACTTAAGCTTGTTCTCAATTCTAATAAAACTAAATTCATGATATTTTCCAGGGCAATTTTTTTTTATTACAATAGTTTACAGATATCATCACTAAATGGTACACAAATGAGCAGAGTCACGGAATATACATATCTGGGCCTGTGGATAGACTAAAAATGTACCTTTGAATTTCATATTGAGAAACTTGCATCTAAGCTGCGCCAAAAGGTTGACTTTCTGTACAGAAATCGCTCAAGATTCCCTCAATTCTGTTGGAAAATAGTTGTTGAGTCATTGTCAATATTTGTATCTGTTCTTGATTATGGAGATGTCATTTATCGTCATGCTTCAGCTTCCACCCTGAAACCCTTGGACTCTGTGTACCACTCTGCACTTAGATTTATTACTGGACATAGGTATGATACACACCATTGTATCCTTTACAGTAAGGTTGGTTGGCCATCCCTGGCAGCTCGGCGAGACTATCATTGGCTCTTGTACATTTTCAAGGCATTGACCAGCAAACAGCCACCGTATATAGCTGCCCTGTTGGACAGGAATGCTCCAGTCCATCAAACATAATCTAGTAACTGGATCACATTTAAAGTACCACGGACTAGTACAGGACTCGGCAGGACAGCATTATCGTATGCAGCCCCAAAGTCCTGGAATGACATTCAATCAAAGTTAAAGTTGTTTTGTTGTTTTATCTGGTTGTACACTCAGCAGTTCTGTAAATGAGGTGGCCTCACCTCAGAGCTGAGTATAAATAAAGGTTTCAATCAATCAATGATGAAGAGGGATTGTGTTGCAGGTATTAGTCAGATTCTCAGTTGTCAACAGGAACACTGAGCTATGGCTTGTCAAAAACCTTTAATATTGGATATAAATGCTAGAACAATTTAAATTAATGCTCTTTGACAAGTGGCTGTGGTATAAGCAGGATAATGCCCTGTGTACAAACCTCTTAACAATCGCCCCCAAAAGTGACCATTTTAGTTTTAGTTTTTGAGGACTGCATACTTTTTTTGCAAACCAAAATACTATACTTTATACTTATAGCACATGCATGAGCCTGGTCTCTTTTGAAAGATGACATTCTGAAGTTTGAAAGTTGAAGAAAATTCACTTTTAGTGCTAATGAAATAGAGTAACAAGGTCTGAACTTGAGTTGTAGAAAAACGTGTTACTCTGTAGTAGTTAGTAGTCCAGAAGTAGTATTTCCAAAAATGTTGTATGGCTGAGAAAACACCCTGGGTCCATAGCCTGAAGTTTTGTGTAGTAGATGTCCAAATTTCATAGAAATCCGTTCAGAATGAGTGATTAGAAGCGGTTTTGGTCAAAAGTGAGAGAGATCAGAAAACTATTTTCTCATAGACTTCAATGCATTCAACGGAGAATTCTCTTCCTGTTTTGGCCCGTGACTTTTCACCTAGATCCCTGATTTGCTCATTCCCACATGGGGTACCATTGGAAAGCCCTACTCATTGCTTACAACCCTGTCCAATAGTTTGAGGTGGCTGGGTAGCACAGTGGACTAAGCGTCTGTCTACCACCGCAGAGACACTGGTATCGAATCTGGCTGTCAGCGGTCCCTCCGGCTTGGGCGGTCGTCATACTGACACCGGTGGGTGGTATTCTGGTCGTTGTAAACAGGTCAGTCAGGGCGCCTGCACAGCGAGGGAAGGAACTGGGTAAGGTGATCCTCCCACGCTTTACACTTCCCCAGTGAGAGTCCTCGCTGTCAGGTGAAAAAGAGGCTGCTGGCTGTCTCCTATGTATCGGAGGAAGCATCTGACAGACTTCAGGGCTTTCTAGACCGACCAGTGGGGGGCACATGCGTGCAACGGCCAGGAAGGGGAGAGGGGAATTGGCATAATGACTAAATTGGGATGGGAGAAAAATACAGAAAAATAGGAGGAGAAAAAGCGGATAAAAAAAAACCCTGTCCAATAGTTTTCGCCAAATGATTGATGAAATGAATGAAAAATGAAAAAAATTTAAAGTCTGTCGTCTACTTCGGCGCACGCCTCACATATCGGCATGTAACTCGAGAACCGCTGAACGGATTTTGTCGCCAGGCAACAAATTCTATAGATATATTGTATTAAGAAATATGCACACCTGAGCCGCTAGAGGTCACCAAAGTGCCTGTGGGCAAATCGTCCTCAAGAGGGCCCACATGTGGGCCGTTGCATGCTAAGAGGCAACATCTAATGGACTCTAGAGGAGCGCAAACAACCAAATACCGTCAAATATCATAATTCTACGTTTTTCCCATTTGTGTCAGTGGTGCAGGCTCATTAAACCCAATTTCCCATTAGGGGAGGGAGTGAGTGAGTTTGAAAGGCTGCATCATACCCCGTACCAGGTATTATCTCATGCTGTAATTGAGGTCTAAAAGCTGGTGCACACGCCATGATAGCTGGCTCTAATGGCTTACCGTGCATCAGTCCAAACGATCCTCTTCTCCAGATGATCCAATGTGAGCCCATTAGGCCACGCTCCTATCTCCATGTCCTTAAACACAATGTGTCTGCCCCCTCCACTCATCGATGCAGCCTCGATACGGGGGAACGTGGCGTCCCAGTCCGTCCAGAAAAGGATTCTGGGAAAAGACAGAGAGAGAGAGAGAGTGAGAGAGAGAAATGTTAGTCTGAAATATTGTCTGTTTTTGAAACAGGACAAATCTTCCAAAAGAGAGAGCATGTGAGAAAGGGAATGAGGCCAAAGATAATAGAACCCCACTTTGCCCGCAAGGACAAAAACATTTAGCATAATTGGTTGGAGAAGTCGAATGAAAAGCAGAAATTGCAGCGGGGGAAAAAAATACAAATAAAAAAAAGATCCCATTTGCACAGAAGCTGTGACAACATTGCCAGGGTGAAATTCGACACGTCAATCAATGTAATAACCGTGTGATCCTCAGCCATCCTCACCCGGTTGGTCAATGCCGATTGTGCGACGAAACTGCAATAATTGCACACATAGTGCTGTTGTAAGTGGCCTCATAAACAGAGACATTGGCGGCAGGATAGGGGTTCAGACAGGAACATCACCGGGCGGTCCACCGTGACCCCCCCCCCCCCCAACTCCCCCAACATCTGTGACATTGGCCTGGAAAAGGGAGGCCATCTGTTTTTTTATGACTTTCCACAGTTCAATGAGGCTTGAAAATGAACACTGTCATTGCTTTGACCATCAACAGAGTTGTGTTCGCAGCCCCACCCCCCCACCTCCTCCCCCAAACAAGGCCCCCAGTCTCGCCTTTGTCCACAAAGTCGGGGGGGGGGGCGAATGAAAGCTGGCCGGCAGAAGCTTAAATCACACGCTGACGACATGGGAACAGTGTTAGGAAGAAATATCCTTGTCCAGATCAATAGCCTTATTCATGGGATCAGACCGACCCAATCAATGGCCCACTCCTTTGAGTGGATTCAAGTAATTAGATTAGAATTATTACCCTGGAATGGAACTGCGCCATTGGGCAGCGAAAACGCCCATTAATCCTACTCTGTGCGGCCATGAAATGTACTCATCCTCCCCAAATGTGAAAAAGCACTGTACGAGTGAGTGCATGAGCAGATTATTAATTTCTTAAGAGTGTTAAATTGATTTTAGAAACATCTGAGGGCTTTGCTTTAAGCTGTAATATGTGCAATCAAAAGCCATTTGGAAGATGCTTTTATCCCAAGTATCTCACCGTAAATAAATGACTGCATGGCACATGACACAGTTCATAATGCCACACTCTTGTGCATTACTCAGGGATGGGAAATAATCTAATATTTTTACTCAAGTATGGTACTTACAGTTTTTATTTGGTGGTATTACTTTACCTAAAGGGGAATGCCACTCATTTTAATAATGATGTTCTAGTATGTTCTTCCTGTGCCCCAGGACAGTTGATTTGTCAACACGCGCCACTCTCCTGAAGCTAGAAATCAGAGAGAGACCTCATATAGTAGTCTACACACTACATACTAGGGCTGACCCCTATCAGTCGAATAGTCGACTAATCGATCAAAAGGAGCAGCAGTCCACTGCCAACCTCTTAGTCGAATGCAAAGAATTAAAATACCTTTTTTCTTTATAATTATTACTTATTACTTATAGAAAAGAGGCCTAGAAGCGTGGCTAACGCTAATGGCAAGCATAACAGAGGCTAACTGCCTATGAAAACAGGCACAGAGGCACTGAATGAGGATTTCACCCATCTAATGAACACTAATACTAGACAAACATGTATCCATCAGTGGACCAATTGCATGCTTTCGCAGAGGACAAGAAGCCTTCCGTCGACTCATTCAGACATTAAGCACCCCCCACAGCCCAAATGGAATGATAAAAAGAAAAAGAAAAAGAAATAAAAAATATTATACTTAATTTCTTTTCATAGTCGACTAATTATCGGCACATTTTGGCGACTACAAGTCGACTATACAAATCCTTAGTTGGGGACAGCCCTACTACATACAGGTGGACATAGAGAGGGTACTTCTGAACAGTCCCGTTGCCCATGGCCCTCTGTGGGGCAGATGATCTTCCTCTGCAGCGTGTGTGGAGGCGATCCACTGGTCTCATGTGTCCACCAACACCTAGAGAGGCCCTGGTTTATTCTGTAAGGAGGTTACAGATCCCCAATCACTCTTTCCACTAAGTGGCCGTAATGATTCAGTGTTCCAACCACCACTAAATATCAAATGAGGAAGAAGCAGTGGTGTCTTCTGGGTAGAGTTTTCTGAATTTGCCTCTAATGGCACAGTAGCACAGGGAAGACGTTGGCTGTAGATAGGGAGTCTATGGATGGCTATTGGTAGAAACAGAACTAGCCTACTTGTTCCACCTAGAACTGCTTAGCAAGCTCAGCCTTCTTGTAACCAAGCTATTACTGTATATATATATATATATATATATATATATATATATATATATATATATATATATATATATATATATATATATATATATATATATATATATATATATATATATATATATATATATATATATATATATATACAGTATATATATCAGTGAACATCCCACCCCCCACCTCGAGAACCCCCCCACTCAGAAAAAAAACATGTTTTATCTCTATGCTCCTGCTGGCCTGGGATTTAACCTTTTCTCCTCTCCACTACTCTGCCTGCCTCTCAGGCTTCCTATCACTTATTCATAGTATGCATTCAGATTCTAAAGGATTATTACCCTATATTTATTGTAACTTACAATATAACTGAGAGGGCATACAGACCCTCATCTGCACCTTACACTGTTTACTTGCTCATAATCTCTTATATTCAGAGTAAATTATTTTGTTTACACCGATTATTTTTTATCTTTACTATAATTGTATTGCCTATTTATGTCTTCTACTATCACCATGCTCATACATGTACCTCACCTCCCCCATGCTGCTATGATGCCTGGATTTCCCCAAGGGGATCAATACAGGAATATCTTATATTATCTTATCTCATCACCCCCTTCCCTCTGGTAGAAGACTCCAAAGTCTCAGGTGTAGGACATCTCGTTTTAAGAATAGCACATATCCCGCGGTTGTCCGTCACCTGAACTCAAGTCCTAATGCACAGGCACTTTGTACTATAAGGGCTAGCATTAGCCGACAGGCACTTTAACTCATTCCGCGCCAGACCCGATGATAGTCGGGTTAACTCGCCGAACGTTCAGCGCCAGACCCGAGTATAGTCGGGTTTTGGCCGTTTTTTCTTTTATTCGATATTTCCATTCATTATTCATCCAGGGAGCCTGGTGTTATCATAGGGAATGAGTCTGAGATCACAAAAGTGCAATACCGGCCGCATCCTACCAGGCGGCGGTATTGAGCACCCTTTGAAACTCTGTGTCTTGGGCTGCGAGTCGATTATATTGGTCCGGGCGGACTTTTCCATGTCGGGCAAGGGGAGCGGTTGTCCCGATCAGCTTGAGGAGCGTCAAATGCTCCAGATGGATGATTTATGGCGGATTATGTTGGCGACACGATCAACACCAATAGTGGGACTCGCGATCAGATAATTGGAATAGTCTTTTTGGGGCAGATCCTAGTCAAGGTAAGGGCTATATGATATCAATCTTGCGTTGATCAAAGCATGCCTTCATTGCGATCCGAGCCGTATGTGTGTAACGCTAGTCCAGAACGTATTCCGTTGGCGACGATCAAAGCATCGAAAAACGTGTGTAGGGACGGAACGCCAATGCATTTAGTATAATACACATTGGGGGCTATTACCAGCCTCCCATGAATTACCCTAGACCGCTCTAATACCATACTTATATTCACCACGGTATAAAACGGGAATGTATGGATGAAAATGTTTTTTCTTTTTCACATATTGAACGATAGATACTCGATGTCAAATGGGCAATATTATTGTATCCATAGCTATAATATATAATATAGTTATAGCCCTGCAAACACTGCCACTTATTCCTATACTTTAGAACGCTGTCCTTTCAACCACACAGTATACAGCGCCCTCTGGCGCTGAAAGTGTTAAGGCAATATGCACTTTAAATTGGAGCACTGAGCTCTTTTAGGCACTGTAGCATTTTTTTTTATTGTTTGTGAAATACGTCTACTTCAGGGATTGCATTGCATGTATTCTTGTATGTTTTTATATTGTATGTTTTTATACTGTAGGCCATATGTACTGTATGTTTGGCACCAAGACAAATCCCAATCAACCATGTGTTGAAATGGCAATAACGTTTTCTATCTATCTATCTTATCGTATTGTATCCAACAACATAAACAAAGGAGAATAATAATAATAATAATAATAATAATAATAATAATAATAATAATAATAATAATAATAATAATAATAATAATAATAATAATAATAATAATAATAATAATAATAATAATAATAATAACAGATGGAGTTTTTGGAACACTTGATCTAATGGATGTCTGTCAGTTATTAGCACCATTTGCATTACTGAGCACCAGTTGCAGAATGCAGCTAGAGAACCACTTTGCCCAGGTAGAGCTTCAAAACGTTCCATTTCTATTTGTGTCTTCTTCCATTAATAGATATTTTCGAGTTTCCATTTAACACGGATGCCTGCTGACTGAGGGTAAAGTTTGCCATCTCCGAGACATAACAGTTTACAAGCGGCATCTGCATGCTTTTCAACTCAACAAACAAACAGTATCTTGCACGTTAGGCTCTGCAGGGCACAACACACCAATATACAAAGAACTTATGATTTAGGTTTCTTATATTCTCACCCGAGATGCTTTTCTAGGAAAAATGAATGCGATGCGAGCCGCAAAGAGAGGACAGAGCAGTAAGGTGTGTGAGGCCAGGGAGCAGGATGAGCTACATCTCTTTTCATCTCCACAGCTGGGTCCGCAGGGCTGTTATTGATGTATTCTATATCTGTGGCCTTAATGGACCCTAACACAGCAGACATCTTCATACATCAAAGCAGATGCGGAAGTGGAGGAATAAAAGACAATTGCTATTTCACTTTATTACAAAGACCTCAGAGACTTTGATGGATAGTGTAACCCTGGGGGGGTAGGAGGGGGCTGTATCAGACTCATACTGTTCCGTGGGAGTCGGTGCATGGCCTACCCTTGTCCCGGGTCGAGGGCGATGGCCCGTGGGTGCTCCATGCCTCCGGCGATCAGCGTGGTCCGCATTTCACCGTTCAGCTTGGCCACCTCGATCTGGTCCAGGTTACTGTCGACCCAGTAGAGCTTCCCGGTGATCCAGTCCACGGCGAGACCCTCTGGGGTGGCCAGGCCGTGCTGCACCACAACCTCGATCCCCGTTACCCCTGGGAATAACAACAACACATTGACATCAGCCAACAGTGTTATAGGAGCACAACCACAAGGGAGTGGGGCGGGTGGACTAGATAGATGCTAGAGATGTTTCAGTGTTTTTTAAACATTTCCAATGGGATTAACATTAGGGGTGGGAGAAAAAATCGATACGTAGTAGTATCGCGATACTGTGCGTGGCGTTACTGTATCGATACAGGGATGCCAATTATCGATATTTAATTATTCAATTTTTTTTATTTTATATCTTTTTTTTGTATAAGGAAGTTGCATTGTTCATTTCAATACCTGTAATAGTACAGTAGTCCACACACACGCACACATATGCATTGAGTTAAGTTGGAATATGACTGTAATACAAACAGTTCAGTTTGTCAGGTACTACATGCAACACAGATTACAGTGTTGGCATCTGTCTGCTTGAGAAAAGACCATGTTCTGCAATAAAAATGATTGAAGTGAGATGAACAGACTGAACTTTTATTGATTAGATAAAACATGTTGACAACGTTTTACTTTGCAGTCACAATACATACATCACAATATATCGCAATATTAATATTGCAATACTCAGCATATCGCAATATATTTAGTATCGCAAAACTATCGTATCGTGACTCAAGTATTGTGATAGTATCGTATCGTGAGGCCTCTGGTGATTCCCACCCCTAATTAACATGATACCACATCTGTAATGTGCATGGTGCCATGTGTAGCTTTGCATTCACATTAACAGTTGTAATCACAATACCTTCATATGAACTATATGTGTTAACTATATGCGTTATCACTCATGGAATCATGCAGTACCATGTGAAGTTCCAAAAATATAGACAAACTAGAATGGGTGTTTTTTGGGTGTACAAAGTGGACATTCAGTCATAGCAGTTCATAAAACAAGTCATTTCAGACAAACATTTCTGAGTAAATTTGAACTACTGACATGCATTTCTTGTATGTATGCATATGTGTCTGTCCCTATATCTGTAGCCTATCGTTCTCCTCCTGTATGTAACTCTCTGTACTGTATCTCTCCACCCTCTATCTCCCTCTGTGTGTGTGTGCCTCCCCTCTCTCTATCACCCCCCCTGTGTGAGTGTGTGTGTGTGTGTGCCCTCCCACTCTCTCCCTCTGTGTGTGTGTGTGCCTCCCCTCTTCCTCGCTTCTTCTGAACAATATGCCCAGACAATGAAAATAACCCCTTACATGGTAAAATAACAATCCCTGTCATTTTGGTTATTTATTGTATTTAATACATTCATTTGCATAAAGCAAGCAAATCTGTCCACTATCATGTTGATAAGATAATATGTGACAGCGCACAGCAGTATCGACCAGTATTAGTCCGGCGGCATTTCGCATGAGACCAAAATTATTATTATTATTATTATTATTATTATTATTATTATTATTATTATTATTATTATTATTATTATTATTATTATTATTATTATTATTATTATTATTATTATTATTATTATTATTATTATTATTATTATTATATATTTTTTCTTCGTATACAGTTTGAATGTTTAAGAACATATTTACTATAAAAGTGAACAGTTACAGTATCTCTAATAGTAACAATTCTTTGTTTAACACATTGGGCGCCAGCCATTACCCTTAACCTTGTAGCTAATGCGCCAGGTTTCCATAGCCTACTTTCACTGTGCATCACTATGTTTGGAGAGCTATATCTATATCCTATATTATAGCTATGTAGACAATACTATGGTCATTTGACAGTCACTTTCTTCCGTTGAACATGTAAAAAAGAGATAATCTTTTCATGTATACGCTCGCGCGTTATCCCGTGGTGTATAGTTTAGGAGTGATCCGGGCTAATTCCTGAAAAGCTGAGTTATAGGGCGCTACGTGAATTCTGCTATAAGCATTGGCGTTTCTTTCCTGGACACACTACTATTTACAAATGAAATGTATACAGTAGGTATTATGTTTAATCATGAATGCATGAAAGGGGGGGGGGGGGGGGGGGGGGGGTCGTTTTTTGATGCTTTGATAGCCAGTAATGGCATTCGTTTTGAACACCACACACGCTGATCAGCTGGATCGATATGAAATCATTGTAGGATCAAGGTGGAATTGGCGTCAGATAGTCCTTACCTTTGATCGGGGTTATTCCAAAAAGAATATTCCAATTGTCTGATCACGATTTCCATCTGGTCCCAGAAATAATTTGGCACAACTTATGGATCGAATGTGCTAGATGCGTTTCGAAGTGGTCAGATGAAGCGATTTACTTGGCTCTGTCTAAATTCTGCGCCTGGATGGGTTTAGATCTAACACACGTGAGAAATAAGATTTCAAAGGGTGGGCGATACTGCCACGTAGCAGGATGCGGCCGGTATTGCACTTTGGGGATCTCAAAATGATTTCCTATAGGGACACCGAGGTCCGTGAACCTGTAATGAATAAAAATATCGAATAAAAGAAAAAACGACCAAAACCCGAGAAATCTCGGGTCTGGCACTCAACCGCTGGAGAGTTAACCCGGGATATCTCAGGTCTGGCGCCGAATGTGTTAAAAAAGGATGTTTCCGTGTGAATTTGGTCATTGCATGGGGGCGGAATTAAATTTGCATGCGAATTAAGATGAGTGTTTTCCTTGGCAAGTTTGAGTTGAGAGAGTGGGAGAGCGACAACCATAAATAACACACATGGCCTCTATTGATAAACTTTCCATCGGATTTAATGAACGTGTCAATGACTCTACCTCGGAGGGTCTGTCTTTATGCGTCTTTATGGGTAAGTTGTTGACTAGTTTAATCTTGGTGTTTTTTTTTGGGGGGGGGGGAAACTGGGACATTTAACCCTTTCACTACCACACTACCAAATGATTAACCTTGCACTGTGACAATACATAAGGTTAACCCTTTCACTCACTGTCACACGACAAAGGGTTAAGGCCAGGGCTGTATTGTATTGTGTTTTTTCTCTTAACTCAAACAAATAAAAAACACCAAAGAATCCCCAACTGTCGAGTTGTAACAATAAATAGAAATAGATAAATAAACAAGGGTGATGGTGATAAAGTGTTATGTGCATTGCTATGTAGTGTCAGGGCAGTGTTGTCGAGTAGGGCCGTGTATCAATGACATGCATTGCAGTCGCTCTCTGCAAACGCTGGAGGAAGATTTAGTCTATTTACAGTGCCTGAGAGAACAGTGAAAAAAAAAGTACTGGGTGGAGGGGGGAAACAGAAAACTCGTGAGGAAAGCACTTTGACATAAAGGCAAATTGCTTTTCTACAGTGTTCCATTAAAACGTGAAAAAAGGTTTTCCGCTTTTACCCCCCGACTGTCTATAATCCAGCTGTTTACAATTATCCTCGGATGCTGTGCCCTTTGTGCGAGTCTCACAATATGGAGAAACAGGTACGGTGGGGGGAGAGGCTTTCTATGACACACACAACAGACACACAATGTATGGGATATATATATATATATATATATATTCTGTACAGAGCCAAGAAGAAACTCTAATTCATCATCCTCTGAGGAGAGGTACAAGAAGAACACTTGAAGACTTTTGGTCCCTCAGCATTTTGGCTTTAAACCCGACAGGAAATAAAATAATTTGTCAATGGGAAGGATGGTATCAGCTGATGCTATCAGACCGTGGCTTATAAACACCTCGGCACAGACCTGGGGGGGGGGGGGGGGGGGGGGGGGTGTTATCACTGGGAGCAACTCTCCGAACGATGTGTTTTGGAGGGGTGGATGGTGGACGGGTTCGGGGTAGGAAATGGCTTGATGATGGGTTGAACCGATACATCACGGCACCTTGGGTATACTGTGTCTGTGTGGTGAGCAGTGATGCCACAGATTACTTGTAAAAGTAATCTGATTACTGATTACTCCTTTAAAAAGTAATCTAAGTTACTTTACTGATTACTTGATTATCAGAGTAACTTAGTTACTTTGAAAGTAACTACAGTAGGTTACGAAGTCGTCGTCGTTCCCCCAACAGTTTTTTTTAAACGCTTTATTGAAAGTGCATAAATTGTTTTTAACTTGTTTCTCTGCACATAGCGTAAATTGTTAAACTAGTGCTTCAGCTTCTGTACCATCAAGTATGGTAAAGCAACAGTCTATGATGCTCACAGCATTAGAGCAGCCAGCCAGTGGTTTTACAAAACCAGTGTATCACATCTAACAAATGCAGGCTGAACTATTCAATTATATCAACTGTAACTATTAAATTGTTTTTATAAATGTCTCTCTATAAACATACAATCAGTCTCTCTTTAACATGTAAATTAACTGTAAATCTGGCAAATAAGAGCTTTTGCTCTGCCACCATCAAATATACATTAATCAAAAGGGAAAGAAACAATCTCTCTCTTTTGCTGTTGGACATCCGAGTCCTCCTGTACCTAGTTGAAGCGTCGGCTAGTGTTGTGATTCCAGATGCTTTCAATGCAATTGGATGTGCTGTTTTTAGCGGTAGACAGTATTTTGTTTCCTCAGCATATGAACGTGAAGTAGTGATTGAGGCTACGTTTAGACGAGCGTTTTGGGATGAAAGTCTGAACAGAAACCGCAATCACTTTTAATTTTGCGTTTAGACAACCGTTTTGGGGTGGAATTCTAACGACGGAGCCCTGCTGTCACACGATTGGCGCATATGTCACATGACGTGCTGTGAAGACCCGCCCTACTCTGCCTCTGATTCGCAGACTGTGGATGGGGAATGTGATTGTACCAAAGCAGAGTCACTCACAGACAGAGGGACCAGTCACGCCGCGGGACACATTCTTGTGTAACCCTTTCACTGCCACACGACGTCACACCCAAATAAGAAAAACAGCTCAAAATGTATTTTTGACTGTCGAAAACGAAATAAAATACTGCATTCCGCCTGCATTATGAATTTATGATGAGATAGTAACGAAATAGTAACGCACAGCCACTTGGACAAGTAACTGCAATCAGATTACTGGCTTTTAAAGATTAACGCGTTAGATTACTATTTTCGGGGAAAAGTAATCAGATTACAATAACGCGTTACTTAGTAACGCGTTACTGGCATCACTGGTGGTGAGAGTGTGCGTGTGCATGAGTTGTGTGTGTGTGTGTGTGTGTGTGTGTGTGTGTGTGTGTGTGTGTGTGTGTGTGTGTGTGTGTGTGTGTGTGTGCGTGTGCATGTGCATGTGCACGTACCTCCTGACTCGGAAAGCCTCCCCCTGTAGATCTTATCTTCGACCACATCTGTCCAGTAGAGAAGGCTACGGTTAAAGTGGAAGTCGAGTGCGATGGTGTTCCTCAGGCCTGGCACCAGCAAGCTGTAGTCCCGCCTGTGGAGGTCTATCCGTCTTATCTCGTGCCGGATGGAGAAGATGATGAAAGCCTCAAAGGGATCTGGTCCGGCGGGTAGGTTGGTGGTGGTGGTTTCATGGAGGAGGAGGGGGGGGGGGGGGGGGGGGGGGGGTGCAAACAAACAAGTTGTATTTGTGTCGATGCCACTACAGTACCACACAACCACGCAAGTACACGTATGCACATTCACACACACACACAACACACACACACACAGATACACATTCGCACATGTTGGCGTCCACACACACGTGCATGTGGTGGCACCCAATTGCATTGACAACCAGCTGCATGCGCACACAGGAGCGCATGCAAGCTGGCTCACCATGTCTCATGAATGGGCACCTCGGCGAAGCTTATCTACAGAGCATTCAACACAGAATAGCTCTCTGGGGAATGGTTTGTGTTGTGGCACAAAAGCAATTAAAACAGTGTCCTTGCTACTATACACAAAGGCACACGGTACTGTTGCTGCCAGACTGGCACAAACTTAACCGGCAAAACTGACGTTCATGGCTATGCAAGCTAATTTCAAACAAACCCACAGTTACTTATTCAGCGCGATGATGGCATCTGCAATGCAAAAGGCAAGCAAGAGGAGCTGAAAGCCCTCAAAACTTCAGAGCAAATTCATTAACACCTTTGTCAAGATTAAATGAGGATGTTTGTATTTGTGTGCAACATTTGATTTATGGTAGCGCCATACAATTTTGATCGGCTTCCAGCGGAAATTGCATATTCGTTTGCTACTTTAACATAAGATTAGCGCCGCTACTGCCATCAATCTTTGTATGAAATAGAGAAGCAAGTAATCAAAACGAGGCCCATAAATCTGAATGTGACAAGCCAAAGACTGCGCCATATCCCTATCCTCTTCCAGGCAGCTACAGAGCAGACTCACGAAATAGATTCAATAACAAACAAACAAACAACAATTTTTTTATCTAATTAATTACAGGATTTGTGAT
>NC_140169.1:169034808-169256656 GCF_963971535.1 Notolepis coatsorum | reverse complement strand
AGGTACGGTGGGGGGAGAGGCTTTCTATGACACACACAACAGACACACAATGTATGGGATATATATATATATATTCTGTACAGAGCCAAGAAGAAACTCTAATTCATCATCCTCTGAGGAGAGGTACAAGAAGAACACTTGAAGACTTTTGGTCCCTCACTCAGCATTTTGGCTTTAAACCCGACAGGAAATAAAATAATTTGTCAATGGGAAGGATGGTATCAGCTGATGCTATCAGACCGTGGCTTATAAACACCTCGGCACAGACCTGGGGGGGGGGGGGGGGGGGGGGGGGGGGTGTTATCACTGGGAGCAACTCTCCGAACGATGTGTTTTGGAGGGGTGGATGGTGGACGGGTTCGGGGTAGGAAATGGCTTGATGATGGGTTGAACCGATACATCACGGCACCTTGGGTATACTGTGTCTGTGTGGTGAGCAGTGATGCCACAGATTACTTGTAAAAGTAATCTGATTACTGATTACTGATTACTCCTTTAAAAAGTAATCTAAGTTACTTTACTGATTACTTGATTATCAGAGTAACTTAGTTACTTTGAAAGTAACTAGGTTACGAAGTCGTCGTCGTTCCCCCACAGTTTTTTTTTAAACGCTTTATTGAAAGTGCATAAATTGTTTTTAACTTGTTTCTCTGCACATAGCGTAAATTGTTAAACTAGTGCTTCAGCTTCTGTACCATCAAGTATGGTAAAGCAACAGTCTATGATGCTCACAGCATTAGAGCAGCCAGCCAGTGGTTTTACAAAACCAGTGTATCACATCTAACAAATGCAGGCTGAACTATTCAATTATATCAACTGTAACTATTAAATTGTTTTTATAAATGTCTCTCTATAAACATACAATCAGTCTCTCTTTAACATGTAAATTAACTGTAAATCTGGCAAATAAGAGCTTTTGCTCTGCCACCATCAAATATACATTAATCAAAAGGGAAAGAAACAATCTCTCTCTTTTGCTGTTGGACATCCGAGTCCTCCTGTACCTAGTCAAAGCGTCGGCTAGTGTTGTGATTCCAGATGCTTTCAATGCAATTGGATGTGCTGTTTTTAGCGGTAGACAGTATTTTGTTTCCTCAGCATATGAACGTGAAGTAGTGATTGAGGCTACGTTTAGACGAGCGTTTTGGGATGGAAGTCTGAACAGAAACCGCAATCACTTTTAATTTTGCGTTTAGACAACCGTTTTGGGGTGGAATTCTAACGACGGAGCCCTGCTGTCACACGATTGGCGCATATGTCACATGACGTGCTGTGAAGACCCGCCCTACTCTGCCTCTGATTCGCAGACTGTGGATGGGGAATGTGATTGTACCAAAGCAGAGTCACTCACAGACAGAGGGACCAGTCACGCCGCGGGACACATTCTTGTGTAACCCTTTCACTGCCACACGACGTCACACCCAAATAAGAAAAACAGCTCAAAATGTATTTTTGACTGTCGAAAACGAAATAAAATACTGCATTCCGCCTGCATTATGAATTTATGATGAGATAGTAACGAAATAGTAACGCACAGCCACTTGGACAAGTAACTGCAATCAGATTACTGGCTTTTAAAGATTAACGCGTTAGATTACTATTTTCGGGGAAAAGTAATCAGATTACAATAACGCGTTACTTAGTAACGCGTTACTGGCATCACTGGTGGTGAGAGTGTGCGTGTGCATGAGTTGTGTGTGTGTGTGTGTGTGTGTGTGTGTGTGTGTGTGTGTGTGTGTGTGTGTGTGTGTGTGTGTGTGTGTGTGTGTGTGTGTGTGTGTGTGTGTGTGTGTGTGTGTGTGTGTGTGTGTGCGTGTGCATGTGCATGTGCACGTACCTCCTGACTCGGAAAGCCTCCCCCTGTAGATCTTATCTTCGACCACATCTGTCCAGTAGAGAAGGCTACGGTTAAAGTGGAAGTCGAGTGCGATGGTGTTCCTCAGGCCTGGCACCAGCAAGCTGTAGTCCCGCCTGTGGAGGTCTATCCGTCTTATCTCGTGCCGGATGGAGAAGATGATGAAAGCCTCAAAGGGATCTGGTCCGGCGGGTAGGTTGGTGGTGGTGGTTTCATGGAGGAGGAGGGGGGGGGGGGGGGGGGGGTGCAAACAAACAAGTTGTATTTGTGGCGATGCCACTACAGTACCACACAACCACGCAAGTACACGTATGCACATTCACACACACACACAACACACACACACACAGATACACATTCGCACATGTTGGCGTCCACACACACGTGCATGTGGTGGCACCCAATTGCATTGACAACCAGCTGCATGCGCACACAGGAGCGCATGCAAGCTGGCTCACCATGTCTCATGAATGGGCACCTCGGCGAAGCTTATCTACAGAGCATTCAACACAGAATAGCTCTCTGGGGAATGGTTTGTGTTGTGGCACAAAAGCAATTAAAACAGTGTCCTTGCTACTATACACAAAGGCACACGGTACTGTTGCTGCCAGACTGGCACAAACTTAACCGGCAAAACTGACGTTCATGGCTATGCAAGCTAATTTCAAACAAACCCACAGTTACTTATTCAGCGCGATGATGGCATCTGCAATGCAAAAGGCAAGCAAGAGGAGCTGAAAGCCCTCAAAACTTCAGAGCAAATTCATTAACACCTTTGTCAAGATTAAATGAGGATGTTTGTATTTGTGTGCAACATTTGATTTATGGTAGCGCCATACAATTTTGATCGGCTTCCAGCGGAAATTGCATATTCGTTTGCTACTTTAACATAAGATTAGCGCCGCTACTGCCATCAATCTTTGTATGAAATAGAGAAGCAAGTAATCAAAACGAGGCCCATAAATCTGAATGTGACAAGCCAAAGACTGCGCCATATCCCTATCCTCTTCCAGGCAGCTACAGAGCAGACTCACGAAATAGATTCAATAACAAACAATCGCGGCAACATAAAGTTTGAATTTAGAATGCGGGGGGGGGGGGGGGGGGGGGGGGGGGCGATTTTTTTATCTAATTAATTACAGGATTTGTGATAAATGTATCTAATTAATCGCATTTTAATCGCATAACAATTTTAGGCCTGATATTTTATATTCTATAATCATATTTCAAATTGCATGTGTCCGGATGGCAGAAGTCAGTACTGTATCTACAAAACCTTCTGTTTAATCATCTTCCTTTATTCATTTGCTTAGATTTTTCAGGTCTGGTCAATTTTTGCATGGTGTTATTCACAGTCAAAGATAAAAAAAAAAATCTATTGAATTGATATTCTCATTTGGTTCATTACAATTTACTCAAGCCTAGTAACAGACACAGTATTTCTGACACTGGGAATACATTCCCTGAGATCCATAGATGTCCCTAGAATCAGATACCAAGAACATGCAAATAGACCATATTAAAAAAAAAAAAGTCTGTAAATGTTTATTCTATGTTTTAACCCTTTCACTGCCACACGACAGAAGGTTAACCCTTTACTATCACACAACCGACAGTCGCCGGCTGTTGTGTGGCAGCGAAAGGGTTGACCCTCTGTGTATTGTCACTGTGAAAGGGTTAACCATTTTGGTAGTGCGGCAGTGAAAGGGTTAATGGAATGAATGAGATTTAAAAAAATATATATAAAAAAAACATAATTTTTATTTTATTTTTTTTTAATACATTTTGAGTAAATTTTCATAACGCGCTAATTTGCTGGGTAATTAATTAATCTAATTAACGCGATAAACTGACAGCCCTAGAAAAAACACCTGTGATTGTGCGGCATGCGGCGGGATAGTGTGTGTGTCCGAATGAACAGAGTGAACAAACGCCCCTTGCAGGTTTCAAACTGATTAAGTTAGAACGGACAGTATATCCTAGATCACCAGGTCTCGCCGTTCACCGGACAGCCAGCCCTCATTTCTTCGAGGCGCGATGCTAAGTCATTCCAATTATAACAGGTTCAGTTTTGGGGGGGATTCTTTCTTTGGCTTTCAATGATCTATAACGTTAGGTTATGACTATAACCAAGTTCTGTTAACACTAGTGGACGCTCTGCGTCTCATTGCATATATCTCGCTTCAGCATATATACACTGAATAAATTTCAAAATGTACCTTTAAATGCCAGCATTTATCTGACCACACCCCCATCCGCTTACCTATATAAGCAGGGGTGGTGCCACACACTCATCTCCTTCCCAACAAATTTCACCACAATGAAAAATCAAGGGCCGCAGCGGCGTCTAGACGCAGAGCGTCCACTAGTGTTAACAGAACTTGGTTATAGTCATAACCTAACGTTCTGTATCACACTAGCTCCCGCTCTGCGTCTCATTGCATAATAGGAGCTGAGCGGGAGCTAGAAGCTCGACAAATACACCCCGTTGAGGCCCCCCACAGCCATCAGATCAGGGAGGGCCGAGCCCCCCCGACCCACCCTAATGGAGGGCACCCCCCCTATTGGTGACTTCACGGGAGGGCGACGGACCCGACCGTGCGAAGAGGCACTCAAGCAACTCAACGCACAGGGTGAGCAGAGCGTGGCTTGACCCCATGACTACACACACGCACAACCCGCATGCCACCCGGGAACGAACGGAGGAAACAACCTCGTTACTGCCCCCAGAATCACGGGGTCAAGGGCAAACCCAACCCCGTGGCAAGGCCGTAGCAGCGGAGCGCGAAGGAAGACCCAGACCCACCAAAGGGACTGGACCCCCTGGAACGGGGGCCCGGAGAAGTCCATGATGCCAGCATCAAGACCCCACCAGGTGGGCACTTAGTGACCCCGCCCCCCCACATCGCCAGCGTATTCGGACAAAGGCCCCTCAGCCGAGCGGGCCCTGTCCCCCCAATAGTACACCGCCTGGCACACTGACCCTGCAGAACAGGCAGTCAGCATGGCGTAAGCACACAAAAAGGTTTAACCAACGGAAGCAGGCAGCGCACCGGGGGAAAAAACCAGGCAACAGGCTGTTAACCCTAGCCTGGAGACTGCGGACGAGACAGGCGCCAGAGGGGACAGCTGAACACAGCCGCCCCGGCGGAAGGGGCGTATGCTGGCGTTGTTGCATGACCAAGCCTCCATTTAAAACCCCCACCCAGAGGGGTTGAGGCAGAGAAGGCTGACACGATTGGCAGACGTCATGAACGTGCAGGGGCACCCTCAACCGGTGAACCCGGGGAAGTTGACACTGCTCCAACACACCAGGGAATCAACCACCTTGGTGTTACCCAATGCGGTGGTATGTTCCTATAACCCCTCAAGAAAAAACTCCAAAACACACCTGCTATACCGCAGTACAAGTGTTTGTTTTCAAAAAGGGTTAACCCAGGCCTACGGGTCGACGAAACATTACTTCGGACCGGGCCTGGCGATACGGGAAGCATAGGGCCACCAGAGGAGGTCAAAGACCACCCCAACAGGCCCCTCTTCGCCATGCGTGAGAGAGGAGCGAAAAATAATGGAGAACCCGCCCCTAAGCACACCGTACTTGGTATTCCCAGGTGGTCTCCCAACCAAGTACTAACCAGGACCAACCTGTGTAGCGGCCCGAGATCTGACGAGGTCGAGCGTGTACAGGTTGGCATGGCCGTAAGCCATTACGACAGTGCTGAGTAAAAAACGTACCCAACCAGGGTCTCCATAGTGCTTAACCCTGTGACACCCGGACCAACCTGGCATTTTTCCCCTGAAAAAAGCCAAGTCCCTCAGGGTACCAGAACAGCAGATCTGCATCCCCGGCGGACAACAGGGTTCAACTGATCTGGACCAGCGTGACCAGAACCAGTCCCGTGCCCTAACCACGCCGACATGCCTACTCCAGGAGAAAGGGCAGATATGCGTGTTGATCTTAACATGAAAAGAAGGCGCCACCCAGACGTTCGGGCGAACCGCGCCGGTGGCCCACCCCCAGGGCGTGAGACCCCTCTACATATGTTCAGATCCATTCCGTCATCATCCCCCAGACATGAACGAGAATCCGTCGATAACCAACCCAGGTCGTGGGATGTGGTCGTCGGAAGAGGAAAAACATCCATCCCAGTTGCTTTATAAAAACGCCGTTTTAACCTCAAGCAACCAAGGCGTGCCAGTCAGTCGCCTGTTTACAGCGAGCTAGCACTATACGTGCGTCGGGACACACCCACATCAATGAACAGGCTATTTAGACCTGTCATTGAATCCCCAAGGCGCCCAGGGGAACGACAAGAGGGGTGTGACACTTCCTAACTCCAACTCTTTTTTAATAGAAAAGAAGGAAGCACCAACAGTATGTATCCCAGTCTACACAGCCGGGGGTAAAATTTTTTCACATTTTTACATCCCACCACCCTCCCATAGGAAGGAGACGGGAATCCCAGAGACTTCCCACGCGAGCTGTACAGATTGAAAAGAATATATTGCACCTTGAGCCATGTAAAAAATTGGTTTAGGGCTCTCCGGGGAAGAGGCACTGAACCCATACACACTCAATAATCGAATTGAATCGAATACATACACAATAGAATAGGACACCTTCTATCTAGAGGGTCCACTCACCTTGACAATCTGAGGAGGAGGCTCTGTACTCTGAAGGAGGCTCCCTCACATGGAAGGAGGAGTCCGAACTCACAGAAGGCGAATAGGCGAATAGGCGCTTGGTGAGGAGGAGCCCTGACCACCCCCCGAAAACAGATCCATCACATGGACCTGAACAGCACACGGAAGTCCTACCAACAGAGACGTGCACAGTGACGTACTCTATGGCGGGGAATTTCTGCGGTGCACACGCCCAATATTCCAGGCCGTGGGACCAGGAAACTCCCTCCCCCCCCCCCCCCCCCCCCCCCCCCACCACCGAAACGTGCCGAACCGCAACGTGACAGGAACCTTGAAGGACAGGGGGTGTACCCCTGACCAACAGAAAAAAGGGGGGGAGGAAAGGTTACCAGTTCACCCCTTTACGACCCCACACCCATGATACGATGTAATGACAAAAAGAGAGTATGACACAGTCATAGTCAGCTCTATGAAGCGTTTGCCAGCTTCACACAGCGCATGAGCTAACCTGCTATCTGATTTTTACTAAGGAAAAAACACAGAATAGAGAGGGCTCTCTAAGAGCCCCGGTCCAAACTTACACATATGCTTCTGTGGCCAGTCCAACCCAGTTGTAGGTCACATGACACACACACCCATCATCACCTACAAAAAATGGCAAAAACACTCTACAGAGGAACGCCGTTTTTCATAATGAGAGAATACCTAATTCTCGATTAGTATCGGCCACAGGCCTTGCTAAGCACACACGAAAGCGACCAAACAATCTTTTCTTTTAGGAAAATAAAGTTTCTCCAGCAGTCTTAGCACAACCTCAGCAATCAAGCTAAGGGTTACATCGCATCCCTACCACACAAAGACACAATGTAGTGCAACAACATGTCTGATAGGAGGATGAAGAAGTCCCCAGGGAACCGGGGGGAAACACAATCCTCCTACTTTACCCTTAATACGGCCAGTTAAAACAGGAAAACCTGTTAATATGTGAACACACTGTTCATTGTCATCACAGGCTGAGAAAAGAATATTCTTTACTCATTTGTCACTAAGCATAGCTTCATAGGTTAGTTACCCCTTAGTTGTGAGTACACGGTACATATAAACACACATGATGTTTCTCACACAACAACCAGATCATTTTCACATCTGTAACAACAACCCGATTTGCACGGAGAAGCTAGTTACCAGTGACAAGACAATTCACACCAAACTTGCGTCGTATCCTAAATGTATTGCAGCAACACACGTTTTTGGAAAACATCGTTATTTACAAAACATTTAGAAGGTAAAGCCAGAAGACGTGTATAAGGTCTGGCCAAACCTTGTCCTACCCGGAGCGTAGATCAACGAAGTGCAGTCTCAAGGCCCCGTAGAAAACACAGCCGTCCTGTGTTGTTCGATCTGGGCAGCGTCGCCGCTCCAACCCATCGCTACGGTCCCCTTTGTTGACGCAGGCTTTGCCGTCCTGGCCCAGGGCAGGTTCGACGAACATCCTCTGTCAAAGATGACGTCGTAGTCAAGAGTGTTTAAAACATGTTATAATCAAAGCACGTCCAACAGAGTAGCATTAAGCTAACGGCCGCTCCAACCGTCGGTCGCTACTGCCCCTGCCCGCGAGACGCCGAGCGAACGGCGCACGCGACCAGAGGGGAGCTCGCGGCGGCGCGCGAGGAGCCGGAGCTACCCCGCGCTGGGCCTTGGCCGATAGCAGCAAGCTAACGTTTCCTAGTGATCACAGCAGGCTAGCGCTGCAGCTAACAGCTGACTGGCTAACAGTAGGCCCAACCTATGTAGGCCACGCAGTGATCCCAGCAGGCTAACGCCGCAGCTAACAGCTGACTGGCTAACCGTAAGCTAAGCAGCTATCACCTGAACTTGTACACAATGATATAACACTCACCCAGACAGGCCGCCGTTCTGAAACCCTCCTCACTTTTTAAGAGAAAAGAGAAACAAGATGTCAACACAGCTTTACAACGGTGATTTTACCAACACCCGACGGAGCCAGCACAATACCCAAACTGGCCTGTGTAGCTGACTTGAACATAGATCTTCCGCTATCGAACATCTATGCCCATATCTCCTCGTGAAGGAATACTCTCATTTGGATATGAAAGAAGGGGCTACACGGTGACAGAGAGATAACCACTCGTCCAGAAAACACAGGGATCACCAGTGTTAATGGTCGCGGCCCACTAGTTAAAACTATAATGGGCTTCAGACCAAGGTCTTCTGTCGCCTAAGAGGCTGAACAAAGGACCCTAGCCTGGGGCCGGTTTTCATAAACATTGTCAATTAGCCCCCATAGCACTAACAGACAAGTGGTGCCTGCCAGCAAACAGTACTCACCCAACCTGAAACCCACCGCTTCTCACAACAGCGGCGCGTCCTACAGTTCAGCTGTGCCCTGAAAGGTTTCACCCCAACCAACACAGCAAGGAACTGCAGTTGAGAGGCATGCAGCGGCGTGCTCCCAATACGAAAACCGGTGGAGGATTTTAGAATGATCATCATCTTCCAGACACTCCAGTACGAAGACAATATCGCCGTATTTTCTCGAAAATAGTGAGAGAGAAAATAAAGATATGATGTCAACGTATCTCCTTGTTCTTCCTTTCCTCAGAGTAATATTTTTCTCCACGTCAAGTGGGCATATAGCAACACGTTGGCAAAACAGAGTCCATTCTCTTCGGTTCAAATAACAAACTCAGCAAGACCGACGGCTTCTCAGTTACAGTGGGTGACAATATTGTCACAAGGAAAGAAGATATTACCTACCTGGGTTCCATCCTAGAGGCAAATCTTTCCTGTGACAAAATGGCATCCAATGTAATAAAAAAAGTCAACCAACGAACTCGATTCTTGTACCGGATCTCCTCACTGGTAAACAAGAATACCCTGAAGACTCTAGCAGGAGCACTCATTCAAGGGTACTACGACTATGCTTGCACCTCATGGTACCAAAGCACCTCAAAGGCGCTAAAAACAAAATTACAAACATCTCAAAACAAACTGGTCAGACTACTGCTTGACCTTACTCCTAGAACCCACCTCACCCCTGCCCACTTTGACAACCTAGGATGGCTTAGAGTAGACGACAGAGTACAGCAACTTGCAATGGGCCTGGTCTACAAGATACACTACACGACCAAGGTACCCATGTACATGACAAAATACTTCCCAAAGGTCAGTGAATACCACGATCACAACACCAGAGGGAGCTCCACAAATCATGTTAAACCCAGATTCGGCTCAAACAAGGGACTAAACACGTTTCGCAATTATGCCACATCAATGTGGAACGCCCTACCCAAAGCTGTAAAGGTATGTGAATCACTACCCACTTTCAAAAACACTCTCAAAAAACACCTAAGGGAGACTGCAACCCGAAACTGGCCCCTGTAAATGCCCGAACACAACCCCCTCCAATGTACAGTAAATTACCAAGTATGGTCTTGTCAATAATCCAATGTACAGTGTTGTTTGTACAGTTGTACAGTGTCCCCCACCCACCCCTCCTACCCAACCCCCCCCCCCCCCCACTCCTACCCAACCCCCCCCCCCCCCCACTCCTAACCAACCCCCCCCCCCCACCCCCCCCACCCACCCAACCACCTCCAATGTACAGTCCCCCCCCCACCCCCACCTACCCAATCCAATGTACAGTTTCCACGCCTAATGTATATACTCTTTTCTTTCTGGACTCTTTTTGTATCACAAACAGTACTGTAATTGCAAATCTGGTATGTCATAAATGTATAGATGAAGCAGTACTGTCTATCTGTATGTCATGTATGTCATATATGTTACGATGAATTGAAAATGGGGGACCCTGATGTAAACAAGACGAAAGTCTTTCTCTGGTCTGCATCCCCTTAACAATTGTATGTATTGAGCTGTACTGTACTGTACCCATTCTGCAATCTGTTAATAAAGTTTTCATTCATTCATTCACACACGTTGCTTGTGATGAAATTTGAGTGTGGCACCACCCCTGCTTATATAGGTAAGCGGATGGGGGTGTGGTCAGATAAATGCTGGCATTTAAAGGTACATTTTGAAATGTATTCAGTGTATATATGCTGAAGCGAGATATATGCAATGAAACGCAGAGCGGGAGCTAGTGTGATACAGAACTCCAAACTCAGTATCACTGAAACAGGTGACATGCCAGTTAATTTTGTGGAAAGGTATCGCCGTCGGATCACTACACGTCTGCAGTGATCATGTGTATAATTATAGAATCTACAATCGCAGTGTGATTTTGATAAAAGGACATACAATTCCATGTAATTTCTGCATGCTGAGTAAGAGGAAATACCAATTTGAGCAATTGTAGCACTTTCCATTGAGGCTTGGTTTTAGAAGTAAAAATGTTTTATTATAAAATCACACTTTTCCCCTGACTACAGTTCTGCGGCAACACACGCACACACACACACACACGCACACGCATACGCACACACACACACACACACACACACACACACACGCACGCACGCACACACGCACACACACACACACACACACACACACACACACACACACACACACACACACACACACACACACACACACACACACACACACACACACACACACACACACACACACTATAATCTTGAGAGCTATTGGTTAGATTGCATTAACTACATTAATTAAACCTCACCGTTGCACTATTTAATAACTCTCAAGAACACTGAGTATAGTATAGGTAATGTATAGTCATACAATAACACACACACACACACACACACACACACACACACACACACACACACACACACACACACACACACACACACACACACACACACACACACACACACACACACACACACACACACACACACACACACACTCACACACTAGGGCTGGGCGATTAATCTAATGAAATTAAAAGAGTTTGGCTTACCACGATCATGAAAGCAAGATAATCGAGATAAAAACTATTATTGTGTTGCATGCTATGTTGCTATCTTGTGCTGCGCTCCGCCCCTCCCCCTCCCAAGTCCAAACAGTAGTTTCAGCGAGTAGGGTATATCTGCAGAGCCGCATAGCCCAATGTCTGGGCGGGGCTTCGGGGCCTGCACTGTGTGTGGATGGGGCGTCGGGGCCTGTACTGTGCGTGGGCGGGGCATTAGGGCCTGTACCGTGCGGTGCACTACTGCGCATGCAGATGAGGGGGGGGTGTGGGGGGGCTGTCTCGCTCTCTCTCTCACTCTCGCTACGTGTTGCTGGTGCGGACATTTATGACATACACAACATACGGATATACAGATATAAGAATCGAATCTACTCATCTAATCTAATCTAATCATGACATTTATGACATACATGACATACAGATATACAGTACAGTTACATTTGTGATTGATTGATTGAAAACTTTATTAACATATTGCAGAATGGGTACAATACAGTACGGCTCAATACACACAATTGTTAAGGGGATGCAGACCAGAGAAAGACTTTCGTCTTGTTTACATCAGGGTCCCCCATTTTCAATGGATCATAACATAATTGTGTGTATTGAGCTGTACTGTACTGTACCCAATTATAGCAATTTGTGCTAAAATTGCAGCCCTAACACACACACACACACACATGCACAAACACACAGCCTTTGCGACCGTATTTTCGCAAACCGTAACAGGCGAGGGATGCGGTCAGAGCTCTCACACAGTATCCACACACGGTAAAAGCGTCGGCGGGATGTGTACGTGCGTGCGTACCGGTGCTGTGGCAGCTGTCTCCGTCGGGGTCGAGTCTCCATCCCGCGTAGCAGGAGCACTTCACCGTGGTCTTGTACTGCTCACACACCTGGCTGCACTTCAGGTGGCGGCTGCAGTAGTCCACCGCCTCGCACGTCCTGTTGCTGCCGTCCAGGTGGAGCCCCGGGGGACAGGAGCACACCACCCCGTGTCCCGGTGCCACCGTGCACTGGTGGCTGCAGCCCCCCCTGGCTACTAGGCATTTATCTGGAGGGGAGAGCAGAGACAGGGCGCTTCGGTCACCTCAGAGTTCAAGTCCTCACTATGTGAGCTTCCTACCTGGTTGATGTTAAGATTATTATTTTTTTCTTTTCTGTATTTTTTCTCCCATCGCAATTTAGTCGTTATGCCAATTCCCCCCTCCCCTTCCTAGTTGTTGCACGCATTTGCCCCCCAATTACCGGTCTAAGGGAGCCCTGAAGTCTATCACATGCGTCCTCCGATACATGTGGAGACAGCCAGCAGCCTCTTTTCACCTGACAGCGAGGACTCTCACTGGGGAAGTGTAACGCATGGGAGGCTCACACTACCTTCCCCAATTCCCTCTCTCACCATGCAGGCGCCCTGACCGACATGTATGAGTCACTGTTTACGACCAGGATACACAGCTGTAACGTTCTGGGTGCTTTGCCTAGGAACACAACTGTCATTCTGGAGTTGTTCACCTGGTGGTTGGTATTTGCACTCATTGTTGGTCACGTCTGATTCGCTGTCTTGTCACTGATTGAACTGTCACCACTGGTTGCTGTCACAAGCTGTCACTTTGCTGTCATTGATTGATGCATTGGAATGTCTGGTATGTGACTATATATTGACCCTATGTTTCCCTCTTTCCTTGTCCAGGCTTCAGACTGTCGTTCGTGCGGAAGGAGTTGGAAGAGTGCTGACCTTCCCGCTGTTATTATTCTGGTGTAACACTTTCTCTCAGTTGACGCTCGGCGTCTTTCCTTGCCTTCTAAATTGCTCTGTGTTCTTATATTAAAAGACACCCTCGAAGTAATTGCAAGCACTTCTCCGCCTCTCGTTATTTCATCAACTATTGGACTCGCATTGCTTATCTGCATCGTAACACATACCCCACCGGCTTCCCACCGCTAACACTGCAAATTGTGTTAGTATGGACGACTGACTAAGCCGGAGGTACCACTGACAGCTGGATTCGATACCAGTGTCTATGCGGTGGTAGGCAGGCGCTTAGTCCGCTGCGCTACCCGGCCGCCCATGTTATGATTATTTATGTAGTTTTGTAAGGCCTTTGCCCCACCGTACCCATGTGATCTGATGAGATCTGCCCACAGCGGCGCTCCCTGAGCGGTTTAGAATGCAGTAGTCTTGCTCAATGGCACGTTGGTTAGAAATGGTTGGCACCGTACTGTGGATGTCACACTACCCACCATCCTGTTGGGATCGAATCATCGACCCATGGTTAAGTATTGGCCCATTTTTCAACCTCCGTTTCATAGTGTAAGCTAACCTGTTGCCCCAACAAACAGGTGTCAGGATGAAATCTCATGAAGCTACTTTCAAGTAGCTCCGATAAACTAGCTCCAATAAAAGGAGCAATTATTATGCTGTCTTCGTAGTCAAATTAAATTTAAAAAGGCCTGACAAAAAAAGGAATTAAATTAAATAAAAAATTCCCACATTTCTAAGATTATTTTTCACAAACAATTAGGCCCTATGTTCCCACAGCCCTATGTTCGCACATCCCTATGTTCCCACATTTCTAAGATCTCTCTCAAAATGAGACCCTATGTTCCCACAGCCCTATGTTCCCACATCTCTAAGATCTTTCTAAAAATGTGTTCATATGTTCCCACAGCCCAATGGTCCCACAGCCCTATGTTCCTGGACGGACCCTCTACTACCAGAGGACAATTGGATAATAGGTTGGGTGTAATTGTCTCCCACATTAACACTTTGAATGCCAGCCACGACATAACACGTGTTAGTAGCCCGCCCCCTGAATGCCCAGCACGATAATTAGCGTGACATTTTTTTTATTAGCGATCTGAATTCATATTTCATCAACCGAGTCTACCGTTGGGAAACCAGCCCCACCAGGAGCTCAGATGTGGAAAAAAGCGCCCCCTATCGTCTCCCAGATGGTAATGCACCCTTTTGGAATGGACTCAATGAAAATGGATGAGAAAACAAAAATCCGGAATCCACATTTTACTTCTCACGCATGCAACCGGAGATGATCCCAGTCATTGTGGAACCTCAGAACAGTGTGTAATATGTCTTTACAGTATACAGCATTGGATCAATAAAATAATTGATTTTTGGAATGGCGATCAGGAATTGGAATAATCTTTTTGGATACCATCTGATCTCAGGTAAGGAATCTATTTTTACCAGTCTTAGGATAATCAGACCTGTTTTCACAGAGATATAAGCAATTTTCCCCTATGTTTGATATGGCTGTTTGGCTGTGCGAGCGATCAGGAAATATATCAGAGCAGATATCAGATCGCGGCCCCAGCGTGCATACGTACACATATACTATTGTTAATCTAGCGTTTATTTGAAAACTATTCATAAATAGGCCGAAGAATTTGAACGTTTTTTGTGTATTCTAGAATATTCCATTTATTATGGAATATTTTTATTTTCCTTGAAAACGAGGGCTTTTCAAGATGCTATAAAACGGAAATTAACCGATAAAAAAACAATCCGCTTCGACAATGTTGACTGGAAAATGAGTCATTGATAAGCGACAAGCAGATTAGACACATAGCCATAATTTAAAACATAGACTAGGCGATATTAACGCTAACATTGAAGTGGATGCTGGGCATTCAAGCACTAAATCGTGCGCCCCCTGCTGGGCACTGAAAGTGTAAAGGGGGATCAAATCAGATACACATTTATGAAACAAGGAAATGTGGGAACATAGGGCTGTGGGAACATAGGGCCAAATTTTTTTAGAGAAAATAAATCTTAGAAATGTGGGAACATATGGCTGTGAGAACATAGGCATGCTCCCAGCACAAGAATAATACTTTTGGCTCTGAGCTACTGTACAATTGAGTTTTCTAGTCAAGCATGGCCGGTGATAGAATATTTCCACTATGCCTTCGACAAACACACAGAAAACTATTACACAAGCATGAGAGAGTCTGTGCAGCGCTGTTGGTTCGTATGTGGAATGACCCGGGCAGTGTGCGATCCATACCATGATTTTCGGGGGAGCTCCCGGGTGTGGGTGTGGGTGTGGGTGTGGGTGTGGGTGTGGGTGTGGGGGGGGGGGGAAAGAGCTCAGAGCGCTTTTTCCTGGGTCTCGCGACTGCCGCAAAAACGCGAGGCGCGGCGCTGGGAAAAGGAACGCGCCGGCAGCGTCTGTGGCATAGAAATGAATGACAGACAGGAGCTGACAACTCATAAAACGTCCCCGGTCGACACGGGCCCTATTAGGCTATAGCAGTGCTTCTCAAACTTTTTCTGTCAGGCCCCCCTTTGGCGGACCAAAATATTTTGGGCCCCCCCCCCCCCTCGCCCCAACAAAATAGTCATGAAATGGGCCATGTTTAAATTTATTGAAATAACACCAATATCGTGACCTTTCAAATTGGCCCTATATTTTGTTTTCAAAGCTGTCATGGATGAAAAGCCAGCTTCACACAGATACTGTATGTCAGGGGTCAGGAACCTTTTTGACTGGGAGAGCCATAAAAGCCAAATATTTCTAAATATATTTCATTGAGAGCCATATAGTATTTTTAACGTATAATAAATTAAATATGTCTTACTTTTAATGCGACTTCTGGTGCTGCATGGTTTTGCTGATGGCCTTGTAATCTGGTTCATACGTGGTGAGGTTGAGCTTCATGCAGGCGTTGAGGCTTCCATCAGTTAAACGTGAGCGTAGGTTGGTCTTAATGTTCCTCATATGCGAGAATGACTGCCCACATGCATATGTAGAGCCAAACATGGTCAATACGGCAATACTCACGCTGCATTGTGTGGTATGTCACAGGAAGCTCGTTCCAAGTTTTAAGAATCAGCTGGTCTTCAGGTTGAAGATTTTTTATTTCTGTCCACTTATTATTTCTGTGTTCCCTCGCCAGCTCTGCTCGCTATATCTTCAGCTACAGATACTATTAGCTGTATCTTAAAAACTAATTTTTGTTTACTTTAAAATGACACAGTATTATTAAGAAATATCACAAGTATTAAAAAAAAAGAAAAAAAAAATACAAAAATTTCTGGGAGCCATATGCTGTCACCAGAAGAGCCATATATGGCTCGCGAGCCATAGGTTCCCGACCCCTGCCTGTATGTGGTGCTGAATGGTATCAACACCTTAACTGCTGCATCATGAGATACTTGGTGGGCCATGAGATGAGATACTTGGTACTCAGCACCACAGCACACTCTGAAACTAGCTCTCTAGGTGGTATCATATGAGATTTCAAAGAGTTCTTCCAAGAGTTTGGATGGAGATGTGTCAGGAAGCTTTGTCTCAATGTTGTCTGTAAAGGTTTTTTTTATCCAGAGTAACTTGGTGATCCTTTTCTGTGTTTTATTAAATAATGATTTTCAGATTTTGAGAAATGTTATTTTCATGGAGAACAGTGCAGCTGCAACAGATAGCACTTTAGTGATAATTTTCTGTAATCCAATTTTTATTTTTTTATTTTTATTTTTTTTTAATAAATCTCAAGGCCCCCCCTGTCATGCCTCTGCGCCCCGCCTGGGGGGCGCGCCCCCCACTTTGAGAAACACTGGGCTATAGGTATGAACAGTCATAGAATATGACTCTGGGTATGAGTAACGTTACAGAACCACACATAGTCCACACCACACAGGTCTGCAGGCATGATGGAGACGCACATATTAAAATACACATGCTCATATTAACCCCTCTGATCCAACACTAAAATTCACACACAACAGTCCTATTTACACATAAACACACGGATGAACCAATACCGAACAACAAGTCCACGACCAAACACATCGAGTCTAACATTATTATAGTAGTAGGCAAATGCAACATTATCGTCACCGACCTGATGGTGAAGATTTGCCGAATTCTCAAAATCTGCATGTGACAGAAGTAGTCCCCGCAGCAGGCTGCTTCGCATTCTTTGTAAAAGAAGGCTTACTTCTTTGATATTTCATTTAACTAAGTTTCGACATTACGCTTGTTTGATGAAGTTTGATTTGTGCCTGCAGGCTGCAGCGCCGCCACGCTCCGAATGGTAAACGCAAGAATAGCATGTTGCCATCTATTACGAGTAGGGTAAATCTGCAGTGCCGATATAGGGTATATCTGCAGTGCATATTTATGCTATTGTCTATTACAGTGAATTAGTGCGCAAATCATTAATGATACATCAAAATAGCATAATTTTATCATTATACACGATGATGATACAGATAATTACAGAAACATTTGAAATGTATGGCAAAAGTAGCATTTATTTTCAGTAATTTAGAGACCCCCAGGGGAGCTTTAGAGACCCCCAAGGGAGCTGATGTCTGATCTAGGGGAGCTATAGCTCACCCAGCTCCCCCCGTGGATCGCACCCTGGACCCGGGGGAGATAAGACCTTTATTACTGTCAAGAGTTTCCAAAAACAAGGAAGGGGAAAAAATGAACAAAGGTTGTGCCTTTTCACAGATGATACAAAGAGGGATGACAGAGAGCAACGGCGGAGGGGGAAAACAGTGAATAAGAAAAAAAACTTCTCTGCATGCTTGGCTTCTCTCTCTCTCTCTCTCTCTCTCTCTCTCTCTCTCTCTCTCTCTCTCTCTCTCTCTCTCTCTCTCTCTCTCTCTCTCTCTCTCTGTATCTCTCTCTCCCTCTCCCTATCTCTCTCAAGCCTTAATGGGAAGCATTTTTCTCCCAGGCACCAGGTGCTTGTTAAGGGGAAAAAAAAGAAAACATGCAGGGTGAATGGGAAACAACTAGTAGAAAAGGGATTGACTTTGCTCACCAAGGGGGTTTACGTGTGTGTGTGTGTGTGTGTGTGTGTGTGTGTGTGTGTGTGTGTGTGTGTGTGTGTTTGCGTGCGCGTGTGTGTGTTAGGGCTGAGCCCAAACGTTCGAACGTTTCAAACCTTTGTTCGTTACGTTGGCGTGTGTGCGTGCGTGCGTGTGCGTGCGTGCGTGCGTGCCTGCGTGCGTGCCTGCGTGCGTGCGTTGTCTTGTCGTCAGCCACATAGCTTCAGGAAGGAACAGGGTCCACAGCAGCTTTCCACAGGGACAGTTTCTTTTAGATCCTGTGTTATTAAATTAGATGAGAAATTAAGCTGAGAGGGAGCGTACAGTGCGAAAAGGTCATCTCAACCTCTACGGATAACAAGTCCTTCTTCTCTGTTAAGCATAGCCCTCAAACTCGATGGTATAGGTAGGAGGCGTCATGACGGCAACACAACTGCTCAGGGGTCTAGGGGTGTTGTTTTATTTGTTTGTTAATTTAATTATCTTTGTTATCTCGGCTATCTCTATCTTTTCTTGATCCTCCGATCGCAACTGTTGCTTTCCTCTGCGGTGCAAAGGTGAGTGGGCGAATGATGATCATGATTAATTCGACACCGGGTCTGCATTGGCATTTCAACGTATAGGTCAGTAGTTTGTAGAGAGTCTATTAAAGGAACACGCCGACTTTTTGGGTAATTTGCCAATTTCCCGTCTTCCCCAGAGTCAGACAAAAATATATAAGTATCCTTCTTATCTCGGTGCATGCAGTACAGAGAGAGAGAGACCTGCAGCGCTAGTTTACACAATGACTGGAAGTGGCTACGGACCATTAGCATATCGTCAAAGGTTGTGAAACACACTTTCCAACAACTCCAAAACATCTCATTTACATGTTGTGTAACATGCTCTTATCTTCGGCAAATTCCCAAAAAGGTGGCGTGTTCCTTTAAATCAGGGGTCTCAAACGTGCGGCCCGCGGGATGATATTTTGCGGCCCCCTACTTGACATCAACGTTTAGTGTTAGTGCGGCCCGCGCGCAACTTGTTGCCGAGTCGTTGCGCGAGTTGGAAGTTTTATTTATTTGATCATTTGTAGGCTACCATAGCACAGGCTCATGACAGCAACGTTATGTTAGTGACTTGGTTGAAACGTGATTCCGGAGTGATACCAAGTAAAGTGGAAGGCAAATGCATCCTCGCTAAATCTCCTCAGCAAGCAGTGCTCTGCATGTCCGGCTGCACTGCCACTGTCTGTCTGTGTCTGTGTACGGGTCTGGTCCAATCACATTCAGCGTCCCGTCAGAGTTTCTCCCCCCCACCCACAGTCTGCGAATCAGAGGCAGAGTAGGGGAGTAGGGCGGGTCTTCACGGAATGCGTGTCGTCTCTTTCAGTCCGAGTCAGAGCAGAGAGTTGACAGCTAATTATTGTTAAATCTATGTCACAACGAGAAAAAGCAACCATGGGTGGCATGGGTGTTGGCTAAACACAAGAAGCCATTCTCTCTCTCTGATGCATACATAATAAAATAATGTATGACTGAAGTGATGACCATGTTTGAAGGCAAACAAAAGCAAATCCCCCTCAGATCACACAGCAACCAGAATAACTGAAATACTGGCTGGTGATTTGATTAAACAGCTTTGTGATAGAATAAAAAAAAATGCACAGTGCATTTCCATAGCTGTGGATGAGTCTACTGACACCACTGAGAAGCCTATGTTCTGAAGAACCGTTCATGTTCTGAAATGTTATTGCTAAATATTGAGAAGATTGGATCAGTTGTACTTTTTTTTGTGGAATATTTGATGCGGCCCAGCCTCACCCAGACTCTACCTCCAGCGGCCCCCAGGTAAATTGAGTTTGAGACCCCTGCTTTAAATGAAATACCAATAAAACATCTCAGAGCCTAGTCTGCCCACTAGCCAACATGCGTGCAGTGGATCTCTACCTGCTGCAATGTCCTCCACTGTAGCGTCCGTGCTGAAGAGTCTGTGCTGTGTTCCGTTTTGACTTCCTATTCCCTTCCCTCGACCACTCGCCCTTGCTTGGAGGCACAGAAGGCCTCACCATAATACTATAGAGGGCTCACTTACAGGAAGTCGGGGAGAGAAGGGGACGGAAAACTGTGGCAGGTGCCAATTACAGAGGGAACACATTTTTACCTTTTCTACCTTTTTCTCCCATCCCACAATTTAGTCGCTATGCCAATTCCCCCTGGCTGTTGCGCTGCGCTACTGTTGGTCTGGGGAGGGTGTAGACTAGCACATGCTGCCCTACTGTCAGTCTGGGGCGGGTGTAGACTATCACATGCTACCCTACTGTCGTTCTGGGGAGGGTGTAGACTAGCACATGCTGCCCTACTGTTGTTCTGGGGAGGGTGTAGACTACCACATGCTGCCCTACTGTCGGTCTGGGGCGGGTGTAGACTATCACAGTATCACATGCTACCATACTGTCGTTCTGGGGAGGGTGTAGACTACCACATGCTGCCCTACTGTCGTTCTGAGGAGGGTGTAGACTACCACATGCTGCCTTACTGTCAGTCTGGGGATGGTGTAGACTACCACATGCTGCCCTACTGTCAGTCTGGGGAGGGTGTAGACTAGCACATGCTGCCCTACTGTCAGTCTGGGGAGGGTGTAGACTACCACATGCTGCCCTACTGTCGGTCTGGAGAGGGTGTAGACTACCACATGCTGCCCTACTGTCAGTCTGGGGAGGGTGTAGACTACCACACGCTGCCCTACTGTCGGTCTGGGGAGGGTATAGACTACCACATGCTGCCCTACTGTCGGCCTGGGGAGGGTGTAGACTATAACATGCTGCCCTACTGTCAGTCTGGGGAGGGTGTAGACTAGCACATGCTGCCCTACTCTCAGTCTGGGGAGGGTGTAGACTACCACATGCTGCCCTACTGTCAGTCTGGAGAGGGTGTAGACTAGCACATGCTGCGCTACTGTCTGGGGAGGGTGTAGACTACCACATGCTACCCTACTGTCAGTCTGGGGAGGGTGTAGACTAACACACGCCTCCTCTGATACATGTGGAGTGGCCAGCTGCTTCTCTTCAACTGACAGAAGGGAAGAGTTTCACTGGGAGAGCTTAACACGCACATACGACTGTTCATGCCAGGGGTCCCCAACCTTTTTTGAACCAAGATCTACTTTTTAATTTACCACCTAGCCGAGAGCTACCAGCCAAAATTGTATATTGTAAGCCGTCATTTGAGGCTTTATAAAAGCAGCATAATGAACACAAATCTGTCAGTGCAGAGTCTGACCTCATCTTAAATAACAAACAGCATTGCTTGTTGTAGTTAACAAGGAGAGGCAGAGTTGATTTTGCAAAAAAAATATATATATATAATATAATTTTATTAATCAAGATCTACTTGAAATCAGCCCGCGATCTACCTGTCGATCGCGATCGACTGGTTGGGCACCACTGGTTCATGCCATCTCCCCCAGTCTCACCCCTCCTCCTTCCATCCAGTCCCCAGCCCCCCCTCCAATCTCGCACCTTGACATCCTGTCTACAATTCACCCCCCTCCCTCCTTCACCCTTCTCCAGCCCCTCCCTTTGACCTCAGCCCCCATGGCTCATCCTCCTATCGCCTTCCTACCTGGTCACTTGACCACACCCCCTTTGTAATGTATAAATGTCGACGTACACCTCTATTCTGGGAGCCACTTCCAGGGTCCCAGGGCAGGATGTCCGGTCTGGTCTTCTCCCCTGTGTTTTATCCGAATACATTTGTAACAACCAACTATGGACCAGCGAATTATTCCCCAGGTACATCCACCACAGTACATATCAAGTCATAGGGCTCGAGTCCAAGTGAAGTCACGAGTTTAAAGTATTTTAACCCTTGAGAGTCCAAGGGCCTGTTTGAACCCGTCGGCGGAGAACAAAGGGATTTAGAATCTCTCAGAAATGCTCAGGAAGTCGCGCTTTTCAGAAATCGGTAAAAATAGAAAAATTACATTTTCTAGTGCTTTGAGATGTAATATATATGTCTCCTTACTTGCTAAACGTAATACGACTTGTAAATATGTTTAATTCTTGCTAAATTGTATAGTTCTAAATTAACCCTCTATTCCCCGAAACTACAACGCGTCACGTACATGCACGCGCGCACACACAAACAGCGCATAGGTGTTAATCACTGAGTGATCTAATATGCATATTCTTCAGCGCGAGAGGGGGGGGGGGGTTGTGTTTCTCACTGTCTGTCGTTGATAATATAATCTGAAGAGGTCCTGCATTATTATTATTATCATTCTCGAGAATACACGGGACCCGACAGAACGTTAATTTATGTATTAAAAGTAGTCTAACATGCTTTTCATCCTCGCCCGTGTATATACCCACGTCGCGCTAAAACAACATAACTACTGTATGGCAGAGACAGAGTGTGTGTGTGTACGAGTTATGAGTTATCTCGCAGTTCATTCAAGCGCGCATCACGGTTATGACAGCTCTCTAGAGTAGAACGGTGCGCTCACAGGGGCGTAGCTGGAGATTCTGGGCCTCATGAAAGAATCAATTTGTGGGCCCCCAATCTATTAAAAAATGTGGGGCCCCCAATCTATAAAACAATTTGGGGCATTTGCTGGGCCCTTGGAATCATCCTAACCCCAGTACAGTACAGTGGGTAAGTAAGTAAGTAAGTAAGTAAGTATTTATAAAGCACCTTTCATACATGTCATGTAGCTCAAAGTGCTGTACACAATTATAGGCATATATAACGATAAACGCAATAAAGTCATAGTGATCAGTTAAGATCAATGTTAAAAAAAAAAATAATAATAATAATAATAGTAACGTAAAAATGAAAATAACGTAAAAACAGTCATTTGCTTACCAGTTTGGGAGAACAGGTCCGCACAAACATTTCCGCTCAGTGGCAACCGGAAGTGCACTAAACCAATGCACTTGTATGGTAGGTAGCAATGTTTAGGTCTTATAATGCTAGTGTAGTTACGTTTTTATCAGTGGTCATAGTTGGGTCCATAGTGCTTTACCAAGTCCCATGGATCCATCAGTGGCCGTGTATTGTGTGCGTATGTACCCGTTCGCTCATGTGGTCAGTGGCCAGAGTTGGGTCCACAGGACTTATCCAAGTCCCATGGACCCATCAGTGGCCGCGTCTTGTGGTAGAAAGAAAGAAAAAGAAAAACGTATAAAGAAAACAGTCTAAAGTTTGAAAGTTTGGGAGGTCCGCAAAAACACGCCTTTAGCTCAGAAGCTGAGGCGTGTCAAAAACTTTTGAAAAACTGGAGGCGTGTCTCCTATTGTACCCATTCCTTCATCTAAGAAGTTTGAAAGTTTGGGAGGTCCGCAAAAACACGCCTTCAGCTCAGAAGCTGAGGCGTGTCAAAAACGTTTGAAAAACTGGAGGCGTGTCTCCTATTGTACCCATTCCTTCATCTAAAAAGTTTGAAAGTTTGGGAGGTCCGCAAAAACACGCCTTCAGCTCAGAAGCTGAGGCGTGTCAAAAACTTTTGAAAAACTGGAGGCGTGTCTCCTATGTACCCGTTCCTTCATCTAAAAAGTTGGGTCCACAAGGCTTATCCTAGCCTCATGGATCCATCAGGTTTTTCCAAGCCATAACTATTTGTAAGCTAGACTGTATAGGTACGTTTTTAATTTTCCTTTAAAAATGTGTATAGAGCTGGCGTTTCTGATGTGTGTTGGTAGTGTGTTCCATAGTTTTGGGGCATAGTTGGCAAATGCCATACTTCCTATCCTTTTTTGGTTTCTGGGCGTGTCTAGTAAACCTGTAGTGGATGACCGTAGCGTTCTTGAGGGCAGATAACTAACTAGGGAATTTGCTATGTATTTTGGGCCTTGCTCATTAAGAGCTTTATATGTTAGGAAAAGGACCTTAAAATCAATTCTATGAGTTATTGGAAGCCAGTGCAGAGTGGCCAGGACTGGAGTGATATGTTCTCTTCTCCTTGTATGAGTTAGTAATCGAGCTGCAGAGTTTTGGATAAGCTGAAGCTTCCCAATGGTTGCTTTGGGAAGACCAGTGAACAGTGCATTACAATAGTCAAGCCGACTTGATACAAAAGCATGAATAAGTTTCTCTGCATCCTTTTTATTTACGAAAGGTCTTACTTTCGCTATGTTTCTTAGGTGGAAGAATGACGTTTTCATGGCCTTATTTATATGAGACTTAAAGGTCAGGTCTGAGTCCAAGATGACACCTAGGCTTGTAACCTCAGTCTTTACATAGGATGACAGACTCCCCAGGTTTTTACAAAGCACTTCCCTTTTCGCTTTTGGGCCGATCAATAGGATTTCGGTCTTGCTTTCGTTTAATTTTAGGAAGTTATTGTTCATCCACTTGTTTATTGCTAACAGACAATTTGTAATGGACTGTATGGCTGTAGTGTTATTTGGTTCTGCGGAGATATATAGTTGTGTATCATCAGCATAACTATGGAAGCATACATTGTGGTCTCGAATGATGTCCCCGAGGGGCAGCATATATAGTGAGAAGAGTAATGGACCAAGGCAGCTTCCTTGTGCGACTCCAAAATTGCTGTTATGTTCCTCGGATACATTGTCTCCAAGCTTAACATAGAACCTTCTCCCCTTAATGTATGTTATGAGCCAATTTAGTACATGATCGGAAAAGCCAACCAGTCTTTCTAGACGACTGATCAAGATATTATGGTCAATCGTATCGAACGCTGCACTAAGGTCCAATAGGACAAGAATTGAGACTTTGCCAGCATCGGAGTTTAGCCTGAGGTCGCTAACTATTTTGGTAAGGGCAGTTTCAGTGCTGTGATTTGTTCTGAAACCTGATTGTAGTTCCTCCATGATGTTATTATCTTTGAGAAAGGAGTTTATTTGTACTGAGACTATCTTTTCTAATATCTTGCTGATAAATGGAAGGTTCGATATTGGCCTATAGCTTTTTAGTTCGTTTACATCTAAGTTTGTTTTCTTTAGTAGTGGTTTTACTACAGCTGTTTTAAATGCATCTGGAAAAGTGCCTGTTTGAAGAGACATATTTATGATTTCAAGGACATGATTTGAGACACTATCAAACACCCGCTTGAGAAATGCTGTTGGTATAGGATCGAGGCAGGAGGTGGCGGAATTACACTCAGAGACAATCTTACAGAGGTCAGGTAATGTAATACATGTGAATTCCCCCATAGTTATCTCAGGTGGGGTTTCACTCATAGCCAGATCCATATCAGCGGTAATGCTTGCTCTAATCAATGATATTTTTTCATTAAAGAAAACTGCGAACTCTTCACATTTTGTGGCTGATTGCTGCGGTATATGGGGGGGTGGTATGTTAATCAGCCGGTCAATGGTGGAAAAAAGTACCCTGGAGTTACCCATATTTTCTGAGATCATTTTGGAAAAATATTCCTTTCTCGCAAGTTGTATTGCCTTATTGTATGCGCCCATGGCGTCTTTGTATAAATTAAAGTGAGCTGTGAGTTTGAGTTTCCTCCATTTTCGCTCGGCTATCCTACATTTTCTCTTGTTATCTTTAACATTGGTTTTATTTAGCCATGGAGAGATTCTATCAGTTTTTACCTTTTTAACCTTTAGAGGGGCAACAGTATCTAACACAGTTGACAAGGTGCTGTGGAAGTTTTGCACTTGCTGATTTAAGGAGGATTCACTGCATTGGTCGTATGATTTCTGTGAGGTTTTGCCCGCTGCTCACTACCTTTTCTCTGTTTCTTTAAGCCTATACTGTTTATTTTCCCTTCTCACTCACTCTCTCTAGCCCCCACCCTCTCGTTCCTTACCCTTAGTGGCCACACCTGTTCGATATTCTATTATCTCTCGCACCTGTGGTGGCAGGCTAATTAGTCCCCCTGTGGGCTTTAAATACCAGGGCGCTTCCCCTCGTTTTGGCGTGGGGTCGTGTTGTATACTTGCCGAGTCATTTTCTCTAAACATCTAGACTCTTTCGGGAGATCCTCTGTCTGCCTATGCTGTTCCATTCTCCGGCGTCGAGATGTTTGCTCCAGCCTTCGCCAGCTGTCGCCGTTGCCTGTGGGGGAGACTGGTCTGCGCTCCCTGTACTTCCACGGGAGGCACCCCAGCGTTCCACTGCAGACCCCCGCGCAGCTGTTCGTCCTGACGCACATCCAGACCAGCGCAGACACTCTCCAGTCCTCAGCGCGCAACGCGCATCTTCCAAGGACGCTCGAGCTTGGCACGCTCTCCAGACCAGCACGCAACGCGCATCTTCCAAGAACCCTCGAGCTTGGCACGCTCTCCAGACCAGCGCGCAACGCGCATCTTCCAAGGACGCTCGAGCTTGGCACGCTCTCCAGACCAGCGCGCAACGCGCATCTTCCAAGAACCCTCGAGCTTGGCACGCTCTCCAGACCAGCGCGCAACGCGCATCTTCCAAGGACGCTCGAGCTTGGCACGCTCTCCAGACCAGCGCGCAACGCGCATCTTCTAGACCTTCGTGCTTGGCACACTCCTCCTCGCAGACGCACCCCGACGCGTCTCTCGGTTCCGGTGCGCACTCAAGCAGTGGCGCACCACTCTGTTCCTCGGCTCTGACAGTCGGCTACCCGGTGACGACACCTTCGCCACCGCCGCCTGTTCCAGCACCACTCTGTTCCTCGGCTCCGACAGTCGGCTACCCGGTGACGACACCTTCGCCACCGCCGCCTGTTCCAGCACCACTCTGTCCTCGGCTCCGACAGTCGGCTACCCGGTGACGACACCTTCGCCACCGCCGCCTGTTCCAGCACCACTCTGTCCTCGGCTCGGACTGCCGGCTCCCCGGTGGCGATACCCTCGCCACCGCCATCGCCACCGCCGTTGTTCCAGCGCTCTGTTCCTCGGCTCGGACAGCCAGCCACCCGGTGGCGATGCCCTCGCCCCGTTGCTGTCCCCTTACCATTACGCATACGCCGGGGTGAGTTTTGATTGTGATGTCACTCACCCAGCGTAGTGCCCTTGCCCCCGTTCCCGCTGCTGTCCCCTTACCCTTTACGCATACGCCTGGGTGAGTTTTGATTGTGATGTCACTCACTCAGCGTAATGCCCCTTGCCCCCTTCCCGCTGCGTTTCCTGTACCTTTACGCATACGCCTGGGTGAGTTTAGATTGTGATGTCACTCTCCCAGCGTATTGCCTCTGTTTTTGGTTCTCACTTAGAATAGTATTTTTGGACTTTACATCTCCCCCTGTGTGTTTGTCACACGAAGATATTATTACTTTGTTCACTTTGTTATTTGGACTGTTCTGCACCTGCTCTGTTTTTTCCCCTTTTGTGCATTAACTATCTCCTCTGTCCTGCAGAGCGGCCCAGATGATTTCCACCAGTCCTCCCAGTTCCTCCCTGTTTCCCAGCCCGCCTCCGCGGGCCTCAGTCCCCTCTGTTCCCTAGTTCTCCCCTTTCTAGTTCCACCTAGTTCCTGGTCCCAAGTTCTCCCCTTCTAGTTCCACCTAGTTCCTGTTCCCTAGTTCTCCCCTTTCTAGTTCCACCTAGTTCCTTGTCCCTAGTTCCCCTAGTCCCCGTTTCTCCTGTTCCCTAGCTCTCCTAGTCCCTAGTCCTCTCTCCCTAGTTCTCCTTGTCCCTGGTTTACCTAGTCTCTAGTTCCTCTGTCCCAAGGCGTTCCCTTAACCTTCCCTTGACGTTCCCTTTTCCTGCCCGCCTCTTAAAGGCACCTTTCCTTCCCCTCATATTATATTCCTGTATTTGTGATTCTCCCTTAAAGGGACAGTGCCCTTTTCCCTGTATTTCCCTGTTGTTCAATAAATATCTGTTTCTTGGCAAACCATCATACCTGTCTTGTGTTGTGCGATTGGGGTCGGTTACAAACCATAACAGTACGACCCCACCAAGATCGACGACCCCAGCCAGCACAGACGGTGTATGTTGAGTTTGCCTTTTTTTTTCTTGTTCCCTCTAGCTCCCCTGTTAGCCCTGTTAGCTCCCCTGTTAGCTTGTTAGTCTCCCCTCTAGCTCCCCTGTTAGCCCTGTTAGCTTCCCTGTTAGCCCAGTTTAGCTTCCTTGTTAGTCCTGTTTAGCTCCCTTGTTAGCCTGTTACTCCCCTGTTTAGCCCAGTTTAGCTTCCCTGTTTAGCTTGTTAGTCTCCCCGGTTAGCTCCCCTGTTTGCTTCCCGTTTTGCCCTGTTTGACCCCCCTGTAGCTAGCCTTGCCCTGGCAGCTAACCCAGTTTCCCTCTGCATGGCCCCGGTCTGCTAGCTTGGCCCCGGCTGTTAGCTAGGCCCTGTAGCTAGCCAGGCCCAAGCAGCTAACCCGGTCCCTCTGCATGGCCTCCACTTTTTTGTGTAGTTTCTCCCACTGCTAGGACTGCCCTTCAGCTAGCAAGGTCAGTATTCCCACAGCTAGGACTGTCCTTCCAGCTAGCTTGTTCTCTCATGCTGGTCCAGCCCTGTCTGCCAGCCTAGCTCCGGCAGCTAGCGCAGCCTCTATGTAGATGTAGCAGTACAGCTAGCATAGGCCCTGTAGCTATCAGTGCCCTGGCAGCTACCCTTTCCCTCTGCTAGCCTGGCTCCGGCAGCTTGCGCAGCCTCTATGTTGATGTAGCAGTACAGCTAGCATAGGCCCTGTAGCTATCAGTGCCCTGGCAGCAACCTTCCCTCTGCTAGCCCTTTCCCGGTGCTACCATGGTTACCCCTTTGCTACCCTGCTTGCCCCTCGGTTCCTCTAGACCAGTTCTCTAGACCAGTTCTCTAAACCAGTTCTCTAAACCAGTTCTCTAGACCAGTTCTCTAGCCCAGTTCTCTAGACCAGTTCTCTAGACCAGTTCTCTAGACCAGTTCCTCTAGACTAGTTCTCTAGACCCAGTTCCTCTAGACCAGTTCCTCTAGACCAGTTCCCCCAGTTACCCCTCGGCGACCCTGTTTCTTTTGCTAGCCCCACTCTTGTGGTGGCTTCCCCTGCTGGCTTGGCCAGTACCTCTTGTTTTGCCCCCTGCCACTCTGTCTGTATTTGTTTTGGGTCGCCGGGTGGCTCCCGTTGGAGGGGGGGATACTGTGAGGTTTTGCCCGCTGCTCACTACCTTTTCTCTGTTTCTTTAAGCCTATACTGTTTATTTTCCCTTCTCACTCACTCTCTCTAGCCCCCACCCTCTCGTTCCTTACCCTTAGTGGCCACACCTGTTCGATATTCTATTATCTCTCGCACCTGTGGTGGCAGGCTAATTAGTCCCCCTGTGGGCTTTAAATACCAGGGCGCTTCCCCTCGTTTTGGCGTGGGGTCGTGTTGTATACTTGCCGAGTCATTTTCTCTAAACATCTAGACTCTTTCGGGAGATCCTCTGTCTGCCTATGCTGTTCCATTCTCCGGCGTCGAGATGTTTGCTCCAGCCTTCGCCAGCTGTCGCCGTTGCCTGTGGGGGAGACTGGTCTGCGCTCCCTGTACTTCCACGGGAGGCACCCCAGCGTTCCACTGCAGACCCCCGCGCAGCTGTTCGTCCTGACGCACATCCAGACCAGCGCAGACACTCTCCAGTCCTCAGCGCGCAACGCGCATCTTCCAAGGACGCTCGAGCTTGGCACGCTCTCCAGACCAGCGCGCAACGCGCATCTTCCAAGAACCCTCGAGCTTGGCACGCTCTCCAGACCAGCGCGCAACGCGCATCTTCCAAGGACGCTCGAGCTTGGCACGCTCTCCAGACCAGCGCGCAACGCGCATCTTCCAAGAACCCTCGAGCTTGGCACGCTCTCCAGACCAGCGCGCAACGCGCATCTTCCAAGGACGCTCGAGCTTGGCACGCTCTCCAGACCAGCGCGCAACGCGCATCTTCTAGACCTTCGTGCTTGGCACACTCCTCCTCGCAGACGCACCCCGACGCGTCTCTCGGTTCCGGTGCGCACTCAAGCAGTGGCGCACCACTCTGTTCCTCGGCTCCGACAGTCGGCTACCCGGTGACGACACCTTCGCCACCGCCGCCTGTTCCAGCACCACTCTGTTCCTCGGCTCCGACAGTCGGCTACCCGGTGATGACACCTTCGCCACCGCCGCCTGTTCCAGCACCACTCTGTCCTCGGCTCCGACAGTCGGCTACCCGGTGACGACACCTTCGCCACCGCCGCCTGTTCCAGCACCACTCTGTCCTCGGCTCGGACTGCCGGCTCCCCGGTGGCGATACCCTCGCCACCGCCATCGCCACCGCCGTTGTTCCAGCGCTCTGTTCCTCGGCTCGGACAGCCAGCCACCCGGTGGCGATGCCCTCGCCCCGTTGCTGTCCCCTTACCATTACGCATACGCCGGGGTGAGTTTTGATTGTGATGTCACTCACCCAGCGTAGTGCCCTTGCCCCCGTTCCCGCTGCTGTCCCCTTACCCTTTACGCATACGCCTGGGTGAGTTTTGATTGTGATGTCACTCACTCAGCGTAATGCCCCTTGCCCCCTTCCCGCTGCGTTTCCTGTACCTTTACGCATACGCCTGGGTGAGTTTAGATTGTGATGTCACTCTCCCAGCGTATTGCCTCTGTTTTTGGTTCTCACTTAGAATAGTATTTTTGGACTTTACATCTCCCCCTGTGTGTTTGTCACACGAAGATATTATTACTTTGTTCACTTTGTTATTTGGACTGTTCTGCACCTGCTCTGTTTTTTCCCCTTTTGTGCATTAACTATCTCCTCTGTCCTGCAGAGCGGCCCAGATGATTTCCACCAGTCCTCCCAGTTCCTCCCTGTTTCCCAGCCCGCCTCCGCGGGCCTCAGTCCCCTCTGTTCCCTAGTTCTCCCCTTTCTAGTTCCACCTAGTTCCTGGTCCCAAGTTCTCCCCTTCTAGTTCCACCTAGTTCCTGTTCCCTAGTTCTCCCCTTTCTAGTTCCACCTAGTTCCTTGTCCCTAGTTCCCCTAGTCCCCGTTTCTCCTGTTCCCTAGCTCTCCTAGTCCCTAGTCCTCTCTCCCTAGTTCTCCTTGTCCCTGGTTTACCTAGTCTCTAGTTCCTCTGTCCCAAGGCGTTCCCTTAACCTTCCCTTGACGTTCCCTTTTCCTGCCCGCCTCTTAAAGGCACCTTTCCTTCCCCTCATATTATATTCCTGTATTTGTGATTCTCCCTTAAAGGGACAGTGCCCTTTTCCCTGTATTTCCCTGTTGTTCAATAAATATCTGTTTCTTGGCAAACCATCATACCTGTCTTGTGTTGTGCGATTGGGGTCGGTTACAAACCATAACAATTTCATCATACTAGAGAATTTTGCTTCAGCTCTAGCGTCCAGAAGCCTTCTGTGAACTAGGAATTCGCTTCTGGTCTTATGTAATATTAGGCTTGTACCATAGAACACACAATAATGGTCAGAAATTGGAATTTGTTTTACTGATATATTCTCAATGTTTAGCCCTGTTGTTATTAGTAGGTCCAGAGTGTTGCCATGTTGGTGGGTGGCCTCGTGAACATGTTGCATCAGTCCAAAACTGTCCAGTAGGTTCAGAAACTCACAACCCCTGGGGTCATCCTTTTTGTTGATATGAATATTTAGATCTCCATTAAGAATGATTCTATCATACCTGGTAATGCAGATCGATATGAGTTCTGAAAATTCCTGTATGAAGAGTGGCGAGTACCTTGGTGGTCGATACAATGTCACACATATTACTGGCATTTCTGTTTTCAATACAATAGCAAGGTATTCAAATGATAAAAATGTTCCCAGGTCAATATCATTGCACACAAATTGAGTGGAGATGATTGCTGCTATTCCTCCTCCCCTCCCACTCTGTCTGTTTGATTGATAGAATTTAAAATTGGAAGGGCAGGTCTCAATCAGTGTTGCTACACCAGTGATATTGTCTAACCATGTCTCTACTAAAAACATACAATGTACACCATGTTTTACTATGAGTTCATTTATCAGAAATGATTTTTGTTTCAGCGCTCTAACGTTGAACAGTGCTAGTTTTAGCTGTACGGGTTCTGTAGTGGGGTGTGAGATAGTCTGTGGTTGAACACTGATATTGATAAGGTTAGATTTACATATGGGACGTGATAATGAGTAATTGATTAGTCTTTTGGTGATCAGAATCGGGATGACACTCAACGTGTTTTTTTGTAGTTTAGGCTGCTTCTGTATATAGTCTACAGAGCTAGATATGGTTGGTTGTCAGGCCAGTGATGCTATACTTTGTATGACGTTATGTATTAGCACATTTACCCCTGATATGTTTGGATGGATGCCATCGGGTCTGTAATGGTCTTTCCTGGACCAGAGCAAATCAAAGTTATTTATATAGCAAAGTCCTATAGTAGTACAGTGGGTCTGTAGCCATTTGTGCAACCAGAACAGACGGCTAAATCGCTCAGATCCACGACCTATGGATGGAATGGGGCCAGACACAATGCATATTTTACCCAGGCTTTCAATAGTGAGTATTAGTGATTCAAAGTCAGATTGGAGTTTAACGGATTGTCTAGCCATTACGTCATTTGCTCCGATATGAATAATAACGGTGTGGGCGGACGGATATCTCTCGATGATTTCGGGAGTACACTCCAGTAAGTCAGTAACTTTTAAACCGGAAAAACAATACGTAATGCCGTGTGGTATTTGCAAAAACCTGGTGATGGAATCTCCGATGAGTAGGATCTCTGGCTGTTCCTGGATGCATTCCCCGTCGTAGATGGCCAGGTTTCTATGGTGAAAAGCCGCAGGAGTAGCGTCTGCATTGCTGGCGGAGTTAGACGGTTGGTCGGGCAGCAGCGCCGTGAGGAGGGGCTCATTCACAGCGGCATTTCCATCGATGACATTCGCCGTTTGAATGATCATCCTGGTATGGGCTGCAGAGCACCGCAGACGAGGGCGTTTAAACTTTGGGGAGTCGGACCCATCGCGTGAGTCTGGGGAGCTTGGCGATGCGAGAGCAAACAGGGCAGAGCGCTTTCTGCTCCGGGGCGCAGATATACTTCCATGGTTGAGTTGTGAGCTGGAGAGGGCCGCCGTCCTGGTAGCTTCGCTTGGAGCCTGGCTAGTAGCTAGGCTAGTAGCTATCATCGGATAGTCTTTGAGCAAAGCTACACTACTAGCAGCAGGAGACGGAAGCGAAGGAGAGCCAAGGAGGCTGGAATCACTACAAAGAGGATTGAATCGGTTTGATAGTTGAGGTGATTCAAAGGGATCATATAGAGGAAGGGAGAGCTTCCGTCGGCCCCTCACCACTGTCGCCCAGGAGGGACTACCGGTGCGGCCTGCGTCCGCTTTTTCCATGCTAGCCAGCTTGGACATTAGCTCCGTTTGACGCTTGAGAAGATCCACTACTAGTATCTCGATGTTCTTCAGTTCCGTTCGCATCTCTGCGACATCTGATGTTGGAGCCATTTCCTCGGGGGAGCTCAGCACTGTGAGTACTGTAGCGTGTAGCTGTAGCTATGGCAACAACAAGCGCCGATAGCTTTAGGTCACGTCCAGTAAAAAGTCACATAAAACCAATAAATCCAACAGTATAAACGATAAGAGCAAAAGTCACAGTGATCAGTTAAGATCACTGGTTAAAAGATGGTAAAAAGAAAGAAAACAGTCTAAAGTTTGAAAGTTTGGGAGGTCCGCAAAAACACGTCCGTTCAGTAGTAAGTAACCGGAGTGTAGTGGATCCAACCAACTAACACACAGGAATGCAGGAGAGGAGGGGTTTGTCACAAGGAAAGATGAAATTACATACCTAGGTTTCATGTCTATCTATATCTCCCTCTCTCTCCCTCCATCTCTCCTCTGTATCTCCCTCTTTCTTTCTCTTCCTCTATCTCCCCCTCTCTATCTCCCCCCCCCCCCCCCTCTCTCTCTCTCTCTCTCTCTCTCTCTCTCTCTCTCTCTCTCTCTCTCTCTCTCTCTCTCTCTCTCTATCTCTCTCTCTCTCTCTCTCTCTGTTGTGGGTGTGGGTTTCTTTCTTTCTTTCTTTCTTTCTTTCTTTCTTTCTTTCTTTCTTTCTTTCTTTCTTTCTTTCTTTCTTTCTTTCTTTCTTTCTTTCTTTCTTTCTTTCTTTCTTTCTTTCTCTCTCTTTCTATTATATTACTATTATATATCTATCTAAATATCTAATCTAATATCTAAACCATCTAGTGTGTGTATGCATGGCATCAAATCAAAGTGTGTGTTGCTGTAGGCTTGCCTGTATTGATCAGTCACACTATACCCCCATTCAGCCATAATTGTTCCCTGCTGGGCCTTTGTTTCATGGTGTGAATTAGTCATTGACATTGACATTGACATCACATTGCATTCTGGGAAGGAGTGTAGTTCCCTTATCATTAGCTGAATTCACTGAATTCTCTTCAGAGGCTCCTGCTGCAAATTGGTAATGACTGTACCAGAATGTTTGATAGGACATTGATTGAAAACTATCGTCTCAAATTTGACAATTGATGGCTTATTTTGAAGGTATGAATCTGTAATTTTACATTATGTAACAAAAAAAAATATATTCTGTATCCACAACTCTACCTTTTGGTATCGTATGTTAGTGTTAGGGATGCACCGATCCGACTTTTTCAGTCCCGATACCGATACTTGGGTTTGGGTATTGGCCAATACCGATACCGATCCGATACCCATTGTCCAAATATTTTTTCCCAAAAAGTTAAAAGAAATTTTAGATTACCACCCACCGGCTTCCCTCCCGCTGACACTGCCAATTGTGTCAGTATGGACGACCGGCCAAGCCGGAGGCACCGCTGACAGCTGGATTCAGCTGGTGTCTCTGCGGTGGTAGACAGACGCTTAGTCCGCTGTGCTACCCGGCCGCCTGAATAAAAACACATTATCATGGTTTACTTTCCACTAGATAGATAAGAGCGGTAAGATCGATGCATCGCCTTTAGCTTTGCTTTCCCAGAGTTCTGAGCGCGTTCAAACGGGCAGCCCGGGGGGGGACAAAAAGTGTACATCCACAACAGAACACTGTAGTCCTTGTCTGTGTGTTTTTCTGATACTTGCTTTTTCTCTCAGACCAACGCGTTGTCTTGGAACTAGCTTGCGAGAAAGAAAATATATCCCAAGACATCACACTGGTCTGAGAGAAGAAGCAAGCATTGCAAATACATTTGGACCGCAGTGTTCAGTTGTGGCAAACCTTTGGTTTGCATGTTGTGGTGTGGATTAAACCTTTTATTGTTCCCAGACCTCCTGCCTGTCTGAAGCTGCCCCGGCTAGCTCAGAACCCTGGCCAGAACTTCCACCACAGGTCTCAGTAAGTATCCACTTTTTCTCCTTATTTTTTCTATTTTTCTCCGATCCCAATTTCGCCTCACCAATTCTCCCTTCAATTCTCCACTCCCATGTCTTGAACGTTGCTAGACCATGCCTCCCACTGGCCGGCTGCAATGTGGACCAAGCCTTGCATCACGTGTCCCCTCCGGTACACGAGGAGGCAGCCGTCGCATCTTTTCACCTGAACAGCGCAATCTCTCAGTGGCGAGGAGTAACGTGTGGGAGGCTCACACTGCCCCCGATACTTCCTGATTGTGCTGTACAGGTGTCACCCAACCGACCTGTAGGAGTCGCTGTTCACAACGTCCAATCCCCACCCACCGGCTTTCCCACCCCCTAACACTTGCCAATTGTGTTAGTATGAACGACCGGCCAAGCCGGTAGCAACGCCGAGAGCTGGGCTCGAACCCAGCATATCCTGTGTTAGTGGCGAGCGCCTTGCCCACTGCGCCACTTAACTGCCCATTATACGCATCAATTATAAGTATTTCATCAATCAAAGGAACTATAGTGTCTTACCGCAGATGGGACCTTCGTCTGAGCGGTCGGGGCAGTCCACTTTGCCGTTACAGATCTTATCAGGCGTGAGGCAGACAGACGTGTCGTTGGCACAGGGATACTTGGGCGGTTTACAGACGGCCGACTCACAGGATTCCTCGTCGGAGCGGTCCTCGCAGTCAATGTCGCCATCACACACCCAGCTCTTGGTGATGCACTTGCCTGCCGGTGCACAGTGTGTGGAAGTGGGCAGACATTAGATAGATATCACTCAAAGATATTGACGAGAATCAATGATGTCACTGCATAGACACTGCATGCCACTCAGAGACAGCAAACACCGTTGGTACTGTACTTTCCAAAAATTCCAACTTGCTAGATGGACCCCTATGGTTTAGCTATCCCCCTCATGCTGGGAGCCACAACACAGTCTCATCAAAAAATGTAAATAAAGTACTAATCGGTACGTATCTTCTGGCATAGCCATAAGTAATATATTGACGTATTATATCTGCAACCAAAACAAACACAGCAACCAGGAGTTGAACCAACAATCATTGCAGTCACGGGTGAGTGCTCTCACAGCTATCTAACTATGATTATAATTATAATTGAGGTTCGTTTTTTAATTTTTATTTATTTTTTTATCTTTTTCCCCCTCCTTTTCCCTCAGTTTTTCTCCCATCCCAATGTTAGTCGTTATGCCAATTCCCAATCCCCTTTCTGGTCGCTGCACACTTACCCCCTACGGTCAGTCTGGAGAGTGGAGGCTATCACATGCTTCCTCCGACACACGTCTAGCCAATCAACCGCTTCTTTTCACCTGGCAGCGCGGACTCTCACTGAGAGAGTGTAACGTGTGGAAGGATCACACTACCCCCCTTAGATCCTTTCCTCGCTGAGCAGGCGCCCCGACCGAACTGTAGGAGTCGCTGTTTACAATGACCAGGACCCACCCACCAGCTTTCCCACCCCTAACACTGCCAATTGTGTTAGTATGAACGACCAGCCAAGCTGGCAGCAATGCCGAGAGCTGGGCTCGAACCCAGCATCTCCTGCACTAGTGGCGAGCACCTTGCCCACTGCGCCACTTAGCCGCCCAATTGAGGTTTGTTTTAACATTTGCATAACAGTTATGGTTAAGACATAACAGTTATGGTTAAGACATAACAGTTATGGTTAAGACACAACAGTTATGGTTAAGACTTATGGTTAACACATAACAGTTATGGTTAAGACACAACAGTTATGGTTAAGATATAACGGTTAGGGTTGAGGTTAGAGTTAGATCCCCAGCAGGGGAACTTTTCTGAAAGCGTAAAAAGAAAATTTTATATATAATATGTGTACTTATTTGTAATACATACACATGTTAAATGTTGTATACAATATGTAAATATATTACTCACGGCGATAACATGTACATTATTAACCTTTTTCCCTGTGGTCGATTAGTACTTTATTTACATGTTTTAAGCGAGATCGGGCTGCAGGATCAGACTACTCAATATTTTCCTTGATCTTTCATGATGGTCACCATGTCAGATTAGGCTATCCTATAGCAACATCGATTCTTGCTGTGGTCAGGAGCAGGGCGCACTATACATTTGTCCCCGAAATATCACTGTCATTTTTCACAATCTGGCATGAAGTTGACCAGATAACGAATGGTTTTGTTGACCAGAGATTGAGGAGGAAGGGATTAGTTGACCAGATATTGAGGATGAAGGGTTTAGTTGACCAGGTATTGAGGAGGAAGGGATTAGTTGGGCAGGGATTGATGAGGAAGGGTTTAGTTGACCAGGGATTGATGATGAAGGGTTTAGTTAGCCAGGGATTGAGGAGGAATGGTTTAGTTAGCCAGGGTTTGAGGAGGAAGGGTTTAGTTAGCCATGGTTTGAGGAGGAAGGGTTTAGTTGGTCAGATATTGAGGAGGAAGGGTTTAGTTGGTCAGATATTGAGGAGGAAGGGTTTAGTTGACCAGGAATTGAGGAGAAAGGGATTAGTTGACCAGGGATTGAGGAGGAATGGTTTAGTTGACCAGGGATTGAGGAGGAAGGGTTTAGTTGACCAGGGATTGAGGAAGGGTTTCGTTGACCAGGGGATGGGAGGAAGGGTTTGGTTTTGTACATCTCCTTTTGAGAATTAGACTATTAATCCAGAATTTCAAAACGGATTCATATGCTGCAGCTTCCCAAAACGAAAATGTATTGTTGTACTGTCCCTGGTAATGCATCATTTTGCACATTATCTTGTTGATTCTATTATTGTCGTGCTGAACATCAACATGGTGCCTTTCAACTATTTTTAGAAGTTGAATGTGGAAAAATAATGAGATGGGTAGGCTATAGGTAAATACTGTATGGTGCAGGAACAATAGCCACAATCTGGCAATCTGGTCAGATGCAGAAGGAATTGTATGGGGAGACCAGATATCACATTTGTTTTCTTTCTGTCCGAAAATAAATCATCTTTAAAAAATGCTCACATCCTTACAGCCTCCAATTGCCTCATATGCCAGTGTCTCCAAAATATTGCATTTTGTTTCCAAAATGTCTTATCTAACAAATTCATCATGCATAAGAACGATAATTAAATATTGATACCCTGCTTTAGCCTGGTATCTGATACCAGTATCTGTGTGTCTGTGGGCACAGTCACTAAATGCATCACACTGTGGCTGTTCTATTCTTTATTGAATCTACTATTGATCTGTTGAATCTACTATTGATCTGTCATGGGCCTACATCAGATAATCGGTGATAGGATGACAGAGGATGCCTGCTTGATAACCCCAGTGACCCCTCTCTATCTCTCTCTCTCTCTCTCTCTCTCTCTCTCTCTCTCTCTCTCTCTCTCTCTCTCTCTCTCTCTCTCTCTCTCTCTCTCTCTCTCTCTCTCTCTCTCTCTCTCTCTCTCTCTCTCTCTCTCTCTCTCTCTCTCTCTCTCTCTCTCTCTCTCTCTCTCTCTCTCTCTCTCTCTCTCTCTCTCTCTCTCTCTCTCTCTCTCTCTCTCTTTGATTATTATAATTCATTATAATAATTTTTTAATTACTTTTCTGGGGTTCAAATTTCCCTCCCAAAACGAGTACAGCTTTATACTCGTTGGTGTTCTAGGTCACCTAGTTAGAGTCTACATGGTTTCCCTTTACTGTGTTTTGCCATAATGGACCTGCTGTAATGATGAATATAGTTAGGACTGTCTGACTCTTAACTTCTAAACACTGCATGGACGCAGTGCTCTTCTTCTTCTTCTTCTTCTTCTTCTTCTTCTTCTTCTTCTTCTTCTTCTTCTTCTTCTTCTTCTTCTTCTTCTTCTTCTTCTTCTTCTTCTTCTTCTTCTTCTTCTTCTTCTTCTTCTTCTTCTTCTTCTTCTCATGTTATATTCAAAAAGTATTTATTGCCTGTGTACCCCTCCCCCATGCTGCTATGACGCCTGAAATTCCCCAAGGGGATTAATAAAGGAACACTTGACTTGACTTGAATTGACTTGATTTCCACGCAACTCTACTGGAACTCGTCTCGCAATTAAGGGCATTTCACGAGGACAAATCCGCACATCTCGTTCCCACGTGTCCTCTGTGCCGTGCGTTTGAGAAATGTTGCGCTACTGAGGACGGGTTTTCACCCTTGGAATGTACTGTACCATGAAATGAGATATGGTGGTGAAAGAAATACAAGAAAAAAGGAGTAAAATCCTCTCTTCCTCTGGAAGCCCCATGAACCACAACTGAGAGTTGTCTGCAGTTCCGCACTAAACGCTTCATGTGAAGATACATACGGGATCAATACGCCCTCCACACCAGGGTAATCTGAAATTCCCCTCACTGCAGAGACGAGGCACGTAGAGACAACGCTGCTATGCCTCTATGGATCACAGCGGATGCTCTCTGCCAGGTGAGGTTTGAAATGCAGCACATCCCCATCTTAGACCCATTCCATCAAAGTTGCACTGTGCAGTGATCAGATCCGGTTGGTTTGTGCTTGGTGCTGCATCACTGGGAGCTAGGTTTAACCCTTTCACTACCACTTACAAAGGGTTAACCCTTTCACTACCACACTACAGACGGTTATCCTTTCACTACCACACTACAGAAGGTTATCCATTCACTACCACACTATAGAAGGATAACCTTCTGTAGTGTGGTAGTGAAAGGATAACTGTCTGTAGTGTGGTAGTGAAAGGATAACCGTCTGTAGTGTGGTAGTGAAAGGGTTAAGAGACTGGTGAGGTCCTGGGATTTATTGGTGTTGTATGCGTGTGTTTGTTTGCATGCACGTGTGTGGGTGTGTGAGTGTGCGTGTAAGTGTGTGTGTGTGTTTCTGTAATAATGTCAATTTACAGAGAAAGAATGTTTTGTGTCATGTGTGCTACAGTATGTTTCGACAGGGTTAAGCGGCTACAACATACTGTCATCCCAGCTGTGTGTGCCATCTGGCATCTTACAGTAGTTCATAATTCATACGGTGGAACATATACAGTCTATATAAAATTATGCCGGTATTCACTTATTCAAAAGAGATATGTTCAGGTCAGCATTGAATACTGATGATATTCAAGTGCTTAACTGGTTCCAATAGTAAACAAATAATTCAAACACGCTTTACTCGTCACTGATTTTGTCTATTGACTAATTACATTGTGGTCTGGTCGATTTCAGAGTGGCATTCAGGATGTCAGATACACCTAAAGAAATGCAGATTGATTACTATACAAGCCAGCTCTCCATTGGGTCTGAAAGCGGCAAATTGAGAAATAAACAAATAGCTTGCTGGCAAAAATGTCCATCAATATGAACAATTTGCCTTACTATGTTGATGTGGTGGTGTCTTGTCTCTCATGCCGCAATGAATTCCTGGCGCTGTGATTAAATTAAAGTACAGGAAAAAGTCGATTTCCCCATTTATCAGTCTGCACACTGACAGCCCGTTGCCTTAGTAACAATCAGAATAACAGGCGCGCATGAGCTTTGCGCATGAGCTTTCTGCTGTTAGTACAGAGAGGGGCACAACATCATCCTTTTCCTGGTGAGTCAAATTGACTTCATGGATGACCATTTTCTGCAATCTATTTGTTTATTTCTACTACCCTATGGAGAGGCAGCTTGCTGTATATTAGATGTAGAGAGGTAGATACTGTAATATATAGGTAGATACTGTAATATATATTAGATTAGATATTAGATTATATATTATCATATATCATATTGTAACTATATGTATTGTAGGGCAAATACAACTGAGAGGGCATACATACCCTCATCTGCACCTTGACCTATTTATAGTGCCTACTTGCCCATATGCGCATATGCATACTCAGAGTTAATTATATTGTTATATTGTTACATTGCCTATTTTTATTATATTTGTATTTGTACTTCTCCACTGTACTATCATCATCTGACCTTTATCATGTCTTATATTATCAGATGTACCTGTGCCTCCCCCATGCTGCTATGATGCCTGCATTTCCCCAAGGGGATCAATAAAGGAATATCTTATCTTACATTACATGGGTCTGACGTGTCAGTCTCCTCCTTATGTAGACCTGCCACAGCCTCACAAATATAATGGCTCATTCCCACTGTACTGTATGGGATGGTGCAGTAGGCTTACTGTACAGTACAAACAAAGATCACGTGACGCCGTTGTGTCACGTGAGGTAAAAATTTACGGTACACAGTGTGAGAGACGGTACACAGTGTGAGAAGAGCATTTATGCAGGTGAACACCAGGAAGGTGGCTGGCCCAGATGGAATAACAGGATGCATACTTAAGTCCTGTGCTAACCAGCTAGCCCCTGTGTTCACCACCATATTTAATCGATCCCTGAAGGAGTCAGTGGTCCCTGCCTGCTTCAAGATGTCTACCATTATCCCGGTACCAAAGAAACCCTCCCCAGCAGGTCTCAATGACTACAGACCGGTGGCACTCACCTCTGTGGCCATGAAATGTTTCGAGAGGCTGGTCAAGGATCACATTTGTGCCTCCCTCCCCAGTGATATGGACCCTATGCAATTTGCATACAGGCCAAACAGGTCCACTGACGATGCGGTCTCCCAAGTACTGCACAGCACCCTCTCTCACCTGGACCTTCAGAAGGGGGGCTATGTGAGACTGTTGTTCATTGACTACAGCTCAGCGTTCAACACCATAGTCCCCACCAGACTGGTGGACAAGCTGATCGAGCTAGGTCTGAGCTCCGCTCTGAGCGCCTGGATACTGGACTTTCTGAGTGAAAGGCCCCAGTCGGTCAGGGTGGGGGGTCAGACCTCCAACACCATCACCCTGAGCATCGGGTCCCCCCAGGGCTGTGTTCTGAGCCCCCTGCTGTACTCACTATACACACATGACTGTGTGGCCAAGTTCAGCTCCAACTCCATAGTGAAGTTTGCGGACGCCACAGTGGTGGTGGGGCTGATCTCGGACAACGACGAGAAGGCCTACCGGGAGGAGGTTGAGGTACTGGAACGCTGGTGCCAGGACAACAGCCTGCTCCTGAACATTGGTAAAACCAAGGAGCTGATCGTGGCTTATAGGAGAGGACAGCAGGAGACACACACACCACTGAGGATGAACGGGGCTACCGTGGACAGGGTGAGCAGCTTTAAGTACCTGGGGGTCCACATCGCAGAGGATCTGGCATGGACAACACACATAGACTCAGTCGTAAAAAAGGCGAAGCAACGCCTCTACCATCTGAGACAGTTAAGGAAGTTCAGAGTATCTGGGAAGATACTCCAGTCCTTCTACTCCGGAGCTGTAGAGAGCATCTTGACTGGAAACATCACTGCCTGGTATGGAAACAATACGGCACAGGACAAGAAGGCCCTACAGAGAGTGGTGCGCTCAGCCGAGCGTACCACGGGTATAGCACTACCACCCCTGCAGGTTCTATACAACAAGAGGTGCAAATCCAGAGCCTGCATAATAATGAAAGACCCACACCACCCCAACAACAGCCTGTTCATGCTGCTCAGGTCAGGCAGACGCCTGCGAACACCAGCTGCTAGGACAGAGAGACTTCGGCTCAGCTTCTTCCCCCAGGCCATCAGAGCCCTGAACACTGAACTCTCCACACACAAGCACACATGAGCACACGCACAACACACTCACTGTACACGCTCACACACTAGCAGCCACTTTAACATGAGCAGGCACACACTCATGCTGCACACGCCCACACTTATGGCCACCAAGAAGGGTCACTTTAAAAATAGTATAGTATAACCGGAGATTGTATAAATTAGCATGTACAGAAAGACACTACCAAAGGACCCAGTATGTCCTCCATGCTCTGTAAATAACTTATGTGCATATACTGATATGCCCTAACATGTTACTTGTTTATTGCACAATGTTACTTGTTTATTGCACAATGTTGATTCTATTATATGTTATTTGCACATCGTTGCGGGCAAGACCACCCGCATTTCATTGTATACTTGTATGCCGTGACAAATAAATCTCTTGACTTGACTTGACTTGACTTGTACCTGGTAGTTTTACCTAGGTGCTGTATTTCCAGTATATAGTGTAGGTAGGAGGAGTTGAGACAATAGAGTGAGGGGTTACTCCAGCATGTTCAGCCACTAGGGCTGAGCCCAAATGTTCTAACCTTCGAACCTTCGTTCATTACGTTGGCATTCGAATTCTAAATCAACATTCGAATATTATTTTTCTTCATATTTTTATTTATGATTATTTTCTTTTTAATATTTTTTTTCTATTAATTCTGTTTAAAGCAATGGTTTTTTTCTTTACAGTTGCAGATAAAGATTAGGCTACACTAATATTATAGTAGTATTAAGAAACTGATGAGTTGATTTAGTGTGAGGTTTGGTCCGCTCCCCGCCACACGCTCCGTTCCTTTAAGGTACTATGTTGATTAATGCATTCCCCGCCACGCGCTCCGTTCCTTTAAGGTGCCGTGTTGATTGGTGCTTTCCCCGCCACACGCTTTTGGAGCAAGTATCAATCTCATCCCGCAGCTGTCACAGCTTGTAATTAGCGCCCCTGAAGGCTTTATATACACAGACCTCCTTACTATCGATGTTGGGTCGTTCTGAAATACACCTGCATATACCTGCCTTCCCCGTCGCTGTTCCTGTTTTTTGCTCTCCAGGACCTTTTGTGGAGAACCGCTGTGGAGAACCTGGTTCCCCGTTCGGAGCTGCGCCTCGTTATCTGCCCGCTTTACGCGTTGCGCTCTGGTGAGTTTTTGGAAACAGTCTTTTTTGGATTATCAGTTTTTTGTGTGTTTGGTGAACACCGAAGATATCCCGTTTTGTTTGTACTGGACTCAGCTAACTTGTGTGTGGTACACCGAAGATCAAGTCACTTGGGATTAATACTGGACTCAGTCACCTCTCTGCCTCTGTGTGTTCGTTGGGCTAACTCTGATTTCTCTCTCTCTCCGTTTCCACCGGGAGTGAAAGCTGGGAGTATCTGCAGAGCCGCTACACATGCCAATTCCTCACCACTATCTACTGGGAGTATCTGCAGAGCCGCTACATCATCACATGCCAGATCCCTGTTTGTTTTGATTGCTGTACTTCATCCATCTTGTGACTCTGTAAATAAATACGCCCTAGCTTTTGGCTAACTCTGAACTTCCTCTCTGTGCCGTTGCGTTTGAGGTCGGTTACAAACCATAACATTACGACCCAACCATGACGACCTCAGCCGACACAGAGAGGGTCAGAACAGCGTTGGCGGTCCAGGTTGAGTTAACCAACGACCACAGCCTACAGCTAGGTGCGGCTGCGGCTGCTGTACAGGAGCTCCGAGACCAGGTCCAGCCTATTCAGGGGTCCCTTGGCGCTCTGGCTAGCCAGCAGGCTATTATTCTCCACCAATTACAAGCGCTGAGTGAAACCGTTAACACCTTGCTTGTAACCCCACTTACTTCAGGAGCCTCGGCCGGAGCATCACCCGCAGCTCTGGCAGGCCCCGCGCCTCCCGATCCCGCACCTCGGGAGCCCCGTCTCTCCGAACCACGGTTGTTCGATGGTAACTTCGAGGATTGTGCCACATTCATCATGCAATGTGAGTTGGTTTTTCGTCATCAACCCAGCCGATTCACTTCAAGGGGAGCCCAAGTGGCTTACATGACTAACTTGCTCTCAGGCCGGGCAGCCCAGTGGGTCACTGCCTCCTGGGCAATGGGGGCTGATTTCTGTTTTTCCTACCCAGACTTCGTGGCTGAGCTCCGCAGGGTTTTCCACCACCCAGCCCGTGGCCAGGACCCTGGAGCCCGGTTGGGCACCTTCCGGCAGGGCAGTGGCGGGGTCACCGACTACGTGCTGGAGTTCAGACTGGCGGCAACGGAGAGCGGTTGGAACGATCAAGCGCTTCGTCTCACCTTCATGAGGGGGCTCAACGACGCTGTCAGGGACCAGCTCGCGACCCGTGAGGAACCTGAGTCCCTCGAGGACCTATTCAGCCTCGCCATTCGCATCGACGGACGCCTCCAGGAGAGAAGACGTGAGAGAACCCGACAGGGACCTCCAGAGGTTCTCCAGACCCCCCGTACTCGTGACGGTACTGCGGTCCGCCCTGCTCCCAACACGACTGGTGGCCCTTTCCCCTCCCGTTCGGTGCCCGGGGAGGAACCCATGCAGCTGGGACGTTCACATCTTAGCCAAGCTGAACGGGAGGCGAGGTTCAGGTCCGGCCTTTGGCTCTACTGCGGTCGGGATGGACACCGTATCGCCAACTGCCCCACCCGGCCAAAAGACCAGGCTCGCCGGGACCCCGGGAGATCCTGGTGAGCCGTTTTTCTCGTTCCCAGAGCCGTGCACCACCTAGCCGTCTGATGAGCGTCACCCTGGCCTGGGCGGACCAACGGGCCACGGTGGAGGCACTCATTGACTCGGGGGCTGACGAGAGTTTCCTAGACTTCGAGTTTGCTACCCGGGCCAACATTCCACTTGAGGACCTAGTGAGGCCATTGGAGGTATTCGCATTGGACCAACACCGCCTGGCTGACATCACTCAACGCACCTGCCCGGTCCTGCTCACCATTGCTGGTAACCACGTTGAGAGACTCCAGTTTTTTATCACCAGATCCCCTCTTGTCCCAGTAGTCCTGGGCCGGCCCTGGCTCGCGCTGCACGAGCCCCACACCGCCTGGTCCTCCGGTACCATCAGGGGGTGGAGCTCCTCCTGTCATGCCCAGTGTCTTCAGGCGGCGTCCTGTCCCTCGCACCGGAGATCCGTTTGTGAGCCGCCTCCGGACCTCTCGACCATACCCCCCGAGTACCACGACCTCATGGAGGTCTTCAGTAAGTCCAGGGCTCAGGCCCTTCCGCCTCACTGGCCTTACGACTGTGCCATCGACCTCCGCTCAGGGGCTCCCCTTCCCGGCAGCCGCCTCTACAGTCTGACCGTCCCTGAGAAGGCAGCGATGGATCAATACATCTCTGAGTCCTTGGAAGCAGGACTCATTCGGCCTTCCTCCTCTCCTGTGGCGGCCGGCTTCTTCTTTGTTGGGAAGAAGGACGGAGACCTTCGACCCTGCATCGACTATCGCCAGCTCAACGAGATCACCATTAAGAACAAGTACCCTCTTCCTCTCATGAACTCCACCTTCGAGCCTCTCACCCAGGCTACCGTCTTTACCAAGCTGGACCTCCGGAGTGCCTACCATCTAGTCCATATCCGAGAGGGCGATGAGTGGAAGACCGCCTTCAAGACTCCCAGGGGCCACTACGAGTACCTGGTTATGCCGTTCGGCCTCACCAACGCTCCGGCGGTATTCCAGGCGCTCATGAACGACGTCCTTCGTGACATGCTGGAGGAGTTTGTGGTAGTATACCTAGACGACATCCTCATCTTCTCCAAGACCCTCGAGGAACACATCCAGCATGTCCGCCGTGTGCTGGAGCGCCTCCTCCACAATCGGCTCTTCGTCAAGGCGGAGAAGTGCCGATTCCACTCCGACTCCGTCGATTACCTGGGCTTCATCGTGGAGAGAGGCTTGACCCGAGCTGATCCTCGCAAGATCCGGGCCGTGGAGGAGTGGCCGGAACCCACCTCTCGGAAGGAGTTACAGAGCTTCCTCGGGTTCACCAACTTCTACCAAAGATTCATCCGGAACTACAGTCAAGTGGCGGAACCGCTTACCAGGCTGACCTCTCCCGCCCTGCCGTTCGACTGGTCCCCAGCGGCGTGTGCTGCGTTCCGCTCCCTCAAGAAGAGGTTCACTTCCGCCCCGATCTTGCTCCTTCCAGACCCCAAGAGACAGTTCATCGTAGAGGTGGACGCCTCGGATACTGGACTGGGAGCTATCTTATCCCAGCGGTCGGCAACAGACCAGAAGGTACATCCGTGCGCCTTCTACTCGCGTTGTTTCCTCCCTGCCGAGAGGAACTATGACATCGGCAATCGGGAGCTGCTGGCGGTTGTGGCTGCCTTGGAGGAGTGGCATCATTGGCTAGAGGGGGCCGAGGAGCCATTTACCATTTGGACGGACCACAAGAACCTGACGTACATCCGTGCTTCCAAGCGCCTCAATGGCCGGCAGGCAAGATGGGCCAGCTTCCTCAGTCGGTTCGACTTCTCGCTGACGTTTCGCCCTGGTTCCCGCAACACGAAGGCCGACTCCCTGTCCCGGTTACACTCCAAGGGGGCTCCAACCACTGAGGACCCGTCTCCCATCCTCCCAGAGGCCAGGGTGGTAGGAGTAGTCACCTTGGGCATCGAGGGGGTGGTAAGGCGTGCCCTATGCTTCCATTGCGCTCCAGGCAATGTACCGGTTCATCGTCTCTTCGTCCCCGACTCGGTCCGGTCCTGGGTCCTCCAGTGGGGCCATACCAGCCGGTTCGCCTGCCACCCGGGCGTTCATCGCACGTTCTCCTTCCTGGCTCGTCGATTCTGGTGGCCCACCATGAGGAACGACGTCAAGGAGTTCGTACTGGCCTGCGCAGTCTGCGCCCGCAGCAAGGCCTCCCACCAGGCACCCTCCGGGCTATTGCAGCCGCTTCCCATTCCGAGCCGTCCTTGGTCACATGTGGCGCTGGACTTCGTCACGGGTCTTCCTTCTTCCCAGGGGAACACGTGCCTACTGACCGTGGTGGATCGGTTCAGCAAGGGGGTTCACCTCGTGGCCCTTCCCAAGCTTCCCTCGGCGGCCGAGACGGCGGACCTCCTGACACGCCACGTGTTTCGCCTCCATGGTTTTCCCCAGGACGTCGTCTCGGACCGGGGGCCCCAGTTAACTTCCCAGGTATGGCGGGCTTTTTGCAAGGGATTGGGGGCAACGGTCAGTCTTTCCTCTGGTTATCATCCCCAGACTAACGGACAAACGGAGAGGATGAACCAGAGTGTGGAGTCTGCTCTTCGGTGTGTGGCTGCCGAGAGACCAGCTTCTTGGAGCCGTTTCCTTCCCTGGGTCGAGTACTCCATCAACTCCATGGTCAGTTCCGCCACCGGCCTCTCACCCTTTGAGGTATCCCTGGGCTACCAACCCCCTCTTTTCCCTGCACAGGAGTCGGAGGTGGCAGTTCCCTCCGTACAGGACCACCTCGACCGGTGCCGTCGGGTCTGGGAGATCACCAGGACCGCGCTGCTCCGGTCATCGGAGCGCGCCAGTCGTGGGGCTGACCGGCGCCGGGTTCCTGCGCCGACTTACCACCCTGGGCAGAGGGTGTGGCTTTCCGCAAAGGACCTTCCACTTCGGTCCTCGGCCAAGTGAAGGTACTCAGTCCGGCGGCGGTGAGTCTTAAACTTCCTGCGTCCATGCACATTCACCCCGTTTTCCATGTGTCCCGGGTTAAGCCTGTCTCTCTCAGTCCCCTGATGCCTCCTGCTCCGGAACCACCTCCTCCCGAGATGGTGGACGGTCACCCCCAGTGGCAAGTCCGCCGGTTGTTGGGCGTTCGACGGCGGGGTCAGGGGTTCCAGTACCTGGTGGACTGGGATGGGTACGGTCCGGAAGAACGGAGCTGGGTCTCCCGCCAGCTCACCGTGGGTCCCGGCCTGATCACCGACTTCCATCGTGCCCATCCGGGCGAGCCGGGTCTGGGCCTGGAAAGTTGATTTTATAAATTTAAAAAAATACTCATTTAATCAGATTATTCAAATTGAGGATTTAGTTTGAGGATATAAAAAAAAATTCAAAAAATAAAAATCATATCACATATCTTTGTGTTTTATTTTTTTTATTATTTTTTAAACAAACATGACACCACACAATAAGATATACAAGCATTATTAATAGTGCACATCCAATGAAATCACCATATAGTTAAATGTCTTATACAGGATATACCCCCAATACCTAATATCTAATACCCTACACACATATGCTCTAGCTCGTACCCCCCCCCCCTTCCGGACCCCCCATTGGATAATCCATCCATTATTCCACGCTCCTAACCAGACACTACCATTATATGCTAGCTTTTATTATCTACACCACTTCTAACCACATTTTCATTTTTGATTCATTGAGACCCAAAATTCTTGCTGTAGATATTTCTTGATAAATCACATCGAGATATGTAATAATCCAGACCTTTCGGCACATTTTTTCCGGTTGGAACCATCGTGATGCTATCAGCTTTTTAGCCACTGTGATACCCGATAAAACCAATATCTTTAGCTGTGGATGTACTGCATTCTCAAAAACATCATTCAGCAGTAATACAGAGGGGTGTACAGGTATATTCAGAGTTAAGAGATTTGATAATTGCTGGGTCACCTCTTTCCAGAATATTTTAACTGGTGGGCAGTCCCAGTACATGTGCATATTGCATAAATGTCCCCTTGTCCCCATTTGTACATAAGGATCATTTGGAGTCTTGTTTAAGACCCATTCTGTTCAGTCTTATAGGAGTCAAGTATGTCCTATGGATATAGTTAAGATTGATTTTGTGAGGTTTTGTCCGCTGCTCACCTACTCTCTCTGTTCCTTTAAGCTTACTGTTAAGGAATTCCCTTCTCACTCACCTCACTAGCCCCCACCCTCGCGTTCGTTACTCTCGTTTGCTCTCAGCGGCCACACCTTGGACTACCTGTCATTGTATGTTTGATTGGTCTTGTGCCGAACACACACTTTAGTTTCAAGTATCAATTACCTTCACGCACCTGTGGTGCATTCTAATTAGTTCCCCTGTGGACTTTAAGTACCTGGCTCTTCCCCTCTGTTCCTCGTCGGGTCGTGCCGTAACATGCCGTTTCATTCGGTATCATATTCTCTATCACCAGGACTCCTTCGGGAGGTCCTCTGTCTGTTTATGCTGTTTTCATCTCCGGCGTGACATGCGCTCCAGCCTTCGCCTCCTGTCGCCGTTGCCTGAGGTAGACACTGGACTGCGCTCTCTAGACTTCCACGGGAGGCTTCCCAGTGTTCCACTTCAGACCCCCGCGCAGCAGACATCCTGACGCTCATCCAGACCTCCGAGCCTGGCGCGCTCTTCCGCGCAGACGCACTCCAGATGCGTCCTCCGTACCGGCGCGCACTCCAACCAGGCGCGCATCCAGACCTCCACGCAGCAGATGCGCTCTTCACTCCAGGCGCGCATCCAGATCTTCACCATCCAGACCTCCGAGCCTGGCACGCTCTTCCGTGCAGACGCACTCCAGATGCGTCCTCTGTACCGGCGCGCACTCCAAGCAGTCGCGCACCACTCAGACCACTCAGGGGCGACAGTGGCTCAGGAGGTAGAGCAGTCATCTGGCAATCCGGAGGTTCCCGGTTCGATTCCCGCTCCTCCTGGGCAGCGTGTCGATGTGTCCTTGAGCAAGACACTTAACCCCTAATTGCTCCCGATGAGCAGGTTGGCATCTTGCATGGTTGCTTCCGCCGTCGGTGTGTGAATGGGTAATATGTAAGTAACAAATTGTAAAGCGCTTTGGATAAAAGCGCTATATAAAAAAAAAGCAGCCATTTACCTCCGCGCCTGATGCGCCCTTCGTACCGGCGCGTACTCCAAGCAGTCGCGCACCACTCTGACCTCCGCTTGGACAACCGGTTCCCCGGTGGCGACGCTCTCGCCCCGTTCTGTTCCAACGCTCTTTACGCACAACGCCTGGGTGAGTTTTTTATGACTGTCTTTGATCCAATTCCGTTTTTCGTGTGTTTTAAAACACTGAAGATTTCCAGCTTTTATCAGACAGTCACTCACCCAGCGTTTTAGCCATTTTTGGATTGTTTTCATTGGGATAATATTTTGGCCTTTACATCGCCTCACTGTGTGTTTTCACACCGAAGAGATTTTATTCACTTGGATTGTGTTTGGGACGTTTACTCACAGTGTGTATATACACCGAAGATTCTGTCACCTTGATAACTCTGTTTTTGGGACTAGTCACCTCTCCTGCACCTGCTCTGTTTTCCCCATTGTACTCTGAGCTAACCCACTCCTCTCTCCCTCTCTGCCCCGTTTACCCACCTCGGAGATCTGCCGAGAGAAGTCTGCAGAGCGCCTCTGATGTTCCCACCTGCTTCCCCAGACTACCATCCCGGGAGAAGCTGCAGTGCAGCAACCTCATTATTGCTTTTTCCAAGGCCTGACCCTGTTTACTCTGTCCCAGTATGCAGCTCCAGCCCTCGCCCTGTTCCAAGGCCTTACCCTGTTTTTCCCTAGTCCTCCTAGTCCTCCCTATCTAGTCCTCCCAGTCCTCCCTGTCCCCAGCCCGCCTCCGCGGGCCCCTGTCCCTGTCTCCCCTCTCTAGTCCTCCTAGTCCTCCCTGTCCAGTTCCTCCTAGTTCCTCCCTGTTCCTGCCTTGTCCCTTGCCCCGGCCCTGTTTTCCTTTAGCCTTCCCTTTGCCTTCCCCTTAGCCAGCTCGCCTCTTAAAGGCACTGGGCCTTTCCCTTTTCTTGTTTATCCAGTAGTGGTGTTCTCCCTTAAAGGGACAGTGCCTTTTTTCTGATTGTTTTCTATAAATGCCCGTTCTTGGCTTACTCTCATACCTGTCTTGTGTTGTGCGATTGGGGTCGGTTACAAACCATAACAGTACGACCCGACCCATCGACGACCCCAGCCAGCACAGACGGTGTGGTTGAGTTTGCCTTTTTTTTGTTAGCCCCTGTAACTGAGGGGTACAATTCCCTGACTGTATTGATAAGTATGGTATCATTAAACCACTACCGCTTTATGTACTTTAACTACTGGCCACACAGTACATGATATAGATATGATGAACACTTTCCCACCTGATGAAACCAAGTCCACACAAATGTATAAATCGAATATTTTATATAGCAAAGGGTATATACAACGTTCACTTAATGACATTTATGATTTGAATGCACTTGTAAGGCAAATGAGTATTCGTAGGCAAATCAACATTGAATGTCCAATCTCTGGTTACGCAGGAAGCAAGTGTACAACCTGGTTCTTTAGGGAACTATAGCGATGGTACTTAAATGATTATAGCTGGATACACTAAAGGGGGTCCCGCTGGTTGTAAGTCAGTAGGGGGGGGGGGTTAGGAGAGCCGCTGGCGATATCCCATCTGGCCAACGATTTCTTGGGAGAATTCAGAGTGCTGAACACGGTGCCCACAGAACCTTGGTCCACAGATGAATACAGTTGGGCCCTCTTGTAGACGGTAGCTGCCGGTCCACAACGAAGAGACGTGAGGCGACCTCACTCGGGTTAGAGCGCCGTCTCACCTGGACTCCTCTCGGGGGTAGCTCCAACACTCACCAGTGTTGGCTGTTATCCATGGCATAAATCAAAGCACCCAAAGCAAGTAGATAATCCAAGCCGTGTAGGGCTCGCCGTCGTCCGGGTAAGGTAATCCAATGTGCAGGTCCACTCGTCCTGGCCCAGAACTCCTCGGATGAAAGCACCACACGTGGTCTGCCCAGCCTGGTTAAGACTCTAGATAACGCGAGGAAACGATGGGGGTACTGCTCACTTTATAACTCTAACCGAACGATGCACCATACATTATTAACTTAATAGAAATACATCCCACTCGACGGTATAGTGCCAAACTATGACAATTCAACTATTAATCCACACGATGTCTCAATGCCATTCTGAGGCCAAGTTGACCATACTGCACCACACGTGTATCGTGGGTGAGGCTTAACGTCTTGCCACTAGGTTGGAGGGTAAAGAACTAAGGGCTAAGGGACTAAAAGAAAGTTCTACTTTACTTGCGCCATATATATATGCGCTGTGAACAAATAGTACCATTCGTATTTCGGCAGACGTATTCCTACGCGGAACCGGGGCTAGTAACGACATGTTCGTCGGCACGATTGAACTTGAACCAAGGGGCTTGGCTGCTGGCGCCAGGTTCTTGTCCAATGAGAGAATGAAACTATTATGGGCTGTTAGTAGACTAAAGGGATATTCAGTGTATATGTACAAGGAATATACAAGGGATATCAAACGATATACAAATACTATTAAATATATATCCATAAATAAATATATATATTCGGTTTAACCTGATCCTTCACAACAGCCGCCCCCTAATTAGTCCCACCTAATTAGCTAAGCAGAGACAGATTAACCGCACTGTCTACCACTCAAGGTCCGCTGTAAGGGTCAGTCAACTCACAAAGTCATGGGGTCATGGTCGTCATCGATAGTGTCTGGGAGTCTGGGCAGTTCTATTAGCCTCGCCACGGGTCGTGTGTAAGTTCGCCCTTGGACGAGCACCTCAGCTGCTCGGACCTTGCCATCGGCACCGGTGATCACTTTGCTTACGCGGCCAGCCGGCCACATAGCTCTGGGTAGTGACTGGTCGATAATCATGACGACTGTTCCTTCTGTCAAATTGTCTCTCTCTTTTACCCACTTCTGGCGGGTCTGTAGAGACGGTAGGTAGTGGAGTAGAAAGCTGTTCCAAAACTTGTCAGCTAGTACTTGACTGTACCTCCACATTCTTCGGCCGTTCGCTTCTTCAGGCCTGTACATTGTCTGGGGTAGCGCGGGGTCCAGCCGCCCCATCAAGAGTGTGTTGGGGGTGACTGGGTCGACATCTGCTATATCACTGGAGACGTAGCCGAGGGGCTTGGAGTTCAATACTCCCTCGATCTCCGTGAGGACTGTCATTAGGACTTCTTCCGCTACAGTCTGGGCCCCAAGCACGGCGTACAGGGCTGTCTTTATAGAACGTACTTCTCGTTCCCAGGTTCCACCGAAGTGGGGTGCGTTCGGGGGGTTAAACTGGAAGTCAATCTGGGATGGAGCGAGGTGGGTCTTAAGTTCTGGGCCCATAGCTTGGAAGCTCTCTCTCAGCTCTCTTTCTCCGCCTTTGAAGTTTGTCCCGTGATCAGACAACAATGTAGACGGTTTTCCTTTCCGTGATGTGAATCTTCGGAAGGCCATAAGGAATGAGTCTGTGCTCATCGTTGGAAGGAGTTCGATATGTATCGCTCTGGTGGTCATGCATTTGAATACAATACCCCACCGCTTCTCGGTTCCTCTTCCTTTCTTTATATACAACGGGCCAAAACAGTCCATGCCTGTGGAGTGGAATGGCTTGTCGCCGAGTCGGAGGCGACAGGGAGGTAGGTCAGCCATCCGGGGTATGCTGGGCTGCGGGCGCCACTTTCGGCAGTCTAGACAGGTTCGCTGGAAGCGTCGCACTGCTTCTCTTCCTTGAAGTATCCAATAGCGACGTCTGATCTCCGCGAAGACTCTCTCTGCTCCTGCGTGGTGTACATCCTCGTCGTATTTCTTTATGATCAGCTCTGTGACCTTGTGTCGGCTGTTCAAGACTATCGGGTACTTAACGTCATCCGGTAGATCGGGGGCTCTCCGCAGACGACCACCCACTCTGATGAGATTATGGGCGTCACTCTCGGGTGCCAGGTGGAGCAGTCTGCTGTCTGATGGGACGGGCTTTCCTCCCTGTAGACAGTCTAGCTCATCGGGGAACGAGTCTCTCTGGGCTCGTTGTAGTAGAAGAAGTTCTGCTTCTTCGTAGTCAGCTGCTGAAATGTCAGTGGTGGGCTGAATCTCTGGGTGGTGCCACAGGAATGTCTTTAGCTGCGCACTCTGTAGGGTAATGCAATCATCTATGTTGGGGTCTGTGGAGGCGACTGTGCTCAGTCCACAGAACATAGGTTTCTTGTTCTCAGCTTCCTCTTTACTCGCTTCCCGCGGGGTGGGCGTAGGCCACTCTTCTTCCGGTAGCTTGAGGAACTCTGGTCCGTCACTGTAGATGTTGCGACGGGTGAGGTCATCTAGGGACATTCCCCGGGTGATGACGTCAGCTGGGTTGTGTTTGGTGTCCACATACCGCCAGCTCGCTGTTTCTGTTAACTCTTGAATCTCGGTGACTCTGACTCCCACGAAGACTTTGTATCTGCATGAATCAGACTTGATCCATGTGAGTACTGTCGTGGAATCTGACCACAAGATTGTTCTGTGCACCGGAATGGTGAGTTCACGTTGGATTAACGTGGCTAGATGCGCTCCTGCTAGGGCTGCGCAGAGCTCTAGACGCGGGATAGATTGTTGCTTTCGTGGGGCTATTCTTGAGCGAGCCAGGATGAAAGCAGTGTGTATCTCTCCTCCCTTCTCTTGGGCACGCAAGTAGGCCACCGATCCATAGGCTACTTCGGAGGCGTCACTGAAGACGTGTAGATCCATCTTGCATGTCTCTGGCCTCACTGTGGGTGGGAAGTAGCTGCGGCGTATATTGACGCCTGGGAGTGAGCGGAGTTCCGTCTCCCACTCTCTCCATGTGGAGGCAAGGGGTGCGGGTATTGGGTCGTCCCAGCCCTGGTCCTTGTCCCATAGTGCTCGTACAATCATCTTTGCCCTGGTGGTGTAAGGTAGAATACATCCCAACGGGTCATATTGTCTGGCGAGTGTTCTGTACACACTCCGTCTGGTGGTCGGTATCGCCGTCGACCTTCCCTGCTCCGTGGTCAGGGGTTTGTGTCTATAGTGGAGCGAGTCTGTTTTGAAGCGCCAGACTAGTCCTAGTGTCATTTCTTGGGCTTCTCCTGGGATGGTCGCCATCCAGGTCTCGCTGCTGGCAGCCTTGTCCGCAGGGGAGAGGCTGCGCAATACGTGCGGGTCGCTGCTGGCCCACTGCCTGAGATCAAAGCCGCCTTTGATCAGGGAGGCGCGTAGCTTGAGTAGGAGAACCTCGGCTTCTTCTTGAGTCGAAACGCTTTGTAAACAGTTGTCCACGTAGAAACTGTTCTTCACACTGTGTCGGACCTCTTCATCTGCTGCTGGGTCCTCTGCGACGTGTTTCTGTAGTGCAAATGTAGCACAGCACGGGCTGCATGTGGTTCCGAAGGGGAGGACTTCCCATTGGTAGATGGCTGGGTGCTCATCTCCGGTCCTCTCTCTCCATAGGAACCGCAGTAGGGGCTTATCCTCCTCCACTAGTCTCACCTGCAGGAACATCCCTTTGATATCCCCGCTGATAGCCACCTTGTCCTGGCGGAAGCGTAGTAGCACGCCTAGTAGAGAGGGGCCGAGTGTGGGGCCGGGCAAGAGCTCTTTATTCAGATTTTGGGATCCGATCTGGTAGCTGCAGTTAAACACAATGCGATCCTTGCCGTTGTGGTGGACCTTGTGGTGCGGCACGTACCATGATTCGGTCGTCTGATCGGCCTCTTTAATGTCAATCTTTGTCACGTGTCCCGCTGTGATTAGCTTCTCAATCTCAGCGCGGTACACACTCTCTTGAGCGGGGTCTTTGGCTAGGCGCCGCTCTGTGTTCAATAGATACCGCTCCGTAGCGTCTTTCTTTGCGTGAAAGGTGGGCATTCCCTCTCGCCTCAGGAGTGGAGTTGCGTATCTCATCACTCCGCCGACTGTGACTCTCTTTGTCCCTTGCTCGAGGAGGTTTATGGCGTAAATGTCTTCTTTAGAACGAATGTCTTTCTTTTCGTTCTTAAAGGGCATTGTCTCTAGTGTCCATAGCCTCTCGACATGCTGCAGGAGAGTGGTGTCTTCTTCTGTCACTCTGGAGTGGAGGCAGCTAGTGGCTGCTGTTCGGTTGAGAGATTTAGCGAGGGGGCCTTGTAGTGTCCATCCTAGGCGGGTCTCGACTGCTGCAGGACAGCCTCTGGGTCCTGTATGGACCCGGTCTATCGGGACTATGAGGTCTGCATGGTCGGAGCCTATCAGCAGGGTCGGGGTGGCGCCGTCTATGAGCGGGATAGGTAGTTGACGCAGGTGCACATATTTATCCATCAGCTTGGCGATGGGGTAGGTGTACTGTGATAGTCCTATTTCTTGGCTGGTGAAAGCATTTGTAATCCTATACCGTCGCTCTGGCTGCCCGCTTGCTGCGATAGTGAAGGAGACATTCTCGCCTTTTATCGTCTTTAAATCTCTTCTTATTGTCCGAATCGTCATTTGGTTCTCGCTCCCCCGCAGTCCCAGCTGGGCCGCAGCGGACGCGAGCAGAAGGGTCTTCTCTGACCCGTCATCAAGGACGGCGTAAGTGTCCATGACTTTATCTTGGTAGCTCAATGTTACACGGACTACCTTTAAGAGCACTTGGGCGCCGCTGCTGCTGGCGGGGTCAATGTACATGACACTTGCCTTGGTGCTGCTCGATGGTGCAGGTGCAGGCTTTCTTCTGTTACTGTCGTGTAGGACATCTAGGTGGGCTCCGTCACACCGACTGCACCTCTTCTTTAGGCGGCACTCGGCTGCCATGTGACTGCGCGCACATCGGTAACAGCGCCTGTTGGACTTTATCCATTGACTCACTTCTTCTGCATTCATCTTGGTGAACAGGTCACATTGTGACAGCCAGTGTTCCTTCTCGCAGTACGGGCACACCATCTTCCACTTCTCTTTCCTCGAGGGGGTACTGTGGTTCTTACTGCTCGGTACTGATTCTGATTGGTGCATGACAGTCACCGATCTTCTTCCATCGTTTATTCTCCTGGGTCCCTCTCTGGAGCTTGGTGTGCTCCGCACGAACGTATCCAGTCGTAGGCTGCTGACTTCTCTCGCCAGGAAGTCGGCTAGATCGAGGAGGGATGGTTCGGGACCGTTAGGATCACGGTGGTCTCTCTGCCGCCTGAAGCGCTCTTGTCTGGCGGGTGGCAGCTTCTCTAAAATCCTCTCAACGTTAGAGTTGGCGTATAGCTCGTGCATACCCTTTTCTCGTTGCGCTCCCAGCATCCCTACCAGGGACTGCACTTTTATAGACAGGTCGTCTAATGAGCGATTGTCTGTTGCTGGGGGTAGGCGGTCAATATGCCTTATCTCTTGGATTACGTAATCCCATATACGTCCATATCTCTGGTCCAGCGCTGCTAGAGCCGCGGTGTATGGGGTCGTAGAGGTGGCATAGGCTAGCGCTATATTGTGCGCTCGGGGTACTTTCAGGTGCTTCAGTAATATTGCATACTTGTGGCGTTCACCAGCGACATCCACCATCATTGTCTCTAAGCACATCCGGAGCTCCGTGTACTGTGCTCGATTCTCATAGGTGAAGTCTGGAAACGTCGGTGTACCAATGTATGACGCCGTGGATGGCTGATACATCGGCGAGCGTTGGGGGAGAGGCCTCCTAGGCGAGTCTCCTCTTGCGCATCTCTGTGGGCTGGTACCGGCAGGGTACCATGGCCCGCTGGTCCAGGTGCTATTCCTCTGGGCTGGTCGTGCGTCATGCTCACCCGTGAATAGAGTCGGGGGTCTGTAGCGCAGCGCCGCGGGGGTATAGCCTGGGCTGTACTGGACCTCCTGGTCCGGTGGAGTACTGTGCTGTCGTCGGGCTTGGTTCTCTTCCTCTCCCTCTTCTTCTTCTATCAGGTCCTCTAGATCCTGTAGTCGTTTATTTAGCTTCTCCGCAGTGTATGCTGCTCCTTCCTTGTAGCTGGGTCTCGCTTGGACCGGTCGGGGAAGGGGGTCTGCGGGGGGTATAGGCTTGGTCTGTTGGTCAAGTTCAGGGTCGCTTGCTCGGTTAGGAGACGCTGCCCTTGACTGTTGTCTCGACGAGTTCCTTGAACCCCTGGCGGAGGGAGAGGGTGTTGCCTTGGTGATCAGCTGCTCCATTAGCTGCGCTTGTAGTCTGTCGCGCTCGGCTTCGCGCTTGATGAAAGCGATGTCGCGCTCTGTTTCACGCTGGATGAGAGCGAGGTCGCGCTCTGTTTCTCTTTGGGCACCGGCAGCGGCATGCTGGGTGTCTGCTCGGTCTCTTGCCATATTCTCTTCCGTCTGAAGGCGTCTCATCTCCAGGCGTATGCGCTCTTCTTCGCTCCGTTGCTGTGTCTGGAGTCGATCGCGTTCACCCTGAAGTCGATCGCGTTCACCCTGGAGTCGATCGCGTTCGGTAGAGGCTGTCAGGCTGACGAGGAACGCCTGTGATAGCATCCTCTCCGCTTCGCTGGGGGAAGACGGTTGTAGAGGTGAGCCGCTCCTGGCTGTACTCGTTGGGGAGTCCTGGAGCTCTATCTCCTCGGCGCTCTCCTCATCTTGTTCCGTGCAGAGTTCTCTCTCTGTAGGGTTGTCTTCCTCCCGGGGCTGGTCGGGAACTACTTCTTGGTAAATGGCTGCTTTTTTATATAGCGCTTTTATCCAAAGCGCTTTACAATTTGTTACTTACATATTACCCATTCACACACCGACGGCGGAAGCAACCATGCAAGGTGCCAACCTGCTCATCGGGAGCAATTAGGGGTTAAGTGTCTTGCTCAAGGACACATCGACACGCTGCCCAGGAGGAGCTGGAATCAAACCGGGAACCTCCGGATTGCCAGACGACTGCTCTACCTCCTGAGCCACTGTCGCCCCTTGTGAGCCACACTTCTTCTGTATTGGCGGGGGGTAAAGGCATGTCAGCTCCCTCCTGGTCCCCACCGTGAGCTTGGTCAGTTACATTAGAACCCACTAGGGCCTCTGTGGTCGGGGTAACCTGGTCGTTAAGGTCAGACATAATTTTACTTTCTACTTTTACCGCGTTTACAGTTTGTCGAAGGCTAGGTAGTTGACTGACAGCGTAATCCTCTAAGTACTGAGGTGTCTGTCGTCTGCGCCGCGGGCGTTCTACGTTAGGAGGACCGTTTCGTGGAGTGTTCATCATAGGCCATTTCAATATTAATAACACTATATTAATATTACACTAGTTACCATCCGGCTCGAAGGACCAATTGTAACTGAGGGGTACAATTCCCTGACTGTATTGATAAGTATGGTATCATTAAACCACTACCGCTTTATGTACTTTAACTACTGGCCACACAGTACATGATATAGATATGATGAACACTTTCCCACCTGATGAAACCAAGTCCACACAAATGTATAAATCGAATATTTTATATAGCAAAGGGTATATACAACGTTCACTTAATGACATTTATGATTTGAATGCACTTGTAAGGCAAATGAGTATTCGTAGGCAAATCAACATTGAATGTCCAATCTCTGGTTACGCAGGAAGCAAGTGTACAACCTGGTTCTTTAGGGAACTATAGCGATGGTACTTAAATGATTATAGCTGGATACACTAAAGGGGGTCCCGCTGGTTGTAAGTCAGTAGGGGGGGGGGGGGTTAGGAGAGCCGCTGGCGATATCCCATCTGGCCAACGATTTCGTGGGAGAATTCAGAGTGCTGAACACGGTGCCCACAGAACCTTGGTCCACAGATGAATACAGTTGGGCCCTCTTGTAGACGGTAGCTGCCGGTCCACAACGAAGAGACGTGAGGCGACCTCACTCGGGTTAGAGCGCCGTCTCACCTGGACTCCTCTCGGGGGTAGCTCCAACACTCACCAGTGTTGGCTGTTATCCATGGCATAAATCAAAGCACCCAAAGCAAGTAGATAATCCAAGCCGTGTAGGGCTCGCCGTCGTCCGGGTAAGGTAATCCAATGTGCAGGTCCACTCGTCCTGGCCCAGAACTCCTCGGATGAAAGCACCACACGTGGTCTGCCCAGCCTGGTTAAGACTCTAGATAACGCGAGGAAACGATGGGGTACTGCTCACTTTATAACTCTAACCGAACGATGCACCATACATAATAGACTATTATTAACTTAATAGAAATACGTCCCACTCGACGGTATAGTGCCAAACTATGACAATTCAACTATTAATCCACACGATGTCTCAATGCCATTCTGAGGCCAAGTTGACCATACTGCACCACACGTGTATCGTGGGTGAGGCTTAACATCTTGCCACTAGGTTGGAGGGTAAAGAACTAAGGGCTAAGGGACTAAAAGAAAGTTCTACTTTACTTGCGCCATATATATATGCGCTGTGAACAAATAGTACCATTCGTATTTCGGCAGACGTATTCCTACGCGGAACCGGGGCTAGTAACGACATGTTCGTCGGCACGATTGAACTTGAACCAAGGGGCTTGGCTGCTGGCGCCAGGTTCTTGTCCAATGAGAGAATGAAACTATTATGGGCTGTTAGTAGACTAAAGGGATATTCAGTGTATATGTACAAGGAATATACAAGGGATATCAAACGATATACAAATACTATTAAATATATATCCATAAATAAATATATATATTCGGTTTAATCTGATCCTTCACAACAGCCCCTGTTAGTTCCCCTTTTGACTCCCCTGTTAGCTTCCCTGTTAGCTCCCCTGTTTAGCCTGTTTAGTCTTTCCTGTTAGCCCTGTTGGCTCCCCTCTTAGCCTCGTTAGCTCCCCTGCAGCTTGTTAGGCCTCTACTACCAGCTTGGCCCCAGTCTGCCAGCCCTTGCTGCTGGCATGGGCCCTGTAGCTAGCCATGCCCTGGCAGCTAACCCAGTCCCTCTGCATGGCCCCAGTCAGCTAGCTTAGCCCCGGCTGTTAGCACAGCCTCTATGTTAATGCAGTCCTTGCAGCTGGCATAGGCCCTGTAGCTAGCCATGCCCAGGCAGCTAACCCGGTCCCTCTGCATGGCCTCCACTTTTTGTGTAGCCTTCCCACTGCTAGGACTGCCCTTTCAGCTAGCAAGGTCAGTTTTTTCCCACTGCTAGGACTGCCCTTTCAGCTAGCAAGGTCAGTTTTTTCCCACTGCTAGGACTGCCCCTTCAGCTAGCAGAGTCAGTTTTTCCCACTGCTAGGACTGCCCTTTCAGCTAGCAATGTCAGTTTTTCTCCCACTGCTAGGACTGCCCCTTCAGCTAGCAAGGTCAGTTCCCCGCAGCTAGGACTGTCCTTCCAGCTAGCTTGTTCTCTCATGCTGGTCCAGCCCTGTCTGCCAGCCTAGCTCCGGCAGCTAGCGCAGCCTCTATGTTAATGTAGCAGTACAGCTAGCATAGGCCCTGTAGCTATCAGTGCCCTGGCAGCTACCCTTTCCCTCTGCTAGCCTAGCTCCGGCAGCTAGCGCAGCCTCTATGTTGATGTAGCAGTACAGCTAACATAGGCCCTGTAGCTATCAGTGCCCTGGCAGCTAACCTTCCCTCTGCTAGCCCTTTTCCCGGTGCTCCTCTTAGTTACCACTCAGCTCCTCTAGTTGCCCCTCAGCTCCTCTGGTTACCCCTCAGCTCCTCTGGTTACCCCTCAGCTCCTCCAGTTGCCCCTCTGCTACCCTAGTTACCCCTCGGCTACCCTGTTCTTTTGCTAGCCCCACTTTTGTTGTGGCTTCCCCTGCTGGCTTGGCCCAGTACCTTTTGTTTTTTGCCTTGTTTTGTCCCCTGCCACTCTGTCTGTATTTTTGGGTCGCTGGGTGGCTCCCGTTGAGGGGGGGGTACTGTGAGGTTTTGTCCGCTGCTCACCTACTCTCTCTGTTCCTTTAAGCTTACTGTTAAGGAATTCCCTTCTCACTCACCTCACTAGCCCCCACCCTCGCGTTCGTTACTCTCGTTTGCTCTCAGCGGCCACACCTTGGACTACCTGTCATTGTGTGTTTGATTGGTCTTGTGCCGAACACACACTTTAGTTTCAAGTATCAATTACCTTCACGCACCTGTGGTGCATTCTAATTAGTTCCCCTGTGGGCTTTAAGTACCTGGCTCTTCCCCTCTGTTCCTCGTCGGGTCGTGCCGTAACATGCCGTTTCATTCGGTATCATATTCTCTATCACCAGGACTCCTTCGGGAGGTCCTCTGTCTGTTTATGCTGTTTTCATCTCCGGCGTGACATGCGCTCCAGCCTTCGCCTCCTGTCGCCGTTGCCTGAGGTAGACACTGGACTGCGCTCTCTAGACTTCCACGGGAGGCTTCCCAGTGTTCCACTTCAGACCCCCGCGCAGCAGACGTCCTGACGCTCATCCAGACCTCCGAGCCTGGCGCGCTCTTCCGCGCAGACGCACTCCAGATGCGTCCTCCGTACCGGCGCGCACTCCAACCAGGCGCGCATCCAGACCTCCACGCAGCAGATGCGCTCTTCACTCCAGGCGCGCATCCAGATCTTCACCATCCAGACCTCCGAGCCTGGCACGCTCTTCCGCGCAGACGCACTCCAGATGCGTGCTCTGTACCGGCGCGCACTCCAAGCAGTCGCGCACCACTCAGACCTCCGCGCCTGATGCGCCCTTCGTACCGGCGCGTACTCCAAGCAGTCGCGCACCACTCTGACCTCCGCTTGGACAACCGGTTCCCCGGTGGCGACGCTCTCGCCCCGTTCTGTTCCAACGCTCTTTACGCACAACGCCTGGGTGAGTTTTTTATGACTGTCTTTGATCCAATTCCGTTTTTCGTGTGTTTTAAAACACTGAAGATTTCCAGCTTTTATCAGACAGTCACTCACCCAGCGTTTTAGCCATTTTTGGATTGTTTTCATTGGGATAATATTTTGGCCTTTACATCGCCTCACTGTGTGTTTTCACACCGAAGAGATTTTATTCACTTGGATTGTGTTTGGGACGTTTACTCACAGTGTTTATATACACCGAAGATTCTGTCACCTTGATAACTCTGTTTTTGGGACTAGTCACCTCTCCTGCACCTGCTCTGTTTTCCCCATTGTACTCTGAGCTAACCCACTCCTCTCTCCCTCTCGGCCCCGTTTACCCACCTCAGAGATCTGCCGAGAGAAGTCTGCAGAGCGGCTCTGATGTTCCCACCTGCTTCCCCAGACTACCATCCCGGGAGAAGCTGCAGTGCAGCAACCTCATTATTGCTTTTTCCAAGGCCTGACCCTGTTTACTCTGTCCCAGTATGCAGCTCCAGCCCTCACCCTGTTCCAAGGCCTTACCCTGTTTTTCCCTAGTCCTCCTAGTCCTCCCTATCTAGTCCTCCCAGTCCTCCCTGTCCCCAGCCCGCCTCCGCGGGCCCCTGTCCCTGTCTCCCCTCTCTAGTCCTCCTAGTCCTCCCTGTTCAGTTCCTCCTAGTTCCTCCCTGTTCCTGCCTTGTCCCTTGCCCCGGCCCTGTTTTCCTTTAGCCTTCCCTTTGCCTTCCCCTTAGCCAGCTCGCCTCTTAAAGGCACTGGGCCTTTCCCTTTTCTTGTTTATCCAGTAGTGGTGTTCTCCCTTAAAGGGACAGTGCCTTTTTTCTGATTGTTTTCTTAATGCCCGTTCTTGGCTTACTCTCATACCTGTCTTGTGTTGTGCGATTGGGGTCGGTTACAAACCATAACAGATTTGTTGATGGTCCGGGTTCCTTGATGCAAGTCGAACATTTGCCCAGGCTTCTTGCCACTCAAAATCTATTTCCAGGTCTGGTATATCCCTCCTTCAAATAGAGTCTAGGTGGAGGGTTTTATACGAGGCCGTTAGTAATTGATGATAAAAATCTGATACAAAACCTCTCGATGTCTCTATTTCATTTTTGTGGTATCTGTGGTGTGCAATTGGTATCGTTAATGGAACACCGTGAGCCTTCAAACATGCCAATAACTGTGCGTAAAAATAATATGTGGACTTGGTGAGATTAAATTTTTTGCGTATTTCATCGAAACTACAAAAACCCTGTTTGTTGAAAACGTCTCCTAATGAGTGTATGCCTTGCTTTTCCCATCTAGGGAATCTTATAGGTTGTTTTCCAATCAAGAGTGCATTGTTATTGAATAAGGGAGTATGATTATGCCATTTATGTGGGATAGAATCTTTTTTTTGTGTTTCACGCCATATCCGGATCGCATGAGTGATTATGGGGCCAAATTTCCGTTCGCATTGCTTAATTGATAATTTGGTGTATACTATGTCCTTCAGCCTATATAGAGCTACTATATTTTCTTCTAAATTTCTCCAGGATACTGATGCTTGGGGATCAAACCATGTTGTCAGTGGTCTTAAAGTGTACGCCTTAAAATAGTGGTAGAAATCTGGAAATGCCATACCACCGTCTGCTTTGTTTCTCTGTGCGGTGGATCTTTTTATACGTGGTGGTTTGTTATTCCAAATAAATTTGTATGTGGAGGAGTGTAATTCTTTCCAGTAACCCTTTGGAGGGGGTAACGGTAGCATTGAGCTGAAGAAGTTGATTCTAGGTAGGACGTCCATCTTAACTATTGATATCCGTGCCTGTACTGAGTTTTTAAGTTTTGACCACCTGATAAGGTCGTATTTGATTTAGTTTTGGATTTTTATGTAATTGTGCTTCACCGTTTGGCTTATGGTAGGAAATATTTCAACTCCCATGCATCTAAAGTGTTTTACCATAGGTATCTCTACTGGGAGGGTTATACTTCTTTTTGCAGGGGCGTTAAGTGGGAGGAAGGCCGACTTCGGCCAATTTATCCTAAATCCCGATAAATCTCCAAAGTCCTCAATCAACTTGAGAAGATGAGGCAATGCGGTGTTGGGGTTTTGCATGAACAGTATTACGTCATCCGCATATAAACTAATTTTGTGTTGTGTGCCCTTGATTACAATTGGTTCTATGGATTGGGATTGTCTTATATATTGTGCTAAAGGCTCTAATGATAGATCGAATAGTCCGGGACTAAGAGGGCAACCCTGTCTGGAAGAACGTGATACCGGAAAGATTTCGGAGGTGATTGTGCCTGTTGTAATCATGGCCGATGGGTCTTTGTATAATACTTTAATCATATCAATGAATCCTTTTCCTAACCCCATCCTTTCTAATACTGCCCATAGATACGACCATTCCAACCTGTCAAAAGCTTTCATTGCATCCAGGGACAGCATCGCCTTAGGTGTGTTGTCTTCCTTGTTAGCATCTAGTACATGTAGTAATCGTCTTATGTTATCAGTGATCAAGCGGCCTCTTATGAAGCCAGTTTGGTCCGGATGAATTAAAGACGTCATATGCTTTTGTAGTCTGATGGCTAATACCTTAGAGTACAGTTTGATATCGGTTCCGAGGAGGCTTAAAGGTATATAACTACCGCACTCAGTGGGGTCTTTGTCTTTTTTAAGGAGGACTGTTATGAGTGCAATATTGTCATTCTTATGGAAGTTCCCCTCCTTGATTGAGTATAAAATCATATTTAGTAATAAGGGACCAATTATGTCCCAACAAGAGAAGTACATTTCTGGTGGGATACTGTCTCTTCCAGGAGCCCTACCACTTTGCATTTCAGATATGGCCTCCCTAAGTTCATCTAGTGTGATCGGTGTTTCTAACTGTTTAGCATCATCCTCTGAAAGTTTAGGGAGGTTAATTTGATTAAGATATGTGTCCATTTTGTTTTGATCGAAGGTCGTTTCTGATTTGTATATGTTGGAGTAGAATTCTTTGAACGTCGTGTTTATTTCTTTGGGTTCTGTAACAAGTCCTTGTTGTGCTCTAATGGTAGTTATCTCTGCAAATTTTGCGTTGACTCTTAATCGCATAGCTAATAGGTGACTTGGTTTGGAACCTTGGGAGTACTGCTATTGTCTTGTGCTACGTATTTGCATTTCAGATTGTTGTCTGTATATGGCGTTAATCTCTTTTTTTAGTATATTGACTTGATTTTCCAGTCGAACCGAGTTGTTGTATTGTAAAGAATTAAATAACGTTGAGTAAAGCGTTTCCAGTTCAGCCAGTTTTGAGCATCGATTCTTGCGTATTTGTGAGGAAAAGCTATCAGTGAAATCCTTGATCATTCCCTTTGCCGACATCCATAATATTCTGGGGTCCTGCACCGAATTCGCATTCATCCGTAGGAATACCGTAAGAGCTTCTTTGATTTGTGTAATGAATTCCTTGTTATTAAGCAGCATCGTGTTAAATCGCCATCTTGGGGCTCGGGATGATAGTATACCAAATGTTCCTTTTAGGAGTAAATAACAGTGATCTGATAAGGCATTGGGTATCATTTCCACATTGTAGTTATCAAATAGTCTCAGGGATGTAAAAACGTAATCTATTCTGGATAATGTGTTATGTCTCGCAGATCGACAAGAGTACTTCCGGGTCGTGGGGTTGAGTGATCGCCATAGGTCATTTACACCTGTAATCTTCGACCAATCCTTTAATGCATTAGATGCATTTTTTTGTTCGTTGGAAAAGGAGGGGTTTGATTTGTCCATCCTTGGATTCCAAATGGCATTAAAATCCGCACCAATTATAAATGAGTATTCGGGAAGGTCTAACATTGCTCTGGTAAGTGTAGTGAAGAAACTAACTTCGTATAAATTTGGGGCGTATACCGCTACCAACGCTATTTTCCTGTTCTTGTGTAAAATCTTAGCTATAGTTATCCGACCATCTGCATCAGACCATACTCCCTTCAATTCAATATTCAACTTCCGTCTAACAACTATGGCTACTCCCCGAGTTCTCGTTCCAAAGGAAGAGTGACTAATGTTATGATATGTGTTGTCCGCTAACGTATCTATGTCTTTCTCTAAAATGTGCGTTTCGCTTAGCAGAGCCACGTCCACCTGTTCTTTTTTCATCAGTGTGAGCACGCTTTTGCGTTTGTTATTCCACCAGTGTTCCAGATCATTATATTCAAACTAGCCATAATCTATACATGTTGTTGTGTAGTTGTTGGTAATGCTTCTGGAGTGCGAAGCAACAATAGATGTACATCCAACTATTGAGGTCCCGTTGAGAGCCGAGCTTAAAAACATACAAATAAAAATCCCCTATTCCATGAACACAACCTTCGCGTATAACTCCCTTCCTTAAACCACCGGATATCCCAGAATGATCCAATTATCCTTAACACTTTGGCTGCCATGGGTTAAATTAATGATATACCATAGATTGCCAGCGCTATTTGTCTATGGAGAAAGTCCCCTTCTTTGCAGGGCTATAACTTTTTAAATTCTATTGCTACATTGCCATTATTAGGGCCCATTCAAAGTCCTATATGTATTGTTCATTGTGTAGCAACGTTAAACTTTTTCATTCACATATTCATAGTAAAGTATGGTCTAATGGATAAGTATGTTTTCATCTCTTTCTGCAGCTTTCTCCAGAACGTGATATATAGCCCCAAATGCATTATATTGATGATGAAATACAGTTTGATGGCAATCCGCGCGATATAAAAAATTCCAACTAGACGTACTTCTAGAAGTTACTACACGTCATCTGATGTTGACCGGATGGGCGAGGGGGCGTTTATAATTCCGTGGGCAGCGTTATACCAATCATCTAATGTGGGTCAAATGTTGATAATATCAGTTATTATCGAAGACGGTAACGTTACACGCTGAAACTCACCCCAGTGTCCGCGCGCCGTTGGGCGATCATCGTCGAGTAGAAATTTTATCATTATGGGATATATTATTACCCGGTCCATCTCCAGCTTGTATAATGGTATATACGTCCAAATCATGTTGTTTATCGAGTTATTGGCAATCGATCGCTATGCAGTGTGACGAGCTAGAGTGCCGGAACCTATCCCGAGTGGCCGGAAGCAATACGGACATCTAGCACAACCTCCACTGTGCTTCCTGTTAAGCGGTTGCGCGATCGGCCACCAGATGGCGCTCCTGAACCGCCAGAGAGCTCAGTGGGTCCTGCTGGTGGTTCTCAGGCCAGCGGAGGGACATTATGGATCAGATCGCAGATTTTTGAAATATTGATATAAAGATGACGTACAGCGTCCCCCGGCAACTTTAGCATCGCCAGCAAAGACGTTGTAAATCGTTTTTAGGCAGTCAAAGTGTTAAAGGGGAACTATCTTATAAATGGCCTTTTTGAGTGTTTAGCATTGTTTCCTAGCTATGTGAACTTATATTAATATGATCTATGTCTCAAAATTCTCATATTGGCGCATTCTTCCAATTCTCCTCTCACAATATTCACCCTCACTGAACTGAGTCGTTTGACAATGTGCCTATATGTGATGTCATATAGTCACTGCTGCATGTTAATGTTCAGGCGAACACGACGGTGCACAGTGGTTTAGGTGGCACCTGCAGCTGCGGCTGCAAAACAGCTCGAGATCTTGAGGTAGAAAAATGCTGTTTTTGAGGACTTGATTAGAAATACAAAACAATGAATAAAAAAAATATATATATTACAGAGGTGTTCCATAGACTCACAGGAATTGTGTAAAAGTGCCCAAATAGTGAAAGAAATAGTAAAATAGTTCCCCTTTAACTTTCCTATGTATACCATAGGATCTAACATTCTAAATGCTACCATAAGTAGAATGTCAACTGTGGCTTGGCTTAAATAAAAATTAAAATAAGATAAAACTAAAAATAAAGACCAAAAATAAGCTTCAATTATCATACCATAATCACTTACATTTTATAAGAACTTGTGTAATTTATAATAAGCCAAGAATAATATAGAGGTATTGAACTGAAAAGAGAACCTCAATAAATCAGAGAAAAGAGAAGAAAAAAAAGAGAACATTAACTTAGATCTTGAAAGAGCTTTGCTATGCTTAAACACCTAGAGTATAAATTGGAGAAGTAGTGGAAATATTTCAAATTAATAAAAAGCTGTTTTTAAATACATATATGCAGCATTTCCCCTGGCCAGGGGTGGGCGATGATCCGTTGTGAAGAATGTTATTCTGAGATGGGCCCACCGGTCCTCAGCCAGCCGCTGCTGTGATGGTTCTGTGGTTCTGCAGCTAGATGCTATTGGTTATTCCCCCGAAGGTCTTCTGGCTGTATGTCTGGCCACATATTGCTGTTATTCCAGAATGTTCCATATATCAAAGAATGTTTTAAATGTTCTAGATTATTCCAATATGTTGTCTTTACAGTGTTAGAATGTTCCAGTTTGTTCCGGAATGTTGTTAGAATTCAATACTCCGCTTCAACGTCATGCTCATCTTCTCTGTATCGTTCCAATTTTAAATCCAATATGTCCGCAATAATAAAAGTCCAACGGGGAAAACATTCAATAACTCAGAGCTTGTGGGTCTCTCTGTCCCAAATCAGCGGTTCATTAACGTTTATACGATATGGTGTCCATGCCTAACAAAGATTAAAAGGCCGTTTATACACTATCCTGCATTTTGTGCTGCCATATATTTGACTGCATCTTCAGGCGAGTTGAGGAAAACCCTTTCTCCTTCTTTATCGACGATACGAAGTCTTGCAGGGTATATTAATATGGGTTTGTATTTCTCCAGATAGAGTTGAGACATCACCGTCTTGTACTTGGCCCGCAAGATCACCACATCCCGACAATAATCTTCAAAGAAGTGTATTGACATATCCTTGTGTTTCAGATTACCTTTTATCCTGCGAGTCTCCCAAATGATAATTTCTTTTATTCTGACTTGACGCAGGACAGCCATGATCACTCTGGGTCTGACGTTATTGTCGCTGGATCTGGTGCCCAATCTGTAACACTGCTCCACCTCAGGTACCGTAGGAAGGATTGTTGGTCCCAGGATTTTCTGTAATTCTGTCGCAAACGCTTCAGGATGTGTCCAGCTCACCGACTCGTCCAGTCCGACTATACGAATATTCAACTTGCGATTTTGATATTCCATCTAGAATATTTTAGCTTTTTGTCCTTCATTGATTCGCTTAAGCTCAGCCGTTATATCGTTGAGCTTCGTCTTGAGTTCTTTGTAGTTTCCCTTCATCTCAGCCGTTAGTTTATCGTTGATATCAGCTACGTCTTTGTAGATCCGACTGAAATTCTGTTGGTGTTCTTCCAAACCAGTTTCCAGTGCTACGGTGCGCTTAATATGTGCGTCGGCATCCACCCTTAGCGCTTCTATTTTGCATTCGATAGATTCTTTGATAGCATCTACTTTTTCGGTTATTGTCTTCTCCATTTTTTTCATTTCCCGGATGATATATTCTCTATCTGCGGAGGTGTTTATAGGGGTTGAGGAGGATGCCATCTCGTCAATATCCTCTGCTATTTTGCGCACGTATCCCGCGACCATAGGCGGGTCCTCTGCGCTTGGTTTTGCAATCGTTTTATCTTTCCTTGTTAATGGCATCTCGAATCTTTCAGTCAATATAGTTAGTTGGTAATCTCAGTTGATATATGCGTCAAGTTTTAAACGCATTGGTGGTATATAAATATGTTTTTAAAACGAAAAAAAAAACGGGTGAGCTGCTGTGTCACATGCGACTTACTCCATTCTATAGCTAAACCGGAAGCCCAAAAACATATCTTTGACATTTATTTTTTGTTAATAAAAACCCTGACAAAGTTTGAATCCCACAAACAGGCTTTGGGGACAGCCTTAAAATATTAATAATATTTTTTTTAAAGTAAAAAAAAAAAATATATATTTTTTTTTAAATATAAAGTTTGCCAATAGGGATGTATCAGTATTGGCAGTGTTAGTAGTCGTAATAGTAATCCAGTGTAGTAAATTCCCAAACATAGACTCATGATTAACTAATGTGTGGAAATATTTAGGCCTCAAAACAATAATTCATAGATTTGTGTGTGTGTGGTTACATAGACTGATTGTGCAAATGCCCTCCTGGGGTGACAATGGCATAGTGGCAGCTGGGGTAAGACTCCTTCCCTTTAGGGGGTAGATCAAACAAAGACAAAAGGTCACGTAGACATGTTATCTCGCTGGAGTATCCTGTCACACACACAGACACTCACATACTCACACACACACATACACTCACACACACATTTTCACATACACATCCACACACACACACACAATGATGAGGTTAAAAGGAAACAACTGTTACATCAAAGCGCCCATGAAGTGTTATCAGCTGCTTACGGCCTGGGGACACAGACAGACACACACACATACTCACACACACACATTTTCGAATACACATCCACACACACACACTCACACACACAGAGACACACAGAGAGACACACACACACACACTCACACACATTCACACACACACACACACACACACACCCACACATTCACACACACACACACACACTCACACAGAAGATCTCCAAACTAACTATTTCCTGGTATATTGTTAAAATAGTAAATTGAATAAGTAAGTTAAAATATAATTAGGTTTGGTCATACTAAAATGTCTACAATTAGTTAATGTGTCTGTGCTATTTTCATTTAGATTCACTATGATTAATTGATTTGTCTATATGATATTAAAATGTATTCTATTAAGCTAACAGAATGATTAGATTTGTTAGATATATGTTCTGAAAGTCAAACAGACTTAGTAATAAAGAAATATATCTGTGTTTAGGTAATCAATATATCCTGAGGTACATCAAAGTACTAAGAAGTCAAGTAATGTGTTTAAGTAAAAAATATAAGGAAATGAAAATAATGCAATGTTAAAGGTAGATGGTTAAGGCCAGCCTCTGTTTGCATTTATGTGAAAAGGGTTTGGCCTATAAGCCAAACCCCTATTTTCAAAATGCCAGCTTAGCCGGCTTGTGATTGGAGGAACTAATGTGATGATGTCATCAACTCCGAGACACTGGGCCGGGCTATAAGATGGGTGTGTGATGTGGGGAGAGGGACAAGGAAACAACCAAAGAACACGCAGGAAACAACAGAAGAACACTCTGAAGGAACCACAACCAAACCCACAAGGACAGGACCTCTCCACCATCTCACCCATCAACACCCATCTTCAGCAGGCAACGAGAACAAAAGGACTTTTTGGAGGGAAAACCAACTGCTTTGTTTTGTCAGCCAAGACAACACAAAGACCAGCAACAACTTATCAATTATCATTCTTTATACTGTAATATTAGGCTGGTTGTATCATCTTACGGCATAGTGTTTGTGATCAACAACCATAGCATCTTCTTATTGTAATTTGTATACACTCTTAAACTTTGATTAAACAACTGTTGAAATACCTTCCTCCTAATTCCTTCTGCCTTTCGGCCTGCTCAGTCAGTTTTGAAGAGAAGTGATCCCAGCTTTAAGGTATTTAATCACAACGCAGAGTACTAAGGCAACCCGGTTCTGAAGCAGAGCAGAACCGAAACAGCTTGGGAATCCACTTCATTTTGGTGCCGGACTTCAGTGAATCTAGTGCTCGTTTTATCACACAACAAAGAAATTTTTTTCTACACGCCGGTCGACGAGGAGAACAACTGGTCGATCGTCTTCGAAGTGACTAGGAACAGTTACTAAGAGGTGAGTGTGATAATGTATGGACGCTCTATTCGAACCGCGGAGGGGGTTGCTAAGAATTTAACCTCATGTAATCATGATGTAAGGGTAAATTAAATTGAATATTCTGGCTGGGGAGGGCGGCTCTGTAATCACTGTGCGTAGTATATTTTATTGTAATAATGTTAGCACTATGAACGGAGCGCCGTTGCCGGTCGGAACAAGTAAGGGGGTAGGAACATGTCTTAGATTCGTGCTCAGAGTTAAGCCGAGATAGACACCGTGCATAGTATGTCTTAAAGTAGTGACTGAAGCACGCCGATGCGTAGTATTTTCTACAGTAGAGAGTTAGCACGAGTAGGTCTGGTTTTAGCCTTGGGCACGGGCGGGCGTGCTGTAACAAAATAGTGCTTAATGAAATGTTTGCCGGTCGCGCCGCGTGCGGCGTTCGAGAGGCGGAAATGTGCGTGAATGCTGATTTTGTGTTTTTTAATTGTGTACTTTTTAATTGTGTTAGGAAGCGTGTATGAATGTATGTTTGGCGAATGTTTATGGTTAGGAGTGATTGGTGGGACGTGTGAGAGTATAGTTATGTTATTGTGTAATTTAGGGCACCGATTGGCCGTAGGGAATTTTAAGAAGAACGCCGGTTTTCCGAGGCCCGTCGAACGCAGCAGCCGTTAGCTGTGGTATTAGCCTCTGGACACCGGAGCATGCGGAGCGAAAAATAGACGTAATTCAAATGTGTAAGGTCGATCGATAGTGTCTTGAGATTACGGGGATATGTAATGCACTTAAAAGTTTTCATATTCGTGGCGGATAAAATAGTTATGTAATGTTTAAGGTGATCGGGATTTTCTAAACCCGACCCGGAAGTCGTTCTAAGCTCGCCGGAAATGACGACGGAGGGGTCAAACTAGTGTTTTGATATTATGTTTTTATATTTCTAATTAGATCACTACACTGGCGTTTTGAGGGAAATAGGATTCTGTTGTGGGGTATGTGGTATTATATTAACGTTGCGAGGGGACGGCCCGCGCGGCGGAACGGGTCGTTGGGAACGTTTTTATGGGATCATGGGAGAAGCTAAGCTAATGCTACCTGGCCGCGCTAAAACGGCTAAAGCGGTCGCCGGATGTGACGTCGTAAGGGTGCGCGGTCTGACGGCCCGCGACGTAGCTAACGAAGCTAATATGCTAAGCTAACATGCTAAGCTAACTGTGCTGACGTCATGGCATGACGGGGCTCTCGGAATGTCTCGCGAGGGGGCGTCCATTTTAAGTAGGGGCTCCGAGCGTCCATCTTGGGAGGGTACCGAGCGTCCATCTTGGTAGGGGTGGCGAGCGTCCATTGTTAAGGGGAAGGTGGAGTTTATTGGGAATACAGTAGGGGGCAGAAGTGTACAGGATGGATATGTTTGGATTCTGCTCACGGAACGTTTTCATTGTACGCTCTCTCTCCCCCTCTCTTATCTTGCTCCCTTTCTCTTTCTCCCCCTCTCTTTCTCTCTCTCTCTTACTCTCTCTCCCCCTCTCTTCTCTTTCTCCCCCTCTCTCGCCCCCTCTCTCTCTCTCTCTCTTTCTCTCTCTCTCTTATTCTCTCTCTCTCTCTTTCTCTCTCTCTCTCTCTCTCTTTTTCTCTTTCTCTCTCTCTCTCTCTTTTTCTCTTTCTCTTTCTCTCTCTCTCTCTCTCTTCCTCTTTCTCTCTCTCTCTCTTCCTCTTTCTTTCTCTCTCTCTCTATTTCTCTCTCTCTCTCTTCCTCTCTTTCTCCCCCTCTCTTTCTCCCCCTCTCTCTTTCTCTTTCTCTCTCTTTCTCTTTCTCTCTCTCTCTCTCTCTCTCTCTCTCTCTCTCTCTCTCTCTCTCCCCCTCTCTCTCCCCCTCTCTCTCTCCCCCTCTCTCTCTCTCTCTCTCTCTTATTCTCTCTCTTTCTCTTTCTCTCTCTCTCTCTCCCTTTCTCTTTCTCTCTCTCTCTTTCTCTTTCTCTTTCTCTCTCTCCCTCTCGCCTCCCCTCCCTCTCACCTCCCCTCTCTCTTTCTCTTTCACACCCCCCCTCTCTGTCTTTCCTTCTCTCCCCCCCCCCTCTCACCCTCCTCCCTCCCTCTCCCTTTTACCTCTCTCCCTCTCACCTCCCCCCCTCTTTCCCTCTCCCTCCCTCTCTCTCTCTCTCTTACCCCCCCCCTCTCGCTCGCTCCCCTCATTTCAACACCGCCTCTCTTCCATGTACTTCCCCCCCCTCGGCCCCCCCGAAACGCTTTCACTTTCTCTCCTAGGTTAGGGCCTGTATATAGAGTTTTTTCTATGGGTTTCAAACGCGGTGTAGTGCTAGGTATATTGTTTATTGCTGTTTACTGTAAGGTTTCAAAGGCGGTAGGTTGAGTTTGGGACTTATTGTGCATATGTTGTTGTTCCAAATTCAGTATTATTGTTGTTTTTAGGGAATTTCTAGTGTTGGCAGTGGTATTGCCTGCGTTGGCGCTACGCTTTGTTCGACAAGGCGCTCGTACTTCTTTCCTTACATTTGGACGGGCCCCGGCTGGGGCTCCGTTCCAGTTCATGTTGGTGGGCCGTAAGTTGGAGCATAATTACTCTACTCGCCTGCGGTGGGGGTGTGGGTAGACAGTTCGTCGTGGCTCACTGTCTGCCTCCACGCTTTGTGCGCTGTGTGTGGCTCGTCGGTGCTCGCTGCCACACTGCGCACATTTTTCATTTTACCAGGGGTACGGGGACTGCTAAACGTCGTGGCGGGGGTGGGCTCGCTGTCTGCCACCGCGCATTAACGGGGGTGCGCTATGCGGGCACTCGTCAAAGGCTCGCTGCCACACTACGCGTCGAATTATATTGTGTGTGAGTGTTTGGGTGACTGGTTACGGTGGGGTCAGAGGTTGTGAGTGGAATAATTTTTGAATATCCTTGAGTAGGGGGCCCGGGGGGTGTCACGTTCCAGGTTGCAAACTGGGGGTGATGCCGTGGGCCACAGGACGAGTTGGCCAGTGGAATCTCATTGGTCGGCAGGATTTTCAATATGGGGATGGTGTCGCCACCTGTGGTTATGAACGGGTTGTGTGACACTGTTCTAAATGCACGGGGACTTCAGTGACATAAGGCACTGAAAATTGATTTCTGTTCCCGTGAGGAGCGCGTTATTTTAACACCTAAAGGGTTAGGTGTTACGGGGGATATATAATAACTGTGTGAGAGATTGTGAATGGAAAATATGTGTGTTACTGATATGTGTAATGTAATATGAGCGAAATACATACTAGGCTTTCACGGACAGAAATAAATATAGTTACACATACACATAGTCATTTGCAAATTAGAGTAAAAGTGAGATTATTCACCTAAATTACAATGTCCGATACAGATGTTTAGGAATGATAGGCTGTAAATAACAACTTTCTGATTGACCACCATCTCAGGAAACAGCTGATGGAAAATAAGTTCCCCGGAGTGGTATTAAGGAGGATCTTGACAACAGGATTGCGAGTCTGGGTTTCCAATGGAGACAACTGGAAAAATATTAAGGCTGTGTCATTGATAAATCAAAAACGAAAATTGCACAAATGCTCTCATGAGATCTTAGTATAGGAGATGCCCGACATTCCATGCTTAAAGACAAATGATGGGTTGTGAATGGGAAATGTCACTGATATTAAGTGTATTTTTTGCTTCTCTCTTTTCACAGCTGCTCCAGGACGGGTGGCCAGCGCTGACAATTCCGAACCCCAACAGGGAAATCAAAGAGACTGTTGACAGTCAGGGGGTATAGTATCACAAGACCGAAATTATCAATTCCTGTTTACACCAATATAAAAGTGTGAGTGAAATTAACTCAAGTTTGGTAAAAATAGTTTGAATACAGAGAAACTTGCTTTCCAAACGGTGACGTTACGAGTGATTGAAGGAAAGGTGAGAATGGAAAATACACAGATAGGAGCAACCGGAGGGTTAGATGCACTGACCATAGAAAGGGTGGACAATCTGTCTATTTCAACGACTGGAGATGTCACAATAAAAGTGACGAAAAGATGGCCAAAAATATTCAGGCCATTACAGAACCTTGTAGTTAAAGGAGGCCGGTGTAGAATGCGTACCCAAATCAAGATAATGCCGATAACCTCTGCAGACATTACATTGACCGAATTGGACGTTGACTTGATTGACTGGAATTTGATCGACTCCCCTCTAGTGTCCAGTGAGACGGAGGGACTGGAAATAATGTCTTTTACTCCGCCACAGGGAGTCGTTGCAGCAAGCGACCCAGAGACAGCTGTATTACCCGAGTCAATCCAAGCTGAAGTGTCCGTTGCAGATGACTGCCAGTTACAGACGTGCCTCCCTCTCGAAGATCACCTAGCCGAGGCTAGACGGGTAGTGGACTATCTCCAAGGCCTACTCCAGCCCACACAGCCCGGAGGGGAGACAGGTTCCAATCGCCTCTCTCCCTCTCCCTCTGGAGAACCAGATGGCCAGAGACAGGCCCAGTTGGGGCCACAACCCGTGCCGGAACAACAACAAACCCCGATAAGACCACCCACGAGGTGGCAACCACGAGGAAAAGGTGTAGGCAAAGGCAGGAATCCGATTGGCTACCGTGTGCGGCAGGTGCACTGTTGGACGTGTGGGACCCTCGGACACATTGCTCGGAACTGTGCAGAGCAGGACCATATATCCCCAACAGGGCGTGTTTGTGCAGGAACAGGTGGCGGGCCCCTCCCAACCACGGGCCCCTCTCAAGGAACTGTGACTGGACCAAATAGGTATGTGGCTTTCTCCTCCGAACAGGCTCCAGGGAACCATGGCGATGATGGCATACAACCAGGACATGTTCTGGGCCCGATGACCCCAGGGTCATCCGGTCACAGGCAACTGACCCACCGGGTCCCACAACCCGGGGGAGACCGCCAGTGTTGTTGGGGCTGTGGAGTGAAAGGTCATTTTCAAAGGTCATGTCTGCAGAGGCCACCGGCAGAATAAAAATATATGCAACTGACTAGGGTAGAGGTGGGATATATTGAATGATAAAATATGCTCCTAATTAGATTAGAATAAAAAGTTAATAGAGGTGTTAGGTGATTAGATTATGAATGAAAGTTACTAAAAACGAATGTATGGGTGACTGACAAATGCATGAACTAATCAGACTAACAAGAGGTCAAATTATGTTAAACAGTTAATCGATATTAGACAGTGTGATGATGTGACACTGCGGCAGCTAGTGATCAGTAAATTATCCATGCTCGGTCAACATTCAGATTGATCAAGAGGTGGACTGCATGATTAAGAAATTGAAAAGACTCATAGTTGTTTCTAGTATTTTATAGTATTGATAGAAGCATATTAACAGTTATGAGCAATAGGATAGGTGTTTGTTTACTTTTATTTTTACTTCTCTTTTCTAGTGTGATATGAGCAATTCCTGACTTAGGCCGGGAGTGTACATTTCGTTTATTCATTTGATTTCCCTTTTTATTTCTTGGTTAAAAATGAGCTAGAAAGCTCACAAGTTTGGTTTATTTTTTCATTTATTGATTTGGCAGCGTTTTCTTTGTGTTTTGTTTTCTGTTTTCTTTCTTTCTGTGTGTTTTTTCTTAGGATACCTGGCAAGCTGGGAGTGATCTCGACACATCAGGACGGGGTAGTATATGTCTGTAAAATGGACTGGGAACAAAGTGAAGGAACATGAGCTAGTTATGGATTTTTGTTCTCCGCCCATTGAATACCCAGTTTTAGCGGCTGGGGGTGTGTCGTGGTTGGTGATAGTGTTGGGAAGCATGATTCTCTGTACATTAATGAAGCTCAATAGATTTGGTCGCTATTGGCCAAATTAGTCTTGTGTAGGGTGTGAACATGTGCAATTGATGATTGGCTTGTGATGTGGAAGATGTGTGTTTAAGGCGGACTGTGATTGTTGCCATACACACAGGTTACTGGGAGAATGGATGTCAGTGCTGTCCGGTCCGGGATGCAGCTGTCCGAAACCAGAGGAAGACGGTAACGATGTTTTCATGTGTATTTCACATCGAGAGGTGGAGAGTATACTGTTTTGACAGCATAATATAATGAGAGCCATGTGAATTTTTCAGAATTTTGAAATTTAATGATCTAGAAGCCATGAAATATATAGATAAATGATTTGGAAAAGAAAGTTGTCAAAAGCTCAGACCAGTAAAGAGAGTCTGAGGGATGGAAATTATGGATTCTCAATCAATTGTTGTGGTAGAAGTGATCCCCACTGTGCCCCGGAGCGATATATATTCACTACAGGATACGGAGGGGAGATTGGGGGATCCACAGTCATCAGAGAGTGGTACAAGGAAGACAGAGGACTCCATCGGTACCGTTGATGCAGGACACTGGCTAGTGTCTACCCAGCGGTTCCATGGGGAACCACAACACTGCGGAGAACCAGGAGACGCCTACCTCTTGGGCCGGGAGAGTCTTGGCCAACGCAGTGACCGAGTCTTGAGGCTTCAGAAGGGAACGACAGACAACTAACGAGCAGACAGGCGGCTAGGCCTCAGCAACAACTCCGGCTGTCAACAGGCAGCTAGGCCTCAGCAACAACTCCGGCTGTCAACAGAAGCAAGGCCTCAACTATTGACCAGGGGGTCAACAAGCGAAGGGGGGGAGCTGCTATCGCCCCTATCGACGACCAGGCGGAGGGGAGGAGACACAAACCTCTTCCACTGATCCGAGGGTCAACCAGCGAAGGGGTCGAGCAGCCAGCAACGACCTCCCCATCGCTGTGAAGAATAGAAGATACTACAGCAGGGGGCTCTACCCCCTAAGAGAGGATCTCCACGAGTCAAGATGTGCTTGACAGAAGATGGGGTGTATTAGAAAGGCAATTTGCTTTCTGAGTTGCACCCAGCAGTCGTGATATTGCACCAGCTCTGAGCAATAAAGAGGAGGCAGGGTCAAATCTAGAAAACATGGACCCCCCTCCTCAAATGCTCCATTGATCTTGGTACGAGAACAAGTATTAAAGACTGCACATGATCACAAAAACTGAAATGGCTAATTTGAATTTTAGGATCTGAGTGTGACAAATCAGATATATATTTTATCCTAATATGATTTAAAATGTCTTAAGTGTTATCTAGATAGTAGTGTGTAGAGATTGATATCTATGTTTGACATATTAAGGATAGGTAAACTATCCGAGTGGGGAACTGTAGTAAATTCCCAAACATAGACTCATGATTAACTAATGTGTGGAAATATTTAGGCCTCAAAACAATAATTCATAGATTTGTGTGTGTGTGGTTACATAGACTGATTGTGCAAATGCCCTCCTGGGGTGACAATGGCATAGTGGCAGCTGGGGTAAGACTCCTTCCCTTTAGGGGGTAGATCAAACAAAGACAAAAGGTCACGTAGACATGTTATCTCGCTGGAGTATCCTGTCACACACACAGACACTCACATACTCACACACACACATACACTCACACACACATTTTCACATACACATCCACACACACACACACAATGATGAGGTTAAAAGGAAACAACTGTTACATCAAAGCGCCCATGAAGTGTTATCAGCTGCTTACGGCCTGGGGACACAGACAGACACACACACATACTCACACACACACATTTTCGAATACACATCCACACACACACACTCACACACACAGAGACACACAGAGAGACACACACACACACACTCACACACATTCACACACACACACACACACACACACCCACACATTCACACACACACACACACACTCACACAGAAGATCTCCAAACTAACTATTTCCTGGTATATTGTTAAAATAGTAAATTGAATAAGTAAGTTAAAATATAATTAGGTTTGGTCATACTAAAATGTCTACAATTAGTTAATGTGTCTGTGCTATTTTCATTTAGATTCACTATGATTAATTGATTTGTCTATATGATATTAAAATGTATTCTATTAAGCTAACAGAATGATTAGATTTGTTAGATATATGTTCTGAAAGTCAAACAGACTTAGTAATAAAGAAATATATCTGTGTTTAGGTAATCAATATATCCTGAGGTACATCAAAGTACTAAGAAGTCAAGTAATGTGTTTAAGTAAAAAATATAAGGAAATGAAAATAATGCAATGTTAAAGGTAGATGGTTAAGGCCAGCCTCTGTTTGCATTTATGTGAAAAGGGTTTGGCCTATAAGCCAAACCCCTATTTTCAAAATGCCAGCTTAGCCGGCTTGTGATTGGAGGAACTAATGTGATGATGTCATCAACTCCGAGACACTGGGCCGGGCTATAAGATGGGTGTGTGATGTGGGGAGAGGGACAAGGAAACAACCAAAGAACACGCAGGAAACAACAGAAGAACACTCTGAACCACAACCAACAACCCACAAGGACAGGACCTCACCTACCATCTCACCCATCTTCAGCAGGCAACGAGAACAAAAGGACTTTTTGGAGGGAAAAACAGACTGCTTTGTTTTGTCAGCCAAGACAACACAAAGACCAGCAACAACTTATCAATTATCATTCTTTATACTGTAATATTAGGCTGGTTGTATCATCTTACGGCATAGTGTTTGTGATCAACAACCATAGCATCTTCTTATTGTAATTTGTATACATTCTTAAACTTTGATTAAACAACTGTTAAACTATCTTTCCTCCTAAATTCCTTCTGCCTTTCGGCCTGCTCAGTCAGTTTTAAGAGAAGTGATTCCCAGCTTTAAAGTATTGAGACACAACGCCGAGTACTAGCCAACAGGTTCTGAAGCAGAGCAGAACCGAAACAGCCTGGGAATCCACTTCACCAGTATATCTTTTTATTTTCTAAAAAAATAAACCAGTTCAACACTGTATGCTCTAGTGCCAGTGGTTCCCAAACCTCTCCTCGAGACACCCCGGCCGTTCCATGTATTTGTTAAATTCCACCACCAACACACCTTGATTCAACTAATAAAGGGCTAGTTAAGTTGAATCAGGTGTGCTGGTGGTGGAATTTAACAAATACATGGAATGGCTGGGGTGCTTCGAGGAGGATTGGGAAGCACTAGTCTAGTCGATTTTGTGTTTTGAGCACAAAGTTCATCATAGATCTTGCCTCTTTATTTTGCTCTCAAAGTGCACCAGATTGATGCATTTAACTTTAAAATGTGCACAAAATCCTGTGGAAAACACTGTACATTCCTACCTGTAATGTTGCAGGTGGACTTGGCATAGCCGGGGTACATTCATACCTGTATCTTTGCAGGTGAACTTGGCCTTGGGGTCACACATCCTCTTGGTGCCCTCACAGGCTGCCTCGTCACTCCCGTCCTCACAGTCCTTGTCTCCATCGCAGCTCCACCTTTCCGGGATGCAGGTCCCGTCTGTCACACAGTGGAACTCCTCCTCGCTGCACTCGATGACCGAGGGTAACACTGGAACAAATGGAATTTATTAAAACATACACACAAACTAAAATCCCATGTGCTCCATGCCCACCGTTTTTATATCCATTGCGACTTTCACTTTTACTTCACTACTTTAAAAATAACAAATGATGATACTTTTACCCCACTACATTTAATGTTTTTCATGATTAACATTTAATGATTAACACACATTACTCACTACGAAATAATATCTGTATATAACTGTCTCATCATGATATTGTATTATCGGGACTGTATGAATCAAAGCCTCTAGGTGGCGGTATACAAGTGAGAACAGTCAACTGCTCCTGCACATTTGCTTTCATTTCCGATGGATGCACACAAATAATAATAGTATTCATATGATTAAATATAATTATAATTATATATAATAATCCAAATTATAATAATATTCCTGAGAAAAGAGTCCTCAGTGTGCATGGACCTAACGCTAAGACTACTTGATACTTTGAGGAAATGGTGTCCGCTAGAGGTCTGCCCTCCTCTCAGTGATGTCACCCGGAGGAATCTTTTTTTGATCCACTTTTTCTCCTCTTTTTTCAATTTTTCTCCCATCCCAATTTAGCTGTGCCAATTCTCCCCTCCTCTGTCTTGAACGTTGCTCGCGTACGCCCCCCACTGGCCGGTTGTAGGGAGGATAGAAGCCTTGCATCACATGTCCCCTCCGATACATGTGGAGGCAGCCTGTCACATCTTTTCACCTGCCAGCGTGGACTCTCATTGGCGAGGAGTAACGTGTAGGAGGCTCACACTGCCCCCGCCATTTTCCTGTCTCTGCTGTGCAGGCGTCCCCAACCGACCTGTAGGAGTCGCTGTCCACAAGGTCCAGATTACCACCCATCGACTTCCACCCGCTAACTCTGCCAATTGAATTTTGAACTCTCGAGACACAGAACACGTTGGTGCGTTTACATGTCAGGTTATTACACATCCTCCCAACGGAACGATAGGATTACGGTTGAAAATCGGCTAAGTGTAAGTATACACTTTAAATACATTTAATGTGAGCTACTTTAATAAAACGTTTACTCGAGTGATTTTCTTATGGGTGACTTTAACATTTACTGGAGTCACTTTCAAGTAAGATATCTTTATTTTTACTCAAGTACTTTATACACCACTATTTATGCCACAGTTGGTGTCCGGTGGGAAGCGGCTAACTCTCCCATCACATTACCCTACAAATTACACTATTACGTATGCAAAGGTCCAGCGGGATCCAAAGGAACACGTATCATATCATCCATCTCAGAACATGTTTCTAAAAGGCTGTGAATCTGACTCACCGGCCCGTTGATCAAGCCAGACGCTCTGCTCATTCTCCTTAGAATTTAGTGCTGCCAAAAAATATATTTCCACTTCCCAACCATACCTAATGCTCAAGATTCAAACACACACACACAGTATTTCCCCCGATAGCCAAGGTGAAGCTAAGAGCGGTTGGTTCCCCTTGGGGTAGGGAAAGCAGAGGCAAAGCGGAGAGCGGAGAAGGTTCACGTCAGGAAAATACTTTGATGTATAGTAGGGGTGTAAAGGTACACGTATCCGTACCGAACCGAACTGTTTGCGAACGGCTGTGTAGTGTACCGAACGAATACAACGGTATGTTAATCACTAACGACTGCCCACCGGGGGCTGTTTTTTTCACAATTGAATATAATTATTATTATAAAAAAGAAAAAAAATTACAAGTCGATTATTAATTTCAATATAGAATATTCGTTGACAGCCCTACAAATACAATTAGTTACTGCACACTACATCACCCCTGAGTGGAACATGGAAAGCCAAACTTTCCCCCACTGTACCGAAAACCCGTACCGAACTTTGACTTCAAAACCGAGGTACGTACCGAACCGTGGTTTTTGTGTACCATTACACCCCTAATAGTCTCCACATTCTAGTGACAAGCTAGCGAGCTGTGAGTGTCGCAGGGGCAGACTCTGGCTTTCGGAGGTAATTACAGCAGATTAAAAGATTCCGATCTTGATGGTACTGTAGCTCTCCGTTAAAACGGGGGAAGAACTAGATTGGATTGGTCACGTGTGAGAGTTGTGGTCATCGGACCGCGGCTGATTAATAAAAGTAACAGTGAACTCGCTTTGAATGAAAAATCAACCTAAAGGAGATAGACCTACTGTAATGCTCGTTTGAAAGAACAAGTGTTTTCATGACCAAAAGAAAGCATTGCAATTGTACAATTTCCAAAGCAGAACTGTACATTATTGCACAAGCCGTTATTCTGGAGGGGCACAATTAGGCCAATATCTTCTTTGCATGAGTTCCTAGTATGCTGTCTGGCACTTTACCTCTTAATCAGCCTCTCTCTCTCCTGAACTCTCTTTTGCATGAATTCACATAAAAAGACTATATCCACAATGCAATTTAGAGAACATAGATAATAAAGCCACATATGAAAGGAACCTGCCAACACGGTAATAGCTGTATTTTCAAACACAATGCATAGGAAGCAGCACAGTACAGATGAGACTGTGCTGACATCACATAGCAGCGTCTGCTCTGTTGCCAATACAGGCTCAGACTGAACAGTAGTAACCTATTTCCAAAACTGCTCAGCCTCCTTGAAAGACCCATCATCACCACAAGTCTAAGTATATAACCTGTAAACATGCATGCATGCACACACGCGCGCACACACACACACACACATACACACACACACACACACACACACACACACACACACACACACACACACACACACACACACACACACACACACACACACACACACACACACACACACACACACACACACACACACACACAGACACAGGCGCCCATAATGAGCCATGTGGTAGCTAGACAACCAAATAAACATGATGTGAAAAAGTGGTAGGGCGTGCTATCAAAATAAATTGCTATAGCATGTAAACTGGTTTGGTGTCAAATAGATTTGCATTATACAGTAATTGCTTTGTGGTAACATTGACTGTGTATTTCATAACTAATATGTGTGAATAATTAGAGAAACATAATGCAAAAGGAGGTGTACCTTTTTAACAGCATAATGGATTTTCAGTGATCAGCAAAAGGTGATATTATTGGTGTTACTGAGACAGACATTCCAAACCCCCCCCACTCAAGTAAATGTGGTCAACTACTAGAACAAAGGAACTCGAAAGTCACACCCCACAGATGGAACGGTCACTCACCCTACTAAAAGAGATCAGATTTCAGAGACCAGATAACCAGCTCTGATAGAATGGTAAGACTGTATGTAAATATAGTCACACCCAGCGCCTAACAGATTACATGCAGATAAACACAGACCTAACTTGCTTTTGCTAAGAGTTCATGGAAACTAATTCACAAACAAGTTATCTATTAATCAACTGTTTAGTATAAAAATGTACGCAAAAGAGTAGAAACTGTGATAATACTGGAAGAGTGTAATTCATAATACACTAGAGATATTTGGGTAAAATGTTTAAATAGGAGATGCCTCTGTGGAAGAAAGCCACAGACCCCCTGGACTGAGAATACCTGAGCAGCAAAGGAGGGGGGCCAAAAGCAGACCCCTCTGTTTACTGAAGGACAACACCCGATGAGGAAATCGGTGGGGGGGCAGCCAGCCCCCACACAGGAGATCGATTGGCGACCGCCTCCCAGAAGACCAACCTGATTGGACCAAAACGTATTATTAGACTGTTATTATTGGTGGAAATCGGAGTATTTAACAGAGAGCGCAGTGTTTGAGAGACAGGCCAGTCCTCCTGGGACTGCGTCCTCTCTCAACCGCTCCCACCAGAGACTGCTGATTTTCATGTGAGTAAATCATGGGAGAAACCAATGTTGTTTAAAGTTTAGTGCTGAAACCAGGTTTACTCATGTGTAAAGGCTCAGTAAAGATTCTCTATTTTATTGATGTTAACATGACTGTTTTAGGTACAGACTGGGTTTGATGTGCAAACCTTATTAATCCTTTGTACAACATGTGTTAATGTACTCTGAAATAATCCTTGTATGTGAAAAGCAACCTTCTAATTCACTCTGAGCCCTGAGGCAAAATAAATAATGAGTTTTTGAACCATAGTTCCTTCTTTGCCTGGCCTGCACAGTTTATTCAGTAGAGAAAGACCATTTGTATCATTATGACCTTCTTCCTTTTCCAGATAGCAATCTCATTGTACTGCAAATCACCTTAGATATTGATTAGAATATACCACAGAATGGTGCCGTTTTAAGACCCGTTCTGCATTGTTCACATATTGAGAGCAAGCAGTAAAAAGGACCGGGAGTTGAGGTGTTGCAGTGCGGAAGTTTTGCTGTCTGGAAGGGGAAAACGGGGTGGTGTGGTTTGTCGTGTAGCCAGTAGCAACCAGTTGGGGCCCGGGGGGTGGATGTTGTTTTTGCGTACAGGGGGGTGGGATGGTAGAGCAGGGATGAGTTCTATTACGTATTAAGTTTAGACCGCGGCTCTCAGGATGAGATGTTTTGTGTTGGCGAGGATCAGTGAAGTCGGAAATCACAATGATCGACTCTGGCCTCGACTGTACAGACTGGTTCTGAATGAGGGCGCAGAATAGGACATAAGGTGCTTGTGTTAATTTAATCTAGATATTGGTAGCGTCACTTAAGTGTGGATTAGTGGTATAGGATCGCACAAATAAGTGAGTGGTTACATGGCGTTTGATATCTCGGGGTTGAATTGATGTCATTAATCATACGTGGATGTGATGAGAACATTTTGAAGTTTTGAAAATGTTAGGTTTGCTAAAAGGCCTGCATTTGTGCAGGGCTCATAGCAAGTCAAAGGTGTGTTGGATCATTCGAACCTCTAATGGATCAGAAACGAATGAACTCTCGTGCCTGATGGCTGTCGCTTTAATAGAAGGGGCTTGCTTGGATATATCCCGGAAATCTATCTCTAGCCGTGCTCAAGGCGAGTGAGAGATATGGTGGAATATATGAAAGGCGAGTATCAAACCTTTTGTTGAGCGATGAACAGTAGACACGAGAGAGAGTGGTGCCGAGGGCGCACAATACTAGTTTTAATCAAGTAGCCGCCGCGCTCACGAATTACGGTGGAAGTATAAAACGTTATGTAGTCAATAAGTGTGTTTTGAGTATTGTAGCGTGACACCAAAAGCAGACCGTGTGGCTATGATGCAACTTTCGACTCTGGCTCGCCCGTTGTGTTCGAGCCAGGGGAGGGGATTGCACATTTTTTGCTGCCTGTGAGCACAGGGAGTTTTAAAGAAGAAAATGAATTCCACAAAATCCTGCAGAAGGGCCTGCTATATTGAGACGTTTTATTCCGTTATTGTGAGTCGCGTTGAGAGTTAGTACTTAAATAGCCGGCCGGCTGAGATGAGTGAAAGGAGGGAATGTTGTTGTTGCTGTTGAACGTTTGGATGAAAAAAGTGAGCACTTATGAATGAGAGTTTGTGTGTAAGCATGTTAGCTGGGGGAAATGGGTTTAGTACTTATGAATAAATGCGTGTTTGTATGATTTTTCAAAAGTACTGTTATATAGTTCTCATGTGGGGATGCGCGTGTAATTTTTATCCGTCCGGGTAGCGTTGAACTGAATGGATGCGTGGATCTTTAACATCACAAAACGCGCGGCTCCCGGGAGCGCATAGAACCTCACATCAGGCTGGCTAGCTATTTAGCTGGTATGAGCATTTGGGGGATAACGCCGTGATAAGGGCTCGTGCAATATTATGATTAGAAGCGGTGTGGTGAGGGGGAATATGGGATATTGTTGAGTGGAGCGATTGTTTAATAATGACGTTGATTGAGAGTTGTTTGCAAAAGTAGGACGCTTCGGTTGTGATGTTGTATGACTCTGGGCGAGGGCACCGCGGTGCACCCTTGGGAAACGGAGAGCTGGCTATCAGAGCTAAGCTAAGCTAAGCTACCTATGCTAAGCTAAGCTAATGGGGCTATTGAGCTAACTGTGCTAACAATGCTGATGTGCAGGGTACGGATGATTCTTTTCATGTTGTATGAACGTACGTTATTATATTTTGTACTACGTGTGACATAGGGTTGCGTTATATTGGAGACAGTTGACATTGTTTTGTGTAGAGTCTGTGTAGCATTATGCAACTTGTGACCGCCAGCGGCGGGATAGCAGAGAACGACTTCCGTAATTGACAGGAAGTGTCGTAGCGGCCATTTTGGACTTCTCGGTTTGACAGGAAGTGCCGTAGCGGCAAAAAGGGGGAGTGTGTACAGGTGGGATGATTACAATAGGGGACACAGTTGAGAGTTGTAGGCTGCAGACAATGCCGTGAGTCTATTAAGGTGAAATGATTTAATGAATACATTGTTTGGATCTAGTTAAAACTCACAACTTAGCTACTCTGGGTAAATGTATCATTAATAATAGGAACATATATATATATACATTGGACCTGTCAAATTAGGCAATGTTATCTTAGATAAGTGTAATTCTTGACCAAGTGAGGTTTGAGAGGAGCTGTAGGAAAGCGCTCTACACTGAAAAGGACATATTGCTTGCATTATGCTTAATTAATACATCTGCATTAGAATCATATATATCACATATATTGTAGAACCAGGTTAACTGTGTCCTGGCTGTAGCATTGTAGAACCAGGTTAACTGTGTCCTGGCTGTAGTAGCCATATCTTACTATGCTCGCTCATGCCTGTATTTTTTATGTCCGTTCTATTTTATAATTTTTATTTTATTTTATTTTTATTTTACTATTTTTAAACTGAATCATTTTAAACTATTTTTACTATTTGTGTTACTGAAAACTGTAAGCGGAGAGCCTATTGGGATGCTAGATCCTAATGTGAAACACTGTGATTCTACCTGTCTATCTTTTTATGCTCGCTTATGCCTGTATTTTTTACTGTTGTGCCATATCTTACTATAAACTATTTTTACTATTTGTGTTACTGAAAACTGTAAGCGGAGAGCCTATTGGGATGCTAGATCCTAATGTGAAACACTGTGATTCTACCTGTCTATCTTTTTATGCCTGTATTTTTTACTGTTGTGAAGCACTTTGAACTGCAACCTCTGTATGAAAAGTGCTATACAAATAAAGTTATTATTATTATTATTATATATCACATGTGTACAGAGGTAACGTTCCCAGGAAATTTTGTTTACAACTCTTTGAGTCGTAGCATGTTGGAACTAACCACTAATAATGTTTTATTTCTAACAAGTGGCGTTTGATACAATGCTTATATTTGTAATGTGCATGAATATAGATGTGTTAAAATGTGATTTTTAAATCTGTTTAGAGTGCAATTGTTTTGAGATAAATTATGTTGTGTTTATGCATGTATAGAAAATGTTGGAGTGAGATTGTAATTTTTAATACACTGTTGATGTGGTTAGGATCATGTTTACATTTAATGCTTGATACAAGCCTCTGAATCATAGGGAATGATAATTTATTGATGGAGGCTTGCTGTGTTGGAATACAATTTTATTGCTGCAATGACAATTATTTGATAATGATTGTGTTGATCTGTTTAAATAAGTTGTGGTATTTTGATGACTGTAGGATTGCTTTCATTCCATAGTTCTCTGTGCTTAGGTTAAATGATACTGTCTGTGACTATAATGGCAGGCAACTGTATGTTAATTTTAACGCTGGGGAGGGGGTTAGCCTTCTCCCTAGAAGTGTAGGAATGTGTGATTATTCAACCCTGAAGGGCGGCTTCACGGCTTGCCTCTCGGGGGTGGAGCATGTGTAATTAACCCGTTGTTGTTTGCAGGAAATGATATGGCCTTTTATGCCCAAGGGCCAACAGGGTCTAAAGAGAAAATGTGGGCTCAGGTCACAGGAAACCAGGGAGTATGGTAACACCTGTTGGTTATGATCACTGTTACAGACAACAGGAAGACAGGTCACAGGTGAAGATAGGAGAGAACAGTCAAAGTGAGATAACAGATGGAGTTATTTTTACAACTGGGAAAGGGGTTGTATGGTGACTGTTGTGAAGGGCCAGATTAAACCGAATATATATATTTATTTATATATATATATTTAATTGTATTTGTATATTCTCTAATATTCCCTGATATCCCTTGTATATTCCTTGTACAATATGCATTGAATATCCATTCTAGCCTACTGAACATCCCATAATAGTCTCCATTCTACTATTGGTCGAGACCTTGGTGCCAGGCTGCCATACCCCTCAGACCCAGTTCAAACGTACCGCTCCACATGTACGAACAAGTCCTAGTTCCGCGTAGGAATCTGGCTACCGCACCACTAATGGGACTATTTGTTCATAGTGCGTATATATACTGCGCTACTAAAGTAGGACTTTCTTTTCAGTCCAGTTTCTTACCCTCCAATAGAGTCACAGACGTAAAGCCTCCCCGCGACGCCACGTGTGGGAGTAAGGCCAAGTTCGCCTACCATCGGTATTGAGACATCGTGTATATTAATATTTGAATAGTCATATTTGGCACTATATCGTCGAGTTGGACGTAGTCTATTAAGCTAATAATAGTCTGTTAATATATAGTGCTTCGTGCGGTGAGAATACTACCGTAGTCAGTACCCCATCGTTTCGGGCAGAGAACTGGCTGCTTACCCAGGGTGTTGACCCCATGTGAAGCTGCACCCGAGGAGCCCCAGAGCCGACGAGCGAGTGGACCTGTATACCGGATTATTCTACCGACGACAGCCCGCCTTCCCAGGCACGGATTATGCTTTGTATACTTTGATTATTCCATGGATAAAGACCCCCGACACTGCCGTGTGTTGGAACCCCCCCCCCTGGAGAGGACGCAAGGTGAGGAGACGCTCTGCAAGACGAGGTCGCTTCACGTCTCTCCCCCGTGGACCGGAGAGAGCCGGCCCACAAAGAGTCCACCTGCTTTCATCTGTGGTCCAAGGATCGCCGGCGCATTGAACGGCACTACAGTGGGTTCACCTGGGATACCCTTGGCCGGACGAGGCAGCCGGATTCTACCCCCCCCCCCCTCCTACTCCTGTCGGCTTACAAGCGACCGGATTAACCCCCTCTAGTGTATCTAGTATATAATCATTAAAGTATCATTGCTGTTATTCCTTAACTATTCCAGGTCGTATATTTACCACCTGCGCCTTCAGAGATTGGACATTCTCTATTGATATACCGACGAATACTCTTTGCCATAAAAGTGCATACTATTTCAATTCATAAATGTAATTAAGTGATTAAGTGCTTGTTCTACACACCATCGCTGTGTAGAAATAAAGACCTGTTTCGACTTCGTACATTTGTGTTGGATCCGTTTCATCTACGTGAGAGTGTTTATTATAATATATTTATGCCGTGTACTGGGTGGCCGAATATTAAGTACAAAGGTAGTGGTAGTAAGTATCATATCTAGTAATACAGTCAGGGAATTGTACCCCTCAGTTACAATTGGTCCTTCGAGCCGGATGGTAATTAGTGTAATATTAATATAGTGTTATTAATATTGAAATGGCCTATGATGAACACTCCACGAAACGATCCTCCTAACCAACGCCCGCAGCGCAAACGACGGCTCCCTCAGTACTTAGAGGCTTACGCTGTCAGTCAACAACCTAGTCTTCTACTAACAGTAAACGCGGTAAAACTAGAAAGTAAAAGTATGTCTAACCCCAACGCCCAGACTACCCCGACCATAGAGGCCCCTACGGGCTCTAATGTAACTGACCAAGTTCACGGTGGGGACCAGTGGGAACCAGACATGACTTCACACCCCGCCAGTACTGAAGAAGTAGTCCCCGATGAGTCCCGGGAGGAATACAACGCTACCGAGAGAGAACTCGGCACGGAAGAATACGGGGAGAGCACCGTGGAGATAGAACTCCAAGGCTCCGCAAGGAGTACCCCGAGGGAAGGCTCCCCTATACAACCGCCTTCTCCCAGCGAGGCAGAGAGGACCCTACAGCAGGCCTTCCTCATCAGCCTGAACGCCGCTGCTGAACGCGACCGACTGCAGATCCAGCAGCGAAGCGAACACGAGCAGATACGTCTAGAAATAAGACGCATTCAGATGGAAGAGAATGTGGCCCGAGAACGAGCCGGTGCTCAACGGGACGCAGCGCGCGACAGACAGCAGTCGCAACTAATAGAACAGCTGATCAGACGGACAACACCCTCTCCCTCCGCCAGAGGCTCCAGGAACTCGTCTAGACACACCTCCAGGGCGGCATCCCCTAGCCGAGTAAACAACCCTGAACTTGACCAACAGACGAGGTCTATACCCCCCACAGACCACCTCCCCCCACCGGTCCAAGCGAGACCTAGCAACCGGGAAGGAGCAGCATATCCTGTGGAGAGGCTAAACCAGAGACTACAAGCACTGGATGACCTAACTGAAGACGAAGAGGAAGAGGAGGAGAACCACGCCCGAAGACAGCACAGTACTCTACCGGACCAGGAGGCCCGGTACAGCCCAGGCTATACTCCCGCGGAGCTGCGCTACAGACCCCCGACTCTATACCCGGGTGAGCACGACGCACGACCCGCACCGAGGAACAGCACCTGGACAAGCGGGCCATGGTACACTGCCGGTACCAGCCCATACCAAGGAGCGGGAGGAGACTCGCCTAGGAGGCCTCTCCCCCAACGCTCGCCGATGTATCCACAGTCAGCGTCATACATTGGCACGCCTATGGTACCCGACTTCACCCAAGAGAACCGGGCCCAGTATACAGAACTCCGCATGTGTCTGGAGACCATGTTGGTGGATGTATTGGATGAACGCCACAAATACGCCATCCTACTGAAGCACTTAAAGGTACCCCGCGCACATAATATAGCGCTCGCCTACGCGACTTCCACCACCCCATACACAGCAGCGCTGGTAGCATTGGACCAGAGGTATGGGCGCATATGGGATTACGTGATCCAGGAGATCCGACACATCGACCGCTTACCCCCAGCAATAGACAATCGAGCACTGGACGACCTGTCCATCAGAGTGCAGTCCCTGGTAGGGATGTTGGGAGCGCAAAGAGAGAAGGGGAGGCATGAACTTTACGCCAACTCAAATGTGGAAAGGATCCTGGAGAAGCTGCCGCCCGCTCGTCAGGAGCGCTTTAGGCGGCAGAGGGACCACAGAGACCCGAATGGCCCCGAACCGAACCTCCTCGATCTAGCAGACTTCCTGGCGAGAGAAGTCAGCAGCCTACGGCTAGATACATTCGGACGGAGCACCCCTGGCTCCAGAGAAGGAACCAGACGACTAAATGAGTCAGTACCGAGCAGCAGGAGCCACAGTACCCCCTCCAGAACGGAGAAGTGGAAGATAGTGTGCCCCTACTGTGAGAAAGAACACTGGCTAGCGCAATGTGACTCCTTCCCCAAGCTGAACGCGGAGGAAGCAGGTCAATGGATAAAGTCCAACAAGCGCTGTTTTCGCTGTGCGCGCTCACACATGGCAGCCGAATGCCGCTTAAAGAAAAGGTGCACCAAGTGCGATGGAGCCCATCTGGACATACTTCACGACAGTAACAGACGGCGCCCTTCACCTGCACCATCCAGCCGCAAAGCGAGCGTCATGTACATCGATCCCGCCAGCAGCAGTGGAGCCCGAGTACTCCTAAAAGTAGTGCGTGTGACACTAAGCTACCAGAATAAAGTCCTGGACACTTACGCCGTCCTCGATGACGGGTCAGAGAAGACCCTGCTGCTCGCCTCCGCTGCGGCCCAGCTAGGGCTGCGGGGAAGCGAAACCCAAATGACAATTCGGACAATAAGACGAGATTTGAAGACGATAAAGGGCGAGAATGTCTCATTCTCTATCGCAGCAAGCGGCCAGCCTGAGCGACGGTACCAGATTGCAGACGCTTTCACCAGCCAAGAAATAGGACTGTCGCGGTACACATACCCCGTCGCCAAGCTGATGGAGAAATATGCACATCTGCGCAAGTTACCGATCCCGCTCATAGACAATGCTATGCCGACCCTGTTGATAGGCTCCGACCATGCAGACCTCATTGTCCCGATAAACCGGGTTCATACCGGACCCCGAGGCTGTCCTGCAGCAGTCGAGACCCGTTTGGGATGGACTCTCCAAGGCCCGCTCGCCAAATCTCTCAACCGAAGTACAGCCACTAGATGTCTCCACTCCCGAGTCATAGAGGGAGAAACCGCACTCCTGCAACACGTAGAGCGGCTATGGACCTTGGAACAAATGCCCTTTAAGAACGGAAAGAAAGACATTCGCTCTAAAGATGACATTTACGCCATTCACCTCCTCGAGACAGGGACCAAGAGAGTCCCGGTCAACGGCGTGTTGAGATACGCCACGCCACTCCTGCGGCGAGAAGGAATGCCTACTTTCCACGCCAAGACAGACGCCACAGAACGGTACCTGCTGAACACGGAGCGGCGCTTAGCCAAGAACCCCGCCCAAGAGAGTGTATACCGCGCTGAGATTGAGAAGCTCATCACAGCGGGACACGTCACAAAGATAGACATTAAAGAGGCTGACCAGACCACTGAATCGTGGTACGTGCCCCACCACAAGGTCCATCACAACGGTAAAGACCGCATAGTATTTAACTGCAGCTACCAGATCGGATCCCAAAATCTAAATAAAGAGCTACTGCCCGGTCCCACACTCGGCCCCTCCCTACTCGGCGTTCTACTCCGCTTCCGCCAGGAAAAGGTGGCCATCAGCGGGGACATTAAAGGAATGTTCCTGCAGGTGAGATTAGTAGAGGCGGACAAGCCCCTGTTACGGTTCCTATGGAGAGAGAAGCCAGGAGATGAGCACCCAGCCATCTACCAATGGGAAGTCCTCCCCTTCGGAACGACGTGCAGCCCCTGCTGTGCGACATTTGCACTACAGAAACATGTAGCAGAGGACCCAGCAGCGGACGAAGAGGTCCGACACAGCGTAAAGAACAGCTTCTACGTAGACAACTGTCTACAAAGCCTTTCAACCCAGGAAGAAGCCGAGGCTCTCCTGATTAAACTCCGCGCCTCATTGATCAAAGGCGGCTTTGATCTCAGGCAGTGGGCCAGCAGCGATCCGCAAGTACTGCGCAGCCTCTCCTCCAAGGACAAGGCAGCCAGCAGCGAGACCTGGATGGCTACAATCCCGGGAGAAGCCCAGGAGATGACCCTGGGATTGGTGTGGCGATTCAAAACAGATTCGCTTCACTACAGACACAAGCCCCTGACTACGGAGCAGGGAAGGCCGGCGGCGGCGCCGACCACCAGACGGAGTGTGTACACAACACTCGCCCGACAATATGACCCGCTAGGATGTATTCTACCGTACACCACCAGGGCAAAAATGATTGTACGAGCATTGAGTGGGAGATGGAGCTCCACTCACTCCCAGGCGTTAATATGCGCCGAAGCTACTTCCCACCCACGGTGAGGCCAGAGACATGTAAAATGGACTTACACGTCTTCAGTGACGCCTCAGAGGTCGCATACGGATCAGTAGCCTACTTGCGGGCCCAAGACCAGGGGGGAGAGATCTACACAGCATTTGTCCTCGCCCGCTCGAGAATAGCCCCACGCAAGCAACAATCTATCCCACATCTAGAGCTCTGCGCAGCCCTAGCCGGAGCGCACCTAGCCACGCTCATCCAACGTGAGCTCACCATACCGGTGTCTAGAACAATCCTGTGGTCAGATTCCACGACGGTACTCGCCTGGATCAAATCGGACTCATGCAAGTACAAAGTCTTCGTGGGAGTCAGAGTCACCGAGATTCAAGACTTAACCGAAGAGTTAACCGGAGAAACAGAGTGGCGCTACGTTGATACAAAACAGAACCCAGCTGACGTCATCACCCGGGGGATGCCCCTGGATGACCTCACCCGTCGCAATGTCTACAGTGACGGCCCCGCATTCCTAAGACTCCCGGAAGGACAGTGGCCCACGCCTATCCCGAGGGAAGCAAGTCCAGAGGAGGTGGAAAATAAGAAGTCTGTGTTCTGTGGATTGAGCACCGTAGCCTCCACCGACCCTAACATAGACGATTGCACGTCCATAGAGAGTGCACAACAAAGAACATTCCTGCGGTACCACCCGGAGTGCAAGTCCCCCGCTGATATGTCAGCAGCTAACTACGAGGAAGCAGAATTGCTTCTACTGCAGCGAGCCCAGAGAGACTCGTTCCCCGATGAATTGGCCTGTCTACAGGGAGGAAAGCCCGTCCCATCCGACAGCAGATTAATTCACCTGGCCCCCGAGAGCGACGCTCATACCCTCATCAGAGTGGGTGGTCGCCTACGCAGAGCCCCCAATCTACCGGATGACATTAAATACCCGATCGTATTGAACAGCCGACACAAGGTCACAGAGCTGATTATAAAGAAATACGATGAGGATGTACATCACGCAGGAGCAGAAAGAGTCTTCGCGGAAATCAGACGTCGTTACTGGATCCTACAAGGAAGAGAGGCGGTACGACGCTTCCAGCGAACATGTCTAGACTGCCGCAAGTGGCGCGCGCAGCCCAGCATACCAAGGATGGCTGACCTTCCTCCATGTCGCCTCCGAATCGGTGACAAGCCATTCCACTCAACGGGTATGGACTGCTTTGGCCCGCTGCACATAAAGAAAGGAAGAGGAACCGAGAAGCGGTGGGGTATTGTATTCAAATGCATGACCACCAGAGCGATACACATCGAGCTTCTCCCGACCATGAGCACAGACTCATTCCTTATGGCCTTCCGAAGATTCACATCACGGAAAGGAAGACCGTCTACCCTATTGTCCGATCATGGGACAAACTTCAAAGGCGGCGAAAGAGAGCTGAGAGAGAGCTTCCAAGCTATGGGCCCAGAACTTAAGACCCACCTCGCTCCAGCACAGGTTGATTTCCAATTCAACCCCCCAAACGCACCCCACTTCGGTGGCACTTGGGAACGAGAAGTGCGCTCCATAAAGACAGCCCTGTACGCAGTACTTGGGGCCCAGACTGTGGCGGAAGAAGTCCTAATGACAGTCCTCACGGAGATTGAGGGAGTACTTAACTCGAAGCCCCTCGGATATGTCTCCAGTGATGTGGCGGATATCGACCCAGTTACCCCCAACACACTCCTGATGGGGCGGCTAGATCCTGCATTACCCCAGACAATGTACCGGCCTGAAGAAGCGAACGGCCGACAAATGTGGAGGTACAGCCAAGTATTAGCCGACAAGTTTTGGAACAGTTTCCTACTGCACTACCTACCGTCTCTACAGACCCGCCAGAAGTGGGTAAAGGAGAGAGACAATTTGACAGAAGGAACAGTCGTCATGATTATTGATCAATCACTGCCCAGAGCTATGTGGCCGGCCGGCCGCGTAAGCAAAGTGATCACCGGTGCCGACGGCAAGGTCCGAGCAGCTGAAGTGCTCGTCCAGGGTCGCACTTACACCCGTCCCGTGGCAAGGCTCATAGAACTGCCTCGACTCCCAGACACAATCGATGATGACCATGACCCTACAACCCTATGACTTTGTGAAGTTGACTGACCCCTACAGCAAACCCTTATGTGTAAATAGACAACGCGATTAATCTGTCTCTGTTTAACTGATTAGGTCTGGGACCTATTCAGGGGGTGGCTGTTGTGAAGGGCCAGATTAAACCGAATATATATATTTATTTATATATATATATTTAATTGTATTTGTATATTCTCTAATATTCCCTGATATCCCTTGTATATTCCTTGTACAATATGCATTGAATATCCATTCTAGCCTACTGAACATCCCATAATAGTCTCCATTCTACTATTGGTCGAGACCTTGGTGCCAGGCTGCCATACCCCTCAGACCCAGTTCAAACGTACCGCTCCACATGTACGAACAAGTCCTAGTTCCGCGTAGGAATCTGGCTACCGCACCACTAATGGGACTATTTGTTCATAGTGCGTATATATACTGCGCTACTAAAGTAGGACTTTCTTTTCAGTCCAGTTTCTTACCCTCCAATAGAGTCACAGACGTAAAGCCTCCCCGCGACGCCACGTGTGGGAGTAAGGCCAAGTTCGCCTACCATCGGTATTGAGACATTGTGTATATTAATATTTGAATAGTCATATTTGGCACTATATCGTCGAGTTGGACGTAGTCTATTAAGCTAATAATAGTCTGTTAATATATAGTGCTTCGTGCGGTGAGAATACTACCGTAGTCAGTACCCCATCGTTTCGGGCAGAGAACTGGCTGCTTACCCAGGGTGTTGACCCCATGTGAAGCTGCACCCGAGGAGCCCCAGAGCCGACGAGCGAGTGGACCTGTATACCGGATTATTCTACCGACGACAGCCCGCCTTCCCAGGCACGGATTATGCTTTGTATACTTTGATTATTCCATGGATAAAGACCCCCGACACTGCCGTGTGTTGGAACCCCCCCCCCTGGAGAGGACGCAAGGTGAGGAGACGCTCTGCAAGACGAGGTCGCTTCACGTCTCTCCCCCGTGGACCAGAGAGAGCCGGCCCACAAAGAGTCCACCTGCTTTCATCTGTGGTCCAAGGATCGCCGGCGCATTGAACGGCACTACAGTGGGTTCACCTGGGATACCCTTGGCCGGACGAGGCAGCCGGATTCTACCCCCCCCCCCCCTCCTACTCCTGTCGGCTTACAAGCGACCGGATTAACCCCCTCTAGTGTATCTAGTATATAATCATTAAAGTATCATTGCTGTTATTCCTTAACTATTCCAGGTCGTATATTTACCACCTGCGCCTTCAGAGATTGGACATTCTCTATTGATATACCGACGAATACTCTTTGCCATAAAAGTGCATACTATTTCAATTCATAAATGTAATTAAGTGATTAAGTGCTTGTTCTACACACCATCGCTGTGTAGAAATAAAGACCTGTTTCGACTTCGTACATTTGTGTTGGATCCGTTTCATCTACGTGAGAGTGTTTATGATAATATATTTATGCCGTGTACTGGGTGGCCGAATATTAAGTACAAAGGTAGTGGTAGTAAGTATCATATCTAGTAATACAGTCAGGGAATTGTACCCCTCAGTTACAGTGACAATATATGATCAAAGGAAGCATGCTGGACATAGAGAGTGACAGGAAGTGGAGAAAGGGGGGCTAATACAGGAGACAGTTGGTGAATAAGGGAGATAATTCAATAGGAGCCAGTTCAGATGCAGTTATTATGTTGTATATGGCTGACTATTTGATTGAAGGAATAGCCTGAGGTTATCGCGGTTCTAGCAGGCCGGGGTGACTTTGGGTTGAGAAGGGTTGCTAGGCCTTTCTTAGAATAAGGGTAGGAGTGCAGATGTAAGTGTAGATTGTGTTAGCCTGAAGAAAGCTGAGAGCAAGAGAGAAAGAAACAACTAACATTGTCTGTGGACCCGAATGATGATTAATGAGTTATGTTGTGTTGTATGTTGAATGACAGTTTTTGATGCAGGAGTGAGGCAGGCGTGAATGTTTTTTTCTTTGTGGCTGTTTCACTAAAGTAAGTCTGTGGATGATTGTGTGCCAGGTGTTTTTTTCTTTCAGTGGGTGATTGAGGCTGGGAGATATTGAATGAAAGGGTTTGTTTGGTTTCATATAATTTGTTTTAATGAAGGAGTTTATTTTATTACTTTCATTTGATTTTAATTCTTTTTAATGTTTTAGAAGTTAAAGTTGCTGCTGAGAAATCAGTAGACGTGTGAATGAGGTATTAAATTAAAATGTTTGATTTCTTTTTATTTCTTTTCTCTCTAAACTTTAATTTTCAGGACTGAATGTGTTGTATGTCAGTGATGAATGGGATCAGTATAGAAGACTGTACTGGAATCAGAGGTGTCAGATTAGGGCATGACTGATTGTTCCATTTGAGTGAGGTGTGGAGTGTGTCTGTGTGAGAATTGCAGCAGGAGTGATAAGGATGGGTGCAGGCGATTTTGAAGTGGTTCTTTTAATTCCTTTGATGTTTTCTCTGTATGCGTGGATATTTCACAAATGGGGACGCCGCAGCAGAGTGGTGTGTGTTTATTGGAGTGTATGACTTTGTTTAATTTTCTTTTGCTTTTGTGTTTTATCTATTTTTTCATGATCTGGGTGAGAGGGGAGAGTGCTGTGGGACGTCAGAACAGGATGTCAAAAGAGCTAAGTAGTTCAATCACATTGTGTGGATTATCAATGGCTTCTCTTACAAGGATGTTAAATTGTTGTGTGAAAGAATTTGCATTGTGCTTTGTCTCTTCACAGCTCAGTGTGGGAGGAATGCAGATTAACCCAGAGGACGCATGGAATACATTACATTAGAATATGCGGCACGGTAACGTAGAACTTCAATGTTTCCCTGTTTCTCTTCAGTCCAATGGTGGTCAATTACCAAATTGTGGTGAGAGGATTCTTGTATAAATTTGCCCCCGTCTCTACAAAACCCCATAAAGGGGGGGGGGGGGGGCAGGTTGAAATTGTGTGGTTTGGAGAAATGTGGTTTGGAGAAATGTCCAGGCTAAAATAATCGTCTGACGCAGGTTGTCATGGGATAATAGATGACTAGACCTGAGGCATGTGACCTGGCCTGAAACATGGCTGCAGCTATTGGCTGCCAAGCTAAGGAGGGGGGAGGAGCCAGTCTGAGGGCTGAGCAGGATACGTGTGAGCAAGATCCTCTGGAAATGTTGGTTGGGCTGTAGGAAACAGGAAAATAACTGAACAGATACTGAAGGTCTTTGTTTTGTGCACATGTGATTTGATAGAAAGCACAGACAGAGGGCGGATAGATTAACACAACGCAGGGATAGGGTAATGACGTTCACATAGAATAGGGAGGTAGACACTAGAATGGATAGTAAAAAAAAAAAAATCTCATTTGGGTGTCTGCTTTCCCCGCCCGAACTGAAGCTGTGGAGACCAAGGTGGTAAGGTTATGACCGTTATGTGGTCATAAAGGGGGGAGGATAGATGGGAGAGCCAATTGATGAATTATGCAAGATGTGATTGAACTATTTGTAGCACCCTGAATATATTATTCAGAAGTGCTGACTTGCCTTTTATCTCCCCTTTGTGCACAAAGACATCTTAACTAGTTTCCATTGATATTCTCTCGAACAATGACGCAAGTTTCTACTTCTCTCACCGGCTGGAATGTGGATTATAAACAGTAAACTGACTCATATTCAATCCACTCAGTTCTTCCTGTGGGGCTAGTTGGCGGTACCAGCAGGGGGCGGCAGGTGGCAGGCGGAGCGCACGAGAGAGGAGTGGAGAAGCAAGTCAACTGAAACGGAAGTGGGGAGAGCCAGCCTCTTCGACTTTGGACTTGGACCTGGGTGGTCATGTCGTTGGAAGAGCCCTGTAGTGGACCACACAGGCGAACGTATTGAACTTGAATATATTACGGGTTATACTAGAAATATAAGCGTAGTAGCGTGTTGAACATCCCCACTGAATAACCCTAGTGATACAACGAGTTATCCTAGAAGAACGCGGTGTAGCCAAGAGTTGGCTTATGTTCCGTTATCCCCTCCAGCGAGGGGAGAGAAGAGAACTGGGGCTTAGAGGCACCGTGCGTTGTTGCATGTTTCGGCTAGCAGGAGGGCTGTCTAGGACCCACAGAGTAGCTTCAGTTAAGGTAGCCCCAGATTATTATTGCGCGTCAACCCAGCACCGGCAGCCAGCAGCCTGTCTTCGCCGGCGGTCTACATCTGCTCTGCACCGTCGGTCGTCAGCCTAGCACGGGAGTTCGTCCCGTCCAGCAGAGGTCGCCATCACCCAGCATGCGCCGCCAGCCCGCTACTGCCCCTCTGCATAACACTGCTTGCTAGCGCCTGAGACGAGAGCGTTCAATGCCATCTTACCACCCGGACAGTGGTGGTGCGGCGAGGCCGCCATCTTGGTTAAGTACACTGGCGCTTCGGTGCTCAGGATCATATTGCACAGTACACAGTGTGGCGTGGCCTACTGGCGAAGCTAATGTGGCTAACTACAGTTCATAGGGGTACCCCATAAACATGACATGCCGGCATTAGTATAGGACTTTTGTTTGGTAAAGTGGGCCCACCTTTTTCATTTTCTTTGAGTGTGATAACGTGTTTGTTCTTTAATAATATTTTCCCATCTAATTAACCCTTCCCCTGTGGGGAGGTTACTGACCTGTTGTATTATAAGTAAAGCCTTAGAGAGGTATTATCCCTACTATATAATTAAAGCCTGAGAGAGGTATTATCCCTGGTACTAACCCAGACGTGGGTGATGAGTCAAGCACATTGAAGTATATTATATTTGGGTCGGCAATACCTGGTTCTATACGGTGTGGGTGTATAATATAAGTGTCTATAGGGTATTGAGTTACAAATTGGGTAATAGTAGGACTTTATTCTATTTGACCCATTGCCATTAAATCTTTGTAACTGACCAGTATAAGTAACGATAAAGAATTAGATGGGAGTTCTGTGTGCGTGTCCATTCCTGAGCCTAGTATCAACTCTTTTGGTGTGGGTAACGTTAATACAATTAACCCCTTCCTACCCCACTTCCCCCTTTCCACTATTAAGGTTTCTAATGTCACAGAGGGAGGGTACTGCTTGCGGGAGGAACTAAGTTATTTATTTACAATTCAGTCACTAGGTGTGGGAGGGTTAAAGGAGGTATTGGGTGAAGTGAGAGCGAGTTGGGGAGTACTGCTGACCACCCCGGAAAGGCGAGGAAGACCAGAGTACCAGACCAGGTTGGTAAATCCCGGGCCCCATCCACTCCCACTGCCGGCCTCCAGTTGACGCTCCAGGCCCAAAGACGAAGGTGCAGTCAGACGGAGCTCTACTGTGTCTCGCTACCCAGTGGCTGTGCACACCCATTCCCACGAAGCAGGGATAATCCACCCTGCTACATTTGGCGTCACGAACAGGATCAACATCCTAACCTACTCCCTCGAACGTGACGACCAAGAGACCTACGATGTCGGAGAGCGACGCCCCGAAGCCGGAGGTCAGAGCAGAGTCGTCCTCAGCGGAGCGACGAGGTGACTCACCGGCCCTTCTCAAGGAGAAAAGAGAGGAAGCCGAGACGATGCGGACCTTGGCCGCACAAGTGGAGTCCCTGCGGGGTCAACTCCAAGACCAAGCGAGCGCCCTGGACCACCAGCACGAATGACTGGAGCAGGCCCGGCTCGGCCAGCGAGAGACGCTTGCCTTGGCGCAAGCCGTGCTCCAACAGCACCCTCCTGGACTCCCAGCGACCCCCCCGGTGGTGTACGTCCAGCGGGAGCGGAAGTGCAGCGAGTTTGGAGGAGAAAAGGAGAGGGGAGAGCTGCCTGTGGAGGACTGGATCCAGGCAATGAGGACCCATCTCCGTGCCAGTCGAGTGCCGGCGGAGGAACAAGTGGAGGTCGTACAGCTCCACCTGAAAGGCGAGGCGAAACAGACGGTGCGCCTCCTGACAGAGGGAACCGCCCCCGACACAGAAGCCTTGTTCGCGCTCCTCGAAGAGACCAATGGGGACAAGGCCCCTGTCAGTGTCCGCCTGGGGGAGTTCTACGACCGGAGGCAGGCCGCCGGGGAGACTGTGAGACAATTCGCCTACGACCTGCTAGAGAGGATTCGTCGCCTACGATGTCGGGCGCCCACCCAGGTCACCGACGCCGCCGCCCTGCTGCAGGAACAGTTTGTGGTGGGCCTCCGAGACGAGACCCTGAGGCGGGAAATGAGGAATTACATGAGGGAGGACGGGACGCGGGCGTTCCGCCAGGTACTGAAAGCGGCGATCGATTGGTCCAAAGAGGAGGTGGTCCTGCCCCCCGCGAGGGGTGCCGCCCGGGGCATGATACACGGCGTCGTCGTGGAGAGACGAGAGCCACCTCTGGACATAGCCGCACTCCAGGAGTCCATCCAACAGCTCTTCGCCGGCCAGGAGCGGTTGGGCGTGCGCCTGGAGCAGCTTTTCCAGGCGTTTCAACAGGAGCGAGACACGCCCCAGAGAGGCTTCACCGGAAGCCGACGGAGGGGAGACGTGCCCTCTACCCCGCGCAGACTACCCCGCCGGAGCGAGGATGGGAGACTGATCTGCTACACCTGTCAACAGCCCGTCCATATTGGCCGCGAGTGCCCCCGCGCGATGGGAGAACCACGCCCGACAGAAGCACCGGGCGGTGAGGTTCCTCTCCCACAAGTACAGGGCGCCACCCACACAGCAGCCGGCGGGTCATCCGACCTGGCGACCGCCAGACGAGGGGCCGGAGAGGGAGGTGTGGTGACGTGCCGGATGATACGCCACCAAGGCGGTCGCCCATTCCAATGAGACCAGGACCAGAGGTAGTGGACGCAGAAAAGGACGTTCTAGCGATCCCAGCGGAAGGCGTTCGTGCCCGCCGGAGGCCCGAAGCGCGGGCCGGCCTGCCGCAGGCCCCCGCCCTAGTCGCAAGGCCAACCGAAGAGGTGAGCCCACGGGAGCCGCCGGAAGTCAACAGCGAAGGTTATGTAACGATCTCGGCGGAAGGAGTTCGGGCTTGCTTGCTCCGGGCTGCGTGGGATCGGCCGGCCTCCGTCCGTGCTCGCCGGAGCCCCGAGAAGCGGACCGATCCGGCGGGGTTCCCAGTGGTCGGCGCAAGGCAGATAGCGGTCCAGAAGGGAGACAGCGGATATAGCTGGGACGAGATACGGCAATTCCAAGTGGAAGACCCGGAGGTGGGGCGCGTACGGGAGGCGGTGATGAAGGGGATCCACCCCACCGGAGTGCAACTGCAAGAGGTGAGCCCGCTCATGCGTAAGCTCTACGGGCAGTGGGAACGGTTCCGTCTGAAGAATAAGGTGCTATTCAGGCGAGTTAGTGACCCTTGAGAGGGAGAGGAGATACTCCAGTTGGTGGTGCCGGGGGCGCTGCGGCGGCACGTATACGAGATTCAACATGTCCTGGGGGGACATTTGGGCGAACGCGGGACCCTAGGGTTAATGGGGCGGGGCTATTACTGGACAGGGATGGCGGCCGAGGTAAAGGGCTGGAGGCAACAGTGTAAACAGTGTGCCCCGGCTCGAGACGTGGTCCCGAAGGCTTGGGCCCCAGGACATGCACCTACAGGACTGCCCGAGGCAGGCGGGATTGCGCGCGGATCCCCCGGAGGATGCATGAACCTGCACAGAGCTCCTCCGAGTCTGATGGTTCCCCCCTTGGTGACTCCACCCCTCCTACATCCTCTCGTGTTGCTACCCGGGAGGGCAAGAAGACGGACACGGGATCTGAGAGGGGGGAGTCGGACCAATCCGGCCCCAGAGGAGCACTAGAGGTCGGCTACCCGCTTGGTATCGCCAGGACTACGTGCTGAAGAGTGTGTTTGTTGAACAGTGTTTCCAATTCATGAAGGAGTGTGTGAAACTGTTGGCCTGATGTGTGTGAATGTCGATCTATGTATGGAACTGTTGGTCTCAGGACCGTATTCATGCATGCGTTAATCGGTGTTCCATTAAATTTACTTGCAGAGGACTTAGCAAGTTCAAAGTGGGGGGAAATGTAGCACCCTGAATATGTGACTATTATTCAGAAGTGCTGTCTTGCCTTTTATCTCCCCTTTGTGCACAAAGACATCTTAACTAGTTTCCATTGATATTCTCTCGTACAATGACGCGAGTTTCTGCTTCTCTCACCGGCTGGAATGTGGATTATTAACAGTAAACTGACTCATATTCAATCCACTCAGTTCTTCCTGTGGGGCTAGTTGGCGGTACCAGCAGGGGGCGGCAGGTGGCAGGCGGAGCACACAAGAGAGGAGTGGAGAAGCAAGTCAACTGAAACGGAAGTGGGGAGAGCCAGCCTCTTCGACTTTGGACTTGGACCTGGGTGGTCGTGTCGTTGGAAGAGCCCCGTAGTGGACCACACGGGCAAACGTATTGAACTTGAATATATTACGGGTTATACTAGAAATATAAGCGTAGTAGCGTGTTGAACATCCCCACTGAATAACCCTAGTGATACAACGAGTTATCCTAGAAGAACGCGGTGTAGCCAAGAGTTGGCTTATGTTAGCGTTATCCCCTCCAGCGAGGTGCCCGGCAAGATTGCCTGAAGAGAACTGGGGCTTAGAGGCAACGTGCGTTGTTGCATGTTTCGGCTAGCAGGAGGGCTGTCTAGGACCCACAGAGTAGCTTCAGTTAAGGTAGCCCCAGATTATTATTGCGCGTCAACCCAGCACCGGCAGCCAGCAGCCATCTTCGCCGGCGGTCTACATCTGCTCTGCACCGGCGGTCGTCAGCCTAGCACGGGAGTTCGTCCCGTCCAGCAGAGGTCGCCATCACCCAGCACGCGCCGCCAGCCCGCTACTGCCCCTCTGCATAACACCGCTTGCTAGCGCCTGAGACGAGAGCGTTCGACGCCATCTTACCACCCGGACAGTGGTGGTGCGGCGAGGCCGCCATCTTGGTTGAGTACACTGACGCTTCGGTGCTCAGGATCCTATTGCACAGTACACAGTGTGGCGTGGCCTACTGGCGAAGCTAATGTGGCTAACTACAGTTCATAGGGGTACCCCATGAACATGACATGCCGGCATTAGTATAGGACTTTTGTTTGGTAAAGTGGGCCCACCTTTTTAATTTTCTTTGAGTGTGATAACGTGTTTGTTCTTTAATAATATTTTCCCATCTAATTAACCCTTCCCCTGTGGGGAGGTTACCGACCTGTTGTATTATAAGTAAAGCCTTAGAGAGGTATTATCCCTACTATATAATTAAAGCCTGAGAGAGGTATTATCCCTGGTACTAACCCAGACGTGGGTGATGAGTCAAGCACATTGAAGTATATTATATTTGGGTTGGCAATACCTGGTTCTATACGGTGTGGGTGTATAATATAAGTGTCTATAGGGTATTGAGTTACAAATTGGGTAATAGTAGGACTTCATTCTATTTGACCCATTGCCATTAAATCTTTGTAACTGACCAGTATAAGTAACGATAAAGAATTAGATGGGAGTTCTGTGTGCATGTCCATTCCTGAGCCTAGTATCAACTATTTTGGTGTGGGTAACGTTAATACAATTAACCCCTTCCTACCCCACTTCCCCCTTTCCACTTTTAAGGTTTCTAATGTCACCGAGGGAGGGTACTGCTTGTGGGATGAACTAAGTTATTTATTTACAATTCAATCACTAGGTGTGGGAGGGTTAAAGGAGGTATTGGGGGAAGTGAGAGCGAGTTGGGGAGTACTGCTGACCGCCCCGGAAAGGCGAGGAAGACCAGAGTACCAGACCAGGTTGGTAAATCCCGGGCCCCATCCACTCCCACTGCCGGCCTCCAGTTGACGCTCCAGGCCCAAAGATGAAGGTGCAGTCAGACGGAGCTCTACTGTGTCTCGCTACCCAGTGGCTGTGCACACCCGTTCCCACGAAGCAGGGATAATCCACCCTGCTACATTTTGTTAAGAAAGAATTAGCAGGAAGAAAATATGAATGAAAAGTGAATATTGTGATGCTAATGTGTGTTTTCTCTCAACCAGATCATCTAACGAGTGTGGGAACAAACTTTCCTGTAGATTAAGAATACTGGGTATTAAATTTGTGATTTATTATATTTTAATTGGTGATGTTTAGATTTAAATAGTTTTGATTGTTTTCAACAAATCCAAAGTTGTTGTTTGAAAAGTAGGCCTCTGGCTATGAGCCTTGAGGAGCAAAAGCTCATTGATGATATGTACCAAAGAATAATGAGAAAATTGAGAAAATTGGAAAAAAATTATGATTTTTTGGTTTAACGTGAAAAATGTTGTATGGTTAGTATGTATAGAAATCAAGTCAATGTACTGGTTATGACAATATTAATTGCCAAAGGGAGGAATGTGGTAACATTGACTGTGTATTTCATAACTAATATGTGTGAATAATTAGAGAAACATAATGCAAAAGGAGGTGTACCTTTTTAACAGCAGAATGTATTTTCAGTGATCAGCAAAAGGTGATATTATTGGTGTTACTGAGACAGACATTCCAAAACCCCCCCACTCAAGTAAATGTGGTCAACTACTAGAACAAAGGAACTCGAAAGTCACACCCCACAGATGGAACGGTCACTCACCCTACTAAAATAGATCAGATTTCAGAGACCAGATAACCAGCTCTGATAGAATGTTAAGATTGTATGTAAATATAGTCACACCCAGCGCCTAACAGATTACAGGCAGAGAAACACAGACCTAACTTGCTTTTGCTAAGAGTTCATGGAAACTAATTCACAAACAAGTTATCTATTAATCAACTGTTTAGTATCAAAATGTACGCAAAAGAGGAGGAACTGTGATAATACTGGAAGAGTGTAATTCATAATACACTAGAGATATTTGGGTAAAATGTTTAAATAGGAGATGCCTCTGTGGAAGAAAGCCACAGACCCCCTGGACTGAGAAGACCTGAGCAGCAAAGGAGGGGGGCGAAAAGCAGACCCTCTGTTTACTGAAGGACAACACCCGACGAGGAAATCGGTGGGGGGGCAGCCAGCCCCCACACAGGAGATCGATTGGGGACCGCCTCCCAGAAGACCAACCTGATTGGACCAAAACGTATTATTAGACTGTTATTATTGGTGGAAATCGGAGTATTTAACAGAGAGCGCAGTGTTTGAGAGACAGGCCAGCCCCCCTGGGACTGCGTCCTCTCTCAACCGCTCCCACCAGAGACTGCTGATTTTCATGTGAGTAAATCATGGGAGAAACCAATGTTGTTTAAAGTTTAGTGCTGAAACCAGGTTTACTCATGTGTAAAGGCTCAGTAAAGATTCTCTATTTTATTGATGTTAACATGACTGTTTTAGGTACAGACTGGGTTCGATGTGCAAACCTTATTAATCCTTTGTACAACATGTGTTAATGTAATAATCCTTGTATGTGAAAAGCAACCTTCTAATTCACTCTGAGCCCTGAGGCAAAATAAATAATGAGTTTTTGAACCATAGTTCCTTCTTTGCCTGGCCTGCACAGTTTATTTCTCTATCAGTAGAGAAAGACCATTTGTATCATTATGACCTTCTTCCTTTTCCAGATAGCAATCTCGTTGTACTGCAAATCACCTTAGATATTGATTAGAATATACCACAGCTTAAACGCTAAAAGCTGGTAACCTGAGCTTACATGCAAAGCACCACATAGGCCGCCTCACTCACTCACTCACTCACTCACTCACTCACTCACTCACTCACTCACTCACTCACTCACTCACTCACTCACTCACTCACTCACTCACTCACTCACTCACTCACTCACTCACTCACTCACTCACTCACTCACTCACTCACTCACTCACAGCCAGGGCTTCTCTATCCCCTGTCTGTCAGCAGGTTCCCATGCCCATACATGGTCTCCATCCTGTTCCCGCCTCACCATCATCCTATACTACTCACCTGTGCCCGACTACACACCTGCCGGCTATCATCCCATCACTGAACCAGGATAAGAGGCCTGCACCACTGCCACTCCTCGTCCGAGTGTTGTTTACACCTCCTGTGGTATAAGGACTCATCTCTAGACCATAGTTATTAGTACTCCTAGTGTATGTTTGTGTACTCAGTGACTCTGCTACATACTAGCCCTTGTTCTCCGATGTCCAGGACCTCACCCCTCAGGCCTAGTACACCTCAACCACGGATCCTACCAGCCTGCACCCCCCCCTCCTCACTCATTATTCCCCAGCTAGCCCGCCTCCTGACCTGTGGACTTCCCCCCCTGCTTAATTAAACATTCTAAACCGCTACATTCTATAAACACCCCCATAACACACTCACTCACTCACTCACTCACTCACTCACTCACTCACTCACTCACTCACTCACTCACTCACTCACTCACTCACTCACTCACTCACTCACTCACTCACTCACTCACTCACTCACTCACTCACTCACCCACCCACCCACTCACTCACTCACTCACTCACTCACTCACTCACTCACTCACTCACTCACTCACTCACTCACTCACTCACTCACTCACTCACTCACTCACTCACTCACTCACTCACTCATTCACTCACTCACTCACTCACTCACTCACTCACTCACCCACCCACACACCCACACACCCACACACCCACCCACCCACCCACCCACTCACTCACTCACTCACCCACCCACCCACCCACTCACTCACCCACCCACTCACTCACTCACTCACTCACTCACTCACTCACTCACTCACTCACTCACTCACTCACTCACTCACTCACTCACTCACTCACTCACTCACTCACTCACTCACTCACTCACTCACTCACTCACTCACTCACTCACTCACTCACGCACTCACTCACTCACTCACTCACTCACGGTTAGTTAGCCACTCTGACTGCCTCAAGTGGCGGCAGCTCGTAGGCATATCTTTGCATTAGGGATGTCCGATATTATCGGCCTACCGATATTATCGGCCGATATCGGCATTAAAATGTGATATCGGAAAATATCGGTATCGGTTTTCAAAAAAAATATGTTTTATTTATATTTCTATAAACTTTATTTACCCAGGCAAGCAAGTAAGAACAAATTCTGATTTTATTTATTGTCAAAAGTATGCATAATGTTGTATTAATTCCACAACAAGAGATATGTAATGTTAATTACCTGAAATGATTCCATTTTTTTGGGGGGGGGGGGGAAACCCAGCATATATCTGTATCGGTTGATATCGGTTGATATCGGTATCGGAAATTAAGAGTTGGACAATATCGGTATATCGGTATCGGTAAAAAAGCCAATATCGAGCATCCCTACTTTGCATGTATGAAACCGGTACAATCAATGCAAGAATGCTTTGCATCTATGACACTGTGTGTGTTGCTGTTGTTCCTCTTCTGACTAACCAGCCAATTAGTACCAATTGTCTGCTGATACACACTATAGGTGTATCATCCCTGCTGGCTTGTTAGCCTCGAGTCTAGTTCCTCTGTGAAACCAAACAGCGACTATATGCGCACTGCAGTCTTGCAGAGGAACTCCCGACACAAGGCTAACAAGCCAGCAGGGATGCACCTATATGCTGTATAGACCTTTTCTAACTTGACAACATGAACGTTCTAAATAGGCCCATTTGTATTTCATGTTGCAATGTTTGTTAACACTAGCACAGCCGACAAGGGTTCACATGACTCCTAGGCATTTTCAATACATGTATCCTTGTCACTCAATTACTTTTCCTAAAAGTACCCGTTTTATCTGGCACGGTTTCTGAAATTTCAAAATGACTTCAGGAAAATGGAATTAGAACGTTATTTCAGCTATTTCTGCTGAGCGGCCACCTCCATCCCTCCTTGACCATCCCTCCCTTTCTATCCCCCCTCCCTTTCTCTCCCCCCTCCTTTTCTCGCCCTCCCTCCATCTCCCTCCCTCTCTCCTTCTCCCTCCATCTCCATCCCTCTCTCTCTCTATCCCTCTCTCTTTCTCCCTATCTTTCCCTCTCTCTATACCTCCCTCTTCCTCCTTCTCACTTCCTCTCCCTCCCTCCCTTCCTCTCTCCCTCCCTCCCTCTCTCCCTATCTCTCTCTCCATCACTCCCCTTCTCCTTCTCCCTCCCTCCCTCCCTCCCCCATTGACCCTCTCTCCCTTCTCTCCCTCCCATCTCCATTATTCTGACCCGTTCCCGGTGGGAATTAGTGTCATTTTCTCCATGGCTGTGCTAGTGTTAATACGGTTGCTGACAGGAAATAAACAGGGGCCAACGCTGTTCCCCTAGCAACGGAATGGCAACAGCATACTTCTGAAAAGGTCTACAATATAGCAGCAGACAATAGAGGCCTTGCATGGAGTGTGGAGTGCAATTTTCTGTCTTTCAATTTGGCAGCCTGTAACCATTGGAAACCACTTTCGAAAGGAAAATGCCAAATTTCTGTACGGTAGCGGAGTAGGTAAAACACTGGAAAAGCAAGTGATTACTGGTCCACTGTGACTTCTTTACAAAATCCTGATATATTATATATATATTAAAGGGGAACTATCTTATAAATGGCCTTTTTGAGTGTTTAGCATTGTTTCCTAGCTATGTGAACTTATATTAATATAATCTATGTCTCAAAATTCTCATATTGGCGCATTCTTCCAATTCTCCTCTCACAATATTCACCCTCACTGAACTGAGTCATCTGAAAATGTGCGCGATATGTGATGTCAGAAAGACACCGCTGCATGTTAATGTTCAGGCGGCGGGACCCGGCGCAGTGGTTTAGGAGCCCAGGCTCAAAACGGCTCGAGATCTTGAGGTAGAAAAATGCTGTTTTTGAGGACTTGATTAGAAATACAAAACAATGAATAAAAAAAATATATATATTACAGAGGTGTTCCATAGACTCACAGGAATTGTGTAAAAGTGCCCAAATAGTGAATGAAATAGTAAAATAGTTCCCCTTTAAGTACTGTTTTTGGGGATTTGTACTTTACTTGAGTATTATTAGGTTTTACTCAATTACATTTCAGAGAAAAAAAACATCCTTTTGACTCCTTACATTTAAACTGCAGACCTACAAAGTACAAATATCGCAGGTCCAACTATTTTAATTACTATATTTGTTTCTCTGGCCGAACTAACATTAACGTTATTAATCCTGCGGCCGCGCTTTATTTAAAAACAGCCAATCAAATCCCCATCAATGTCAAATTAACCCGCCCATCTCCATGCTGATTGGTCCTTGTGCAAGACTAGAAAGCGGGGATCTTTGATTAAACACCTGTTATCAGAAGAATAGTCAGAAAAAAGTTTTTACTTTAACTTTTTAGTACTTAAGTACATTTAAAAATAGAAACTTTTTTGACTTTTACTCAAGTGTGTTTTTAGCCAGATACTCTGACTTTTACTTGAGTACGATTTTGAGACGGTAGCCATACTTTCACTTAAGTATAATTTCGGGGTACTTTTTACACCCCTACACACATAGCAACCGTTGTTTTGCACAATCTTCCAACAGGGAGGACAAATGGGCATTCTAAAGATTATATTGGTAAAGGTCAATATGGGCTTAAAAATAATTATGTTTTTTTTTGGATATTGGTATCGACCTCAAAAACAATATTGGTGCATTCCTACAGCTCCAGTACCTCTTCAACCTGTCCCTGAGGCTACAGAGGGTGCCCCAGCTCTGGAAAACCATCTGCACTGTCCCGGTGCCAAAGAAGAGACGCCCTTCTTGACACTTCTCAGTGTGCATACTAACCATAGTACTGTCTTTTACTATTATGCACGTTGCTACTAAGGAATCTACTGTACCTTGCCTATATTACTATTAGTATAATACGACTATGCACTCAAGAATGTAGGACTCAAGTTCGACACTGTTTGACGAACAATCTTACTTACCCTTAGCTGCCAGAGTTGTACCCTTACTGCTGACTTGTTGTACAGAACTTTGGATTTGCTTTGGATAAAAGCGTCAGAGCTAAATGACTAAATGTAAAAATGTTCTTTGATTTCTTCAGTGCCTGCAGGGCAATGGTTTCAGACAGTGTGCTATTGCTATTATCAATAGAGTATACATTGTCTTTCTATTATTTTTCCTGCCTGTATACTTCCCCTCCCCGTGCCCCTCCCCGTGGATCAACAGGATGCAATAAAGAGCACTTGACTTGACTTGACTTTAAGAAAACAGATGAGTTTTTTTGAGTCAAAATGGGAGAAGTGGGAAGAGTATAGGAAGAAAAGAAACAACATCACAGGAGAGTGAAAAGGAGACAAGAAGATAAATAGAAATCGAAATGAAAATAAACTATGAAGGTACCAAAGAACCCATGTCACTTTATTATTTTATCTCTTTTCTTTGTTTTAGTTTTTTTGTTTTCCCTTTTCCCTTTAGTTAATTTATTTTAGGTCAACTCTTCATTTGATTTTGATATTATTTTATACTATCAGCTATATCTTTTAGTTCTTATCTGTTGAATTGTATGGTACTGTCTTTTATAATTTTGACCGCCAATTGTATTGTTGTATGTGGATGTTTGTTTGTAAATCAAGAAACTGAAAATAAAAATGTAAGTAAAATAAAAAGAAAAACAGGTGGACAAGTGTCGAAACATGTCCCCCATGTAAACAATTTGAGTCAAGGTAAACCAGACCCCACACAGATGACTTGGATGCATCTTTTATGCAGCCGCAATCTGCAGGTGGCTGAGGAAACTATAGAGCAACACAACAGGAACGCTTGATTTATGTAGGCATATACTTCAATAGTGTACATACACATACTGTACACACTTGATAGGCTATAATTCACCCTGTCCTACTGTACAGTAGCTGTGATGCGAGTGGAGCCTGCAGCTGATGGGAGATGGAATGGCTAACAATCAACCCCACAAATCAAAGGCATCATAATTATGTTCATAATCAGTAATAATAATAACATATTCATAATATTATAATCATTATCACTACATGCAATCCTATCTTTACGATATAAATAAATATCAGCCTATTATGCACACTTAAATCATGGTTACAGTATTTGCCATGTTAATAATCTGTATCAATGAGAACAGATGCATCCCAGGTGTGCGTGCACGTGCAGTTGTGGGGCTCCTCATCATTGTGTGTCCGTGTGTGTGTGTGTGTGTGTGTGTGTGTGTGTGTGTGTGTGTGTGCGTGCGTGCGTGCGTGCGTGCGTGCGTGCGTGCGTGCGTTGATTTGTGTTTCAGCATAGAAGCCATAGAAGTATTTTGGTCTTACTAAAGTAATTAGTGACCTCAGAAAAACTCAAGTAGATGCAAATAAAGTCTCAATTCTCGTCCTATTAGATCTAAGCGCAGCATTCGACACAATCGACCACAATATCCTAATAAATCGCCTAGAAAAGTTAGTTGGCCGTTGTGACTATGTATTGAACTGGTTCAGAATATTATATCAAAGAGAGAAAATATTACGTCATGCTTGGAGATCATTCTTCTGAGCAACATGACACCTACTTCGGAGTTCCACAGGGGAGCTGCCTTGGTCCATTATTAGTCTCACTATACATGCTGCCACTTGGAGACATCATTAGAAAACACAATGTATGTTTCCATAGTTACGCAGATGACACACTATTGTACATCTCCGCTGAACCAAATGATCACACAGCTATTGACAACATTTCCACATGTCTCTTAGCAATAAACGAATTGATGACAAACAACTTCCTAAAATTTAATCAGGACTGAAATCTGAAAACTGAAATCCTACTAGTCGGTCCTATAACAAAAAGATAAATGTGACAGAGCAATATGGGACAACTTACTCCTTGGATCAAACCCGAAGTTACAAGTCTTGGTGTTATAATAGACTCAGACCTTCACACATCAACAAGGTGACAAAAACATAGCTAAGATATGGCCATTTATAAATCAAGACCGCTGAAAAACTGATCCATGCCTTTATCTCAAGCCGACTTGACTACTGTAATGCACTCCTCACCGGCCTCCCCTCAAAAAACACAGAACGACTCCCAACTCATTAAAAACTCGGCAGCTAGGCAGGGCGGCTACGTGGCGTAGTGGGCAAGGCGCTCGCCACGAATGCAGAGACGCTGGGCTCACCTGTTCGAGCAAAGCGCTCCACATTGCTTTCAGTTTAGCTGGTCGTTCATACTAATACACATTGGCCGTATTAGGGGGTGGGAAACTGATGGGTGGGGATCGGGCGTTGTGGACAGCGACTCCTACATGTCGGTTGGTGCGCCTGCGCAGTAGAATCAGGAAGTGTCGGGGGCAGCGTGAGCCTCCCACGCGTTACTCCTCGCCACTGAGAGATCGAGCTGCGCAGGTGAAAAGATGCGACTGCTGTTACCTCAAGTACCGGAGGGGACTTGTGCTATGTATGACTTAGTCCACATTGCAGCCGGCTTGTGGGAGGCAAGAAACAGCGTTCGTGACAGGGGAGGGTTGAATTGGATGATACGAAATTGGGATGGGAGAAAATATAGAAAAATGGGAGAAACAGTGGATTAAAAAAATAAATAAAACTCGGCAGCTAGGCTACTAACTAGAACCAAGAGGAGAGACCACATTAGTCCAGTATTAGCTAACCTACACTGGCTTCAGGTAACATTTAGAATCGATTTCAAGATCCTCCTCCTTATATACAAAGCATTAAATGGAAGACGACCAAGCTACATTACAAATTACCTTGTCAACTATGTGCCTCCTAGAATATTACGATCATCTACTACTGGTCTATTGAAGGTTCCAAACCACAGCCTAACGAAAATCAGGGGTGCAGCCATCACAAACTATGCACCAAAGCTACTGTATGGAACACCCTACCTATGGACATGAGGGAAGCTAGATCTCTAAATATGTAAAATAAATAAGCAAAAAAACGTACCTCTTCACCTTAGCCTTTTAATACACTCTGCTGCTGATTGTACTGTAGATTGCACTATTGTACTCTGTCCATTCTATTTTACTCTTTTATTACAGGTTCTAAACTACCAGGTATTGAACTGTGTGGGTATCAAGCAGTAAGAAAGACTGTCAGGTTTTAAAACTGTTAAACAGTCATTCAGATCTATTTTAATGTACTGCACTATTGCATCATTTTCCTCTGTCTATTCTATTTTACTAACTATTTTATTTCACTGCACTATTGCACTATTTTACTCGGTCTATTCTATTTACTCTTTAGTAAAATAGCCACCCCCCTGAAAAAAATCCTAGGGGAAACACTGTTGTCTATTTTAAAACTGCCATAAAATCAAACCATAAACATGGTGGCCTATTGGGATGTTGGATCCTAATGTGAAAAACGATGTGATTTTTATATGTCTGCACTTTATGTGCTAATTTTGTCTTTTTTGCTGCTGTGAAGCACTTTGAGCTGCAATTATCGTATGAGAGGTGCAATACAAATAAAGTGTATTGTTATTATTATTACTTCTTTGAGTTCTTGGATATGCTTGAACCTGAGCTCCTTCCGTGTGAATGGATGTGTGTGCAGTGACATTTCTGTTGTGGAGTTACTGTTAATGTACTGCTAAACCCGTTCTGTATTAGGGCTGAATTATGTTCTCTGCACAAAGACTGCTATGCTCAGATTCGGTCTGTTATGGACCGGAAAATGTGCACCAGTTATCAGTAGTAGTGTGAGGGCAGCATAGGCAGCGATATTTTTTTAACACATGAGTTTAAACCCATAGCAGTTAAACTGATCTCTGGAAGCTTTAGAATGGGGATGCATTTTTGAATGAATGAATGAATGACTTTTATTTATATAGCACCCTTCACAGCACGAATGCACAGGGTGCTTTACACTACAGCTTAATATAAAAACACAATAAAACAAAATCAGAAATAAATGACAACAACAACAGAAAGTAGTTAAAAAAGACAGTGAAACCAGATAGAAAAAGTAAAATAAAAGAATTTGGATAAAATCATGAGTCACTAATTAAAACAAAACTATAGGAACAGTGAGGACAAGAAAAAGAAAATGTGCCTATGTATGACCAAAGGCCTGTCTGAACAAATGTGTTTTTAGTTGTTTTTAAAAGAGTTTTCAGAGGGGGCAGTTTGCAGGTCCAGGGGGAGAGCGTTCCAGAGCCTTGGTGCCGTCACCTCGAAGGCTCGATCACCCCTTGTGTTCAGCCTGGACCTGGGGACCACCAGGAGGTGCTGATCGGCAGATCTGAGTGAGCGGGTGTTGGTGTAGGGATGGATGAGTTCAGTGATGTAGATAGGGGCCTGACCGTGGAGTGCTCTGAAAGTGAAAGTGAGGATTTTTAAGTGAATTCTATAGTGTACCGGGAGCCAGTGCAGGGATACCAGAATGGGAGTGATGTGACATGATTTTTTGGATCTGATGGAGCAGCCGTCGGCAGACATGTCGTTTCTACAAATGCACATGAATCCCTACCGACATTCAAAACCGCTCTCGAAGAGCACCTACGGGAGGCTGCAATTCGAAACTGGCCACAGTAAATGTCCAAACCCCCCCTTCCACCCACCCACCCCCTCCTAATGGACAGTCTCCTCCCCACCGTATGTATATATTTTCTCCTACCCACCCACCCCCTCCTAATGGACAGTCTCCCCCCCACCGTATGTATATATTTTCTCCTACCCACCCACCCCCTCCTAATGTACAGTCTCCTCCCCATCATATTTATGTACATATTATCTGTTAGGATTCTGGGTAACAGCACTGTATATTATTTGCATATTGTATATGTCACAAATGTAACAGTACTATACCTGTATGTGATGTATGTCCCTATGTCATAAATGTCATGATGTCATGTATGTTTTGTATGTCATAAATGTCTTTATGAATTGAAAATGGGGGACCCTGATGTAAACAAGACAAATGTATTTCTCTGGTCTGCATCCCCTTAACAATTGTGTGTATTGAGCCGTACTGTATTGTACCCATTCTGCAATCTGTTAAATAAAGTTTTCATTCATTCATTCATTCATTCATTCATTCATTCATTCATTCATTCATTCATTCATTCATTCATTCATTCATTCATTCATTCATTCATTCATTCACATGTGAGGTTCTAGTTTGAAAAACAAACCAACGGACAACAATACCTTTTTCTGTGATGGATCGATTTAGCAATGGGAGTGGTACCACCCCCCGGGGGGCGTTCAGAGAGTGTCGGATAGGGGGGGAGTTGACACATCAGAACAACTGAAATATCTGTTTCCTAAGGCCCATGTGAGGCAGCATGGCTTGCACAGTGGCGTCTGTGCAGTAACACAGTATTTACACGGTTATGAAAGGAACAGTGAACATTTCCTCCCTCCTAACATTGGTCTCCTACCTCCTGACAGTGGTCTCCTACCTGGTCTCCTACCCCCTAGTGGTCACCATCAGATGGGCCAGATGAGACAAGCCTTTTTTCTTTGTTATTGTTGATTTGATTGCTTCATGTTTGTTGTCCTGGCCTTTTCCCTTCCTTGTGTAATGGTCTTCCCCTTGTCTGGTTGTGGTTTGTGATATTGCCTTTGTTATTGTTGTGTATTGGTTTAGTCTAGTTTGTGGTTTATTGTTTCTGTATGTTTGGACTGGCCTCACCAGGTGTTGTCACTTATAATTAGCATAGTATTTAAGTATGTCGTCTTCCTCTGTTCTGTGTGGCAACATACTTCCTGTTCCTCCCCGTTCCTGCCCTCGTCATGTTGCACTGTGTTGTCTTTCTGAGTAAGTGTAGTGTTTTGTTGTTTACTGTTATTTTCCGTATTCTCAAGTTCTGTTTCACTAGTACCAGCACTGCTGCACCGTTTATGTTCTTTTGTTATTTGTAGTTTAGTCTTGCCTTCTCTCAGTTCTGAAATAAATAGAACACCACCTTTTTTGAAAAGCATTTTGTAGTTCTGGGGCTCCTCCATCCTTCTGCTTACTGGGTTCTGTTCTCCCCCTAATCGTAACAGAATGCCGCCACCAATACTGAACCCAGCAGAAAGAGTAAAGGGGACAATGAGAGTTATCCTCAAGTTAATGGAGGGGGATCTGTCCACCTATGCCCCAGCTAAATGTTTTTTTTTACTTAAGACGATCCGGTCCGTAGCAGACCAGGATCCGGATCAGGAGGCAGAGATGGGGGTGTTGGCCAACTAGGTCGCAGTCCTCATGGAGAGGTATAATTTCCCTTCACCCTCTGATCTGTCTCTTGTTCGTGGCCCTGCAGCTAACCCGGCCTCCCTAGCTAGCATTGTACCTACAGCTAGCGAGGTCTTCCCTGCTGCCATTAACCTCACTGTTAGCCTAGCTCCTGAGGCTAACCGGATATCCCCAGCTAACATTTCCCCTACAGCCGATCCAGGCCCCACGGTTAGCCCAGCCCCCGCAGCTCGCAGACCTCCGAGAGCTGGCAAGACTCGGAGGGCTAGCGTGGCTAGTGCAGCAGACGAGGCCTCCACAGCTGACCCGGCTGTCGCTGCCAGCCTGGTTCCGCTCTGTGTAGCCCCGGCTGTCATCACTCCCCCTCCGGCTTCCACGCCCAGCCCAGCCTCTACGCCATGCCTCGCCGCCGAGACCGGACCGGTCTCCACGCCCAGCCCAGCCTCTATGACTGGTCCGGCTGCAACGCCGGGTCTCGGCTCCTCATCTCCGGCCTCTACGCCACGCCTCGCCGTCGAGACCGGACCGGTCTCCACGCCCAGCCCAGTCTCTACGAATGGTCCGGCTGCAACGCCGGGTCCCGGCTCCTCGACTGGTCCTGGCTCCCTGTCTGGTCCACCCCCACGCCGTGACCGGCGTCCTGGTCCTCGCCGTGGTCTTCGCCGTGGTCTTCGCCGTGGTCTACGGTGGGTCCTGCTCCGGGGGTCGCCGCCTCTCCTGGACCGGTCCCTGGTCCGGCGGTTGGAGGGGCTCCCATCCGGGATCCTGCTCCGAGGCCCAGCCTCCCTCCCCGGGTTTTGGTGCCCATCCCCACCCCCCCTCATCGGGCCGTTGTTCCCAGGTCTAGCCCTCCTCCCCGGGTTTTGGTGCCCATCCCCCCCCCCCCCCCCCCCCCCTCTTCGGGTGTTTTCGCCCCTCCTGGCTGCTATGCCCCTCCTGGGTTTTTTCCTCGACCTTCCGGCCCCAGTTCTCCGGGTCCTCGCCCTGGGGGTTTTCCGGGGTCCCGGCCTCCTGCTTCGCCCGTGGATGGACGATATTCTTGGTGGTCTGGAAGCCCCCCGTTCGAGGGGAGGTACTGTAACGTTCCTAGGGCCGGCCCTGACTGGGCCGGTTATGAAAGGAACAGTGAACATTTCCTCCCTCCTAACATTGGTCTCCTACCTCCTGACAGTGGTCTCCTACCTGGTCTCCTACCTCCTAGTGGTCACCATCAGATGGGCCAGATGAGACAAGCCACCATTTTGTGTTTCTTTGTTATTGTTGATTTGATTGCTTCATGTTTGTTGTCCTGGCCTTTTCCCTTCCTTGTGTAATGGTCTTCCCCTTGTCTGGTTGTGGTTTGTGATATTGCCTTTGTTATTGTTGTGTATTGGTTTAGTCTAGTTTGTGGTTTATTGTTTCTGTATGTTTGGACTGGCCTCACCAGGTGTTGTCACTTATAATTAGCATAGTATTTAAGTATGTCGTCTTCCTCTGTTCTGTGTGGCGACATACTTCCTGTTCCTCCCCGTTCCTGCCCTCGTCATGTTGCACTGTGTTGTCTTTCTGAGTAAGTGTAGTGTTTTGTTGTTTACTGTTATTTTCCGTATTCTCAAGTTCTGTTTCACTAGTACCAGCACTGCTGCACCGTTTATGTTCTTTTGTTATTTGTAGTTTAGTCTTGCCTTCTCTCAGTTCTGAAATAAATAGAACACCACCTTTTGTGAAGACCAACCTCTGTCTCGTTCTCTGTCATTTTGTAGTTCTGGGGCTCCTCCATCCTTCTGCTTACTGGGTTCTGTTCTCCCCCTAATCGTAACACTAGAGACCTCCTAGAGACCACCTAGAGACCACCTAGAGACCTCCTAGAGTCCTCCTAGAGACCTCCTAGAAACCACCTAGAGACCACCTAGCGATCTCCTAGAGATAGGGTGACCAGGTGTCCCCCTTTTGGTTGTACTGTCCCACCATTTGACCGGACGTCCCACATATTGAGAGGATGTCCCTCTTTTTGAAGCAAAAAAAAAACATTGGTCTCGGTGAAGACCATGTTATTCTAATAAAAAAATGTACATTATCTATCTGTCCCACTTTGTCCCACCAAAATCTTACTTGGACTTTTTGCATCTGGTCACCCTACCTAGAGACCACCTAGAGACCTCCTAGAGACCACCTAGAGACCACCTAGAGACCTCCTAGAGACCACCTAGAGACCTCCTAGAGACCACCTAGAGACCACCTAGAGACCACCTAGAGACCACCTAGAGACCATATAGAGACCTCCTAGAGACCACCTAGAGACCTCCTAGAGACCACCTAGAGACCACCTAGAGACCTCCTAGAGACCTCCTAGAGACCACCTAGAGACCACCTAGAGTCCTCCTACAGACCATATAGAGACCTCCTACAGACCATATAGAGACTACCTAGAGACCACCTAGAGACCACCTAGAGACCACCTAGAGACCACCTAGAGACCTCCTAGAGTCCTCCTAGAGACCACCTAGAGACCACCTAGAGACCACCTAGAGACCTCCTAGAGACCTCCTAGAGTCCTCCTAGAGACCTCCTAGAGACCACCTAGAGACCTCCTAGAGACCACCTAGAGACCACCTAGAGACCTCCTAGAGACCTCCTAGAGACCACCTAGAGACCACCTAGAGTCCTCCTACATACCATATAGAGTCCTCCTACAGACCATATAGAGACCTCCTACAGACCATATAGAGACTACCTAGAGACCACCTAGAGACCACCTAGAGACCACCTAGAGACCACCTAGAGACCTCCTAGAGTCCTCCTAGAGACCACCTAGAGACCACCTAGAGACCACCTAGAGACCACCTAGAGACCATATAGAGTCCACCTAGAGACCTCCTAGAGACCACCTAGAGACCACCTAGAGACCTCCTAGAGACCATATAGAGACCTCCTAGAGACCATATAGAGTCCACCTAGAGACCTCCTAGAGACCACCTAGAGACCACCTAGAGACCACCTAGAGACCTCCTAGAGACCACCTAGAGACCACCTAGAGACCACCTAGAGACCACCTAGAGACCTCCTAGAGACCACCTAGAGACCACCTAGAGACCACCTAGAGTCCTCCTAGAGACCACCTAGAGACCACCTAGAGACCACCTAGAGACCTCCTAGAGACCTCCTAGAGACCACCTAGAGACCTCCTAGAGACCTCCTAGAGACCACCTAGAGACCACCTAGAGACCTCCTAGAGACCACCTAGAGACCATATAGAGACCACCTAGAGACCACCTAGAGACCACCTAGAGACCACCTAGAGACCATATAGAGACCACCTAGAGACCTCCTAGAGACCACCTAGAGACCTCCTAGAGACCACCTAGAGACCATATAGAGACCACCTAGATACCATATAGAGACCTCCTAGAGACCTCCTAGAGACCACCTAGAGACCTCCTAGAGACCACCTAGAGACCACCTAGAGACCACCTAGAGGCTACCTAGAGACCTCCTAGAGACCACCTAGAGACCACCTAGAGACCACCTAGAGACCACCTAGAGACCTCCTAGAGACCACCTAGAGACCACCTAGAGACCACCTAGAGACCTCCTAGAGACCTCCTAGAGACCACCTAGAGACCACCTAGAGACCACCTAGAGACCTCCTAGAGACCTCCTAGAGAACACCTAGAGACCACCTAGAGACCACCTAGAGACCTCCTAGAGACCTCCTAGAGACCACCTAGAGACCACCTAGAGACCACCTAGAGACCTCCTAGAGACCACCTAGAGACCACCTAGAGACCACCTAGAGACCACCTAGAGACCACCTAGAGACCATATAGAGACCACCTAGAGACCACCTAGAGACCACCTAGAGACCACCTAGAGACCACCTAGAGACCACCTAGAGACCTCCTACAGACCATATAGAGACCACCTAGAGACCACCTAGAGACCATATAGAGACCACCTAGAGACCACCTAGAGACCATATAGAGACCACCTAGAGACCACCTAGAGACCACCTAGAGACCACCTAGAGACCATATAGAGACCACCTAGAGACCACCTAGAGACCACCTAGATACCTCCTAGAGACCATATAGAGACCTCCTAGAGACCTCCTAGAGACCACCTAGAGACCACCTAGAGACCACCTAGAGACCATATAGAGACCACCTAGATACCATATAGAGACCTCCTAGAGACCTCCTAGAGACCACCTAGAGACCACCTAGAGACCACCTAGAGACCTCCTAGAGACCATATAGAGACCACCTAGAGTCCTCCTAGAGACCTCCTAGAGACCACCTAGAGACCACCTAGAGACCACCTAGAGACCACCTAGAGACCACCTAGAGACCACCTAGAGTCCTCCTACAGACCATATAGAGACCACCTAGAGACCTCCTAGAAACCACCTAGAGACCACCTAGAGACCACCTAGAGACCACCTAGAGACCTCCTAGAGACCTCCTAGAGACCACCTAGAGACCACCTAGAGACCACCTAGAGACCTCCTAGAGACCTCCTAGAGACCACCTAGAGACCATATAGAGACCACCTAGAGTCCTCCTACAGACCATATAGAGACCACCTAGAGTCCTCCTACAGACCATATAGAGACCACCTAGAGTCCTCCTACAGACCATATAGAGACCACCTAGAGTCCTCCTACAGACCATAATTATAGAGACCACCTAGAGTCCTCCTAGAGACCACCTAGATACCATCTACAGACCATATAGAGACCTCCTAGAGACCTCCTCTCTGAATGAGATCAGTGGGGATTGTCTTTCTCGGTTAAGATATTTGAAGCAAATTGGGTATTGTTAGATAACGTGATTCAGCCTTTTTCGTTGATTGTTATCAGGCCCCATCTGCTTTTCCGTGAAGTCTCCGGTGTTGTGTTTATTTGTTGATGTTGAGGCACTGGCTGTAATCACTGTTGCACCCACGTTAATGCATCCAGACAAACATTTAACTGGCGTCATCGTCTCTTTATCAAAAAGGATGTTTATTTCCATAAACATACTGTGTAGCATCTAGTACAGAATGGATGTCTTTGGTGGTATAAGAAACTAGATTAATAGATTCTATCTCTGTCGATCGTTTTGGTGGTTCTGCGGCCTGTCCTGTTAGCCGAAGCCTGTCTGTTAGCCTGTAGCTATCTCTCCCACCCCCCAAGCTCAGCTGCTTGATGTGGTCCGTCTCGCTATCCAAACTATTCTGGTCCCTACCGGAATAACTAACAGCCATAAAGTCTCTCTTCCTCTCTCTCTCTCTCTCTCTCTCTCTCTCTCTCTCTCTCTCTCTCTCTCTCTCTCTCTCTCTCTCTCTCTCTCTCTCTCTCTCTCTCTCTCTCTCTCTCTCTCTCTATTCCTCTCTCTCTATCTCTCTATCTCTCTCTCTCTCTCTCTCTCTCTTTCTCTCTCTTTCTCGCAATGTTTCTCTAACTCTCTTCGCAAACGGACGTCTCTCTGTCAAAGTGACGCTGCTACTGCTCCTCTGTGAAGAATGTTCCTCTACTGCTTTATCTCGTAACTGAATGTTGACGTCTCCCTGACTCTGTGGCTGACCTTGGCTCCTATCTCGTCTCCCACAGGCTTAGAATTTAACACACACAGGGTCCTTTAAACTCCAGTCTATAGATATTTGCATTACATACATGCTGTTATATAACCATATGCAAACCAGCAATATCCTTCAGTATCTATTGAGTCAATTCAGTTAAAATGCTAATATCATACAGTGGATGTTGCCTGGCCTCTACTGAAGTGTAGCTACTACCAAAGAGTCCATGTGCTAGATGCTGCTAATAAGAAATAGTCGTGTTATTAAATAGGCTTCGAAATTCAAAACTACGACCATAAATGAAGGAGATCTTTCTTCTAGACAACATACCAACGCGTGGAGCAACTATACATGAACCACGGACCTTCGAAGAGGTCGTTATTTTTTAAATCCCCTCTGGACGTTTCCCCATAGACACGACGACTGGATCCGGTACTCCTACAAGCGCGTCAGTTCAAGCACCGTTGTGACGTCCTCACTAAACACTAGGGGTGGGGAAAAATATCGATATGTACAGTAGTAGTATTGCAATACTTTGCGTGGCGATACTGTATCGATACAGGGATATCAAGTATCAATATTTAATTATTTATAAAAAAAATTGTATAAGGAAGTTGCATTGTTCATTTCAATACCTGTAATAGTACAGTAGTCCACACACACACACACACGTGTGCATTCAGTTAAGTTGGAATATGACTGTAATACAAACTGTTCAGTTTGTCAGGTACATGCAACACAGATTACAGTGTGTTTACATCTGTCTGCTTGAGAAAATACCAAGTTCTGCAATAGAAATTATTGAAGTGAGATGAACAGACTGAACTTTATTTGATTAGATAAAACATGTCGACAAAGTTTTACTTTGCAGTTGAAAAAAGGTAATAAATCGTAATATATCGCAATATTAATATCGCAATACTCAGCATATCACAATATATTTAGTATCGCAATACTATCGTATCGTGACTCAAGTATCGTGATAAGATCGTATCGTGAGGCCTCCGGTGATTCCCACCCCTACTAAACACGGTAGAATTATTTCCCAGCTCAGTAATTAATGCGTGTGTTCTTTCTTACCAGCCGAAGCGCCTCCGCAGGTTCTGTTCTCGTCGCTGGAGTCTCCACAGTCGTTGTCTCCGTCGCAGGCCCAGTGGTCCGGGATGCAGCGCCCACTGGAGCACTGGAACTGAGTGTTGGAGCAGGAGTGGATGCAGCCCAGCTCGTCACTGCCATCTCCACAGTCATCATCTACAGATATGCATGACCACGCACACACAGGGTCCGTTTAGAACATATACCGTCACTTAAATCATACGTAGGCCTATGCTATTGAAAAACGTGTCCATATACCATTGAAATCTGTCACGTATGCTACTGAAAGCTGTCACGTATGCTACTGAAACGTTCTTACACACACACACACACACACACACACACATACACACACACACACACACACACACACACACACACACACACACACACATACACACTACTAGTCAGACATGTATGTATCACCTACCGTATACGATAGTCTACCCATATATGTATGATAGCATGTACAATATGGCATGTATACCGTATCTATTTATATATTTATATTTACTGCATATATATATATATATATATATATATATATATATATATATATATATATATATATATATATATATCCATATCTGTCTGAATATACCTGCATATAATCCTTCTATTTACCTACTTATACACCTGCATATAACCCATATAACTCTGTATGATAGCATGTCCTTTTTACATATATGTAGATACCATTTATATCTGAACATATCCCTTACTGACTCTTACTAGACACACTGCTGGCCAGTGTGACTCCAACATATTGTTTTTATACCTGTATCACTGTACATATCACTATTACAACGCTGTACATACATCTGATTAGCACTATATATGTGTATACACATTTTAATCACCTGCACATTGTATATTACTATTGCACGTTACTGTTACATTTGCACTCTGGTTGGATGCCAAACCTCTTTTTGTTGTACTGTAGCTACTTGTGCTGTATAATGACAATATATTTGAATCAAATCTACTGTAATCGAATCTACAAAATGTGTCCTAATCACAATGCTGTGAAGATATATCAAGAGTCCACATACACCACCACATGGTAGAATAACAACAGGCCCTCACATACAGTGCACAGGGACACTGTACAGACAGAGGATTATACCAGTTATTACTCTCTATATACATTGATGAATGCATGCATGCACACGTGCACACACCCGCATTTCATGGCTGAGAAGAGTAATGGTGGAAATGTGATTGTAAACATACTTTGCATCCTCCTGGCCATGATAAACGACACTGAACAGCGTTAGTCTAAAGCACATGTGTACAAAACGCCGCTGCCAGACTGTTGACCGGAACCCGTAAGAGAGACCACATCACCCCTGTCCTTGCCTCCCTTCATTGGCTTCCAGTACGCTACAGGATAGATTTGAAGGTTCTCCTATTTGTTTTTAAAGCCTTAAGAGTCACCCTCCCCCTCCTACATCTCAGACCTCCTATCCCCCTATTCCAACACCAGGTCCCTCAGGTCAGCCGATCAGAGGCTCCTGACAGTCCGGAGGTCTAACCTTAAGCTCGTGGGGGCCGTGCCTTTCCCAGATAGCAAAAGGTGTTAATTCAATGTTGATTTATGGTCAAAATGCTTGATTTTTGGTTAAGGTCGACGATTGATGGTGAATCACCCATTAACCGCTGAAGCAATTGACTAATGTTGAAAACATGTCATTGAATCAATATTGTTTTGTGGTTGCATTTTAATGATTGAAATGCCAATATCTAATAAATGTTGAATCAACGAATGCTGTTCAACGTATGCTGTTTGTCGTCATTGTCTCATCACCCAGACTGCACTGCGCTTGTGCCCCGCCTCCCAGAATGCACCTGTGCGGCAGCTTCCTGGCAGCTACGTACCTCATGTCTCTCTCTGCATCGTTAAGACTGGTGAGTACTGCATGGCAATAATGTCGATTATGTTGTATGTTGTATGTATGCTTTCGATTGCAAACGCCAGCGGAGTAGTGGTGTGTTTGTTTTTTCATGGTAGAGAATGTTATATTAACCGCTATGCGTGCCTCCTAGCTGAAGCTAATAGCTAGGCTAGTAGGCTAGCTGGTCCCTACTGCTTCCAGCCCTTGTGCTAAGCTAGCTGCTCCCTACTGATGTTTTATATATTTACGTGCCGAGTATGTGTCCGGCGTGAATTCTGAGGCCACGTTTATAGTAGTGTGTGGTATACAGTGGACGTCGTTTCAATATATTGTGGCGGAAGAGAGTATTTTAGTATCATATTGAGCACATTGTCATGGAATACACCGCTTAGGAACAACAGGCTGGCTAGGCTAACTAGCTTGCACGGCGATGTTTTATATATTTACGTGCAGAGTATGTGTGCGGGGTGAATTCTGAGGCCACGTTCATAGTAGTGTGTGGTATACAGTGGACGTCGTTTCAATATATTGTGGCGGAAGAGAGTATTTTAGTGTCATATTTATTACATTGCCATGAGATATTCCGCTTGTCGGCTAACTTCTAACGTGCGCGGACTGATGACGACATCAACTCGACTCGAGACATTCGCAGCAGCATAATAAGACAACAGGCTGGCTAGGCTAACTAGCTTGCACAGCGATGTTTTATATATTTACGTGCAGAGTATGTGTGCGGGGTGAATTCTGAGGCCACGTTCATAGTAGTGTGTGGTATACAGTGGACGTCGTTTCAATATATTGTGGCGGAAGAGAGTATTTTAGTGTCATATTTATTACATTGCCATGAGATATTCCGCTTGTCGGCTAACTTCTAACGTGCGCGGACTGATGACGACATCAACTCGACTTGAGACATTCGCAGCAGCATAATAAGTTAATTAAACTTGACATACATTATATCGACGATAATTATCGATATCGAATTATATGAAAATAATTTTATAATTTTATCGCGATAACGTCATATCGCCCAGCCCTAAGTGCAGGGCCTGTCTCTCTCCCTCCCTTCCTTATGTGTTCGTGCTTAAAACAGTGAATGATCTTGTCAGAGCATTTTCAGAGCACTGTTAAATGGTCATTTTAAAACTAATATAAGAAATGAATGTATATAGTGGTATATTTATGAGGGGAAAAAATATTTGCAACAACCTTTATACAGGTAGGTTATTGATAACAGTGACATTCATACAGTATCCTTTGATTTCACATAATTTAATTATTATTTCACAATAAAATACTGCAATCAAAATCCCCTGTAATATCACATCAGATTTTGTAATCTCACAATAACATAGCAATATTTCACATAATTTAATTATTATTTCACAATAAAATACTGTAATCAAAATCAAAAGGTTAATTTGCATATTCTTGGTATCTAGGGACATCTATGGACCTCAGGGAATGTATTCACAGTGTCAGAAATATTGTGTCTATTACTAGGCTTGCTTAAATTGTGATGAAACAAAGGAGAATATGAATTATGATTTTTCTTTGCATCTTTGACAGTGAATAACACCATGCTAATAATGACCAAACATTAAAAACTGCCACTGATCTCGTTCAGTCCCCTCTTGAGATCATGTGTAAAAAAAATCGAAGGAAATTAATAAAGGGAAGATGATTAAACCGAAGGTTCTGTAGATACAGTACTGAATTCTCCCATCCGTACCAATGCAATTTGAAATATTATTATAGAATATGATGCTTATAAATTACCTTATTATAGCTCATTTATAAGCATCATATTCTATAATAATATTTCAAATATTTCATATTTCATATTTCAAATCTTTCAAAATCTTTCAAATGCCTGAGTTCAATTTGGATTTAGTATCACCAGGCATGCATAATAACAGATAATAATCTACTGTAATCTACTGTACTTTTAAATTTTCCCCACAGTGCAACCGTTTTGAAACTAATTTCAGATCTAATTGTTCCTACATGTTAACAATAGTATAGGGAAGAGAAACTATACTATACTATAATTTGTCAAACGTTACCTTTTGTGGCTTATTATCCCGAATAATAACAGTTATTGAAATAATTCATACAGAACTCTGAACCTTGAATCCCATTATAATCTTCCAGGAAGTGTAGTTCAGAAAAATTCCCACGGTTCAAAAGTTCCAAAATGGTCGCCCTCTCGGAATATACTTCAGCCAATCGAAAAGTTAAATCTATCTAATGGCACTTTTAACCTATTGCTAAACTAACGTATTGATGATAATATACATTCTACATGCTTTTGTGACATGTTAGTGATGTTAATACTTGAATACGTTTGATATTAAAAACGCAAATTTTATGCAACACTCGGGTGGAACAGGTTAACCTGCTGGTTGTGTGTCCCATTCACAGCTCAGTAAAAGAGAAGTGCTCCATCCATCTCGACTCCCGTGTCCGTTATTCACACAGGACAGAAACACAGTGGTCACATTTGCTTCACTGATTCTAATTTTCTTTTCTTTTCTTTAATAGGTTGAAGGTTCATCATCCTTACACAGCTTGCACAGGGAGAGATCTTATGTCCCATATGTGATGAACAGAAGTAAGCTCAACACTGCAGTGATGAGTGAAATTATTGGTTCTGTGTTTCAGGTTCATGGTAGAGGGGTCTACAGTCAAATTGTGAACTTATCATTTAACAGCATCATAATTTTTTTTTGCTGTTTAGTGTTAGTCTCCTTGTATTTAAAGAAGGCTAGGCGCCGCAGAGAGGGAAGACGACACACTGGAGTGGCAGGAGAGTCCAGGCTGATGAGAAGTCCTGTCAACCAATACGGGTATGTGTACGGGTGGCAAAACAGCGCCAGTGTCCTCTCCATTCACACTCCATTGGGAGCAATTAGGGGTTACAGGGGCACTGCCATGCTAGACTAACTTAGGTTATTTGGATTGAATGTTTAAATTATGTATCCGATTTGTAAAATATAATTTAATAATAATTTCCCCCAATAGTATTGAGTTAACCTATGATTCCTTCCTATCCCTAGGTGTGTGAGGTGGGGCCCAGCAGACATACCGGAGGGGAGACAGGAAGCCTTGGGGGCTTTGAAAAGGGATCTGCAGAACATCTACTCAGGCATGCAATCTACTTTACTTTTGGTCAATTGACACATGAATAAACATCCCACATTAAGCAAAAAGGCCACCTTAATATTCAGAATGAGTAATGATGAGATAGCATGAAATTAAAGGTTTGCCACTCAATTTCCCAGAGGTGGCGACATCAAATTTAATTGTTGTTACTTGGGTACTCATTACATGTATTTGTATGTCTGTACACAGAGGAAGGGATGGGTGGGGCAGAGAGCAGAACTTCTGATGGAGAGGACCTACGTCATCCTGCAGCGGTACTTGAACAAAATGCCTGCACCAACGATGGTGGAGCTCAAAGAGGAATGGCCTTTTCTCTTCGCTCAGACGGGGCTTTTCTCCCACTTTGGCCTCCTGACAGACACAGATGCCCTTCAAAAGATCCAAGATGCCCTGGGTCAGAGAGGACGGACCATCCTGCAGTTCTGCCAGAAACTGGACAACCCGGAGATCAGGGAAGTTCTGGCCAGATATGATCCAGAGGCTTCGGAGAAGACTCCTTATGGTGTACTTCAAGGAGCCTACGGAGAAACTGCTGATGTAAGTTTTATTTATTTAAATATTAAAATATTTGAAATGCTAAACGAGTGATTACAAACCCTACAAACACTGTGATAGACCCTCTAAACCAGTGGTGCCCAACCAGTCGATCGCGATCGACGGGTAGATCGCGGGCTGATTTCAAGTAGATCTTGATTAATAAAATTAGATTATAATTTCTTTTTTTTTATTTCTTTTTTTTTGCTAAATCAACTCTGCCTCTCCTTGTTAACTACAACAAGCAATGCTGTTTGTTATTTAAGATGAGGTCGGACTCGGCACTGACAGATTTGTATTCATTATGCTGCTTTTATAAAGCCTTAAATGACGGCTTACAATATACAATTTTGGCTGGTAGCTCTCGGCTAGGTGGTAAATTAAAAAGTAGATCTTGGTTCAAAAATGGTTGGGCACCCCTGCTCTAAACACTGACAGACCCTCTAAACACTGTGATAGACCCGACAAACACTGTGATAGACCCTCTAAACACTGTGATAGATCTATCACAGTGTTTAGAGGGTCTATCACAGTGTTTAGAGGGTCTGTCACAGTGTTTAGAGGGTCTATCACAGTGTTTAGAGGGTCTATCACAGTGTTTAGAGGGTCTATCAGTGTTTAGAGGGTCTATCGCAGTGTTTAGAGTGTCTATAACAGTGTTTAGAGGGTCTGTCACAGTGTTTAGAGGGTCTGTCACAGTGTTTAGAGTGTCTATAACAGTGTTTAGAGGGTCTATCACAGTGTTTAGAGCAGGGCTGTACGTTAACTTTTTTTGCACATAGCACTGGTGCTACAGAGGTTGATAGTTTTGTAGCACAGGCCAAAATCTTGTAGCACAAGTATAAAACGTGTTATATTTGTAACAGTCACAAATGTGCCTATTGTATTTGTGTTATTTAGTTGCAGTGCCATGTTTGGCTGTCATTTAGTATATCGCCATGTGTTATTATTACTATGATACTCTCATATGCTATTTTCAATTAATATCATAAACAACATAAGGAATATTAGCATAATTTTGAGTGGACTGAAGGAATGAGTCAGCGTTAATAGTTTTAAATGCAAATAATTTATTGAAACATAGAAGTGGGGTCGGTTGGGACACACACACACACACACACAATGGGGGACCCTGATGTAAACAAGACAAACGTCTTTCTCTGGTCTGCATCCCCTTAACAATTGTGTGTATTGAGCCGTACTGTACCCATTCTGCAATCTGTTAAATAAAGTTTTCATTCATTCATTCACACACACTGTTTCAACTCACCACCCCCGCATCATATTGTAGTCTAGTCTGTCTTCAAACTTCCACTCCTCTCGAAACTTGTTTATATTTGAATATCATCATTATCTGTCCATCCTCAGTTTACTATAATATACTCCTGTCCTGAGTCCTGACTAGTGACTTCATCGTCTTTCCAAACGCACGCACGCACACACACTAAGGCTGAGCCCGAACGTTCGAACGTTCGTTCGTTAAGCTGACATTCGGACTTTAATTAATGGGTTCGAACGTTCGGTGAAAAAAAATAAAGCAGTCGCAACGACGGTGAGGCGATGTGAAGCGGCGCGTCCCCCGAGTCGCTCGGCTCAACCAGTATGGTCTCTGCCGGGCTGTTGCTGGATACTCAACCAGAGCTCTAGTCTCAACCAATGCAATAGAACAATTTTGATTGAATGACAGGCGATTCTGCCAATTACGCCACACCGCTTGCACCCGCCTCTGCTGTTACCACCAATCGGCAAGCGTTTATTATTTTTTTTACTTCCGGCAATGCCGCCATTGATCTGCTTGAGAGAAGCATTAACGTAGCGTTAGCTCCCCACCGAGGAAGTAAAAGTCGTAACAAGGTTTCCATAGGTGAACCTGCGGAAGGATCATTAATAAATACCAGCCTTTTTCGGCCACGGAGCGCGAGCTTCATGGCGGGAGGTGGTTGCGTTGGAAACAACTCTGGCCGAGGCGGCAGGCGTGTTGGGAGCCCGGCGGGACCCCCGCGCCGGTGTCTCTCTGTCTCTCTGCCGTCCCCCGTTCCGAGGAGACGGTGGAAGGAGCCGAGGCGCGCGCCTCTCTCCTTCCCGTCGACCAAGAGTGAATACATGTTATTGAACGTGTAACACTAACTATATAACGTTAATGCCACAAAATGAAAAAAAAAAATGTAATAAAAAAAGAATTATTAAAACATTTACAAAAAACGAACGTTCGAACGTTCGTTCGATAAACCCTGGCGAACGTTCGAACCCTAAAAACAGGGTTCGGGCTCAGCCTTAACACACACACAGGGAAGGGGAGAGAGTGCCCCCCCATTTCCCTTTCCACACTGTGTCTGCTGGCTCTGCGCCTCTGATCAGGATTAGCTTGTTAGCTTGCTAACGTTGTAGTGATTGTAATGGTACATAAACGTTAATTTCGGGCGATGTGCGCATAAAGGAATGGCGACGGTGCAAAGCATGTAGATGCATTTGACCCGTTGCGAGAAAGAAAAAACACCACGGACTTATTTCGGGACGTGTAGGCGCACTGCTGTGTTAACGCAGCAGTGCGCACCAACCGACCAACGTGCTGCTCCTTGCAGAAGCACGGATAGGGCGGATACGACTCGTCGAGTTGTCACAAGAGTTTTTTCAAAATAAGAGTATCATATGCACCTGAACGTTGCTAGCTTTCGGAGCCTAGCTGGAGCTGCGCGTGGGCAGAAATGAGACCCGCTACAGGATTTTCAAAATAAGAGTATCTATATGAACCGAATCCCTATCGCACCAGTGCTACTGAAGTAAATCCATCCATCGCACAGACAGCTGTTGCTGTAGCACGTGCGATATATATGTCGCACTGTACACCCCTGGTTTAGAGGGTCTATCACAGTGTTTAGAGGGTCTATCGCAGTGTTTAGAGGGTCTATTACAGTGTTTAGAGGGTCTATCACACCCTCTAAACACTGATAGACCCTCTATACACTGTGACAGACCCTCTAAACACTGTGACAGACCCTCTAAACACTGACAGACCCTCTAAACACTGTTATAGACCCTCTAAACACTGTGACAGACCCTCTAAACACTGTGACAGACCCTCTAAACACTGACAGACCCTCTAAACACTGTGATAGACCCTCTAAACACTGTGATAGACCCTCTAAACACTGATAGATCTATCACAGTGTTTAGAGGGTCTATCACAGTGTTTAGAGGGTCTATCACAGTGTTTAGAGGGTCTATCATAGTGTTTAGAGGGTCTATCAGTGTTTAGAGGGTCTATCACAGTGTTTAGAGGGTCTATCATAGTGTTTAGAGGGTCTATCAGTGTTTAGAGGGTCTATCACAGTGTTTAGAGGGTCTATCACAGTGTTTCCTTATGGTGTACTTCAAGGAGCCTACGGAGAAACTGCTGCTCGGAGTTGATGTACGTTTTATTTATTTAAATATTAAAATATTTGAAATGCTAAACGAGTGATTACAAACCCTACAAACACCATACTTCCTGCAATTCAATATTCAACTTCCGTTTCGCGACTATAGCAACTCCAAACTCCCTGCAAACTACTTCATAGGTTAAGTTTAGGTAGTGAGGCATGACTGTCTGCTGGTGATTCAAAATATAATTATGCTGTTGCAAAAACTTTAAAAAAGTGTTATGTTGGAATAAAGTGATGAAAGTGCAACCTATAAGAAATGGACAACGTAATTGGTGAGCTTTAGAGGTGCATGGATACACATTGTATTGCCTAGATGGTGTCAGGCTAGGCGATTGCTTAATTCTCTTTCCTGTCCAGTCTAACTGGATGCTGACTGTAGCTTGTTACTGTAGACCTACAGAGTGAGTAATTGAGTGATTAAAAAAAATCTAACTCGTGTGAAGTAGGGGTGCTCTTATCATCGTACATCATCTCACCTCTCTTCCTCACTTTTTTATTTTTGTGTCTATCAGCTGCTGCTCGACAGTTTGACCCCAAGCTGACCGACCAGGACTACAGCGAAACTGTCAAGAAGTGGCTTCGTTATGCGCCAGACCGGGAGGGAGGCATCTCAAGGAACCGAACTTAAGTCAAGCGAACCAGAGTCAAACTTAGGGTACCCCAGCACAGCACACACTGTTTCCCTGGTTCATACAGTACAAGGAATGACCCTCATGGACACTGTTCTTCCATGGACGGCATCTACTTGAATGACGTATGCTGCTTCAGCCTGTTCTTGGAACCGAAGTGACCCAAACTTAATTGTCAAGCGAACCAGAGTCAAACTTGGGGTACCCCAGCACACTGTTTCCCTGGTTCATACAGTACAAGGAATTACCCTCATGGACACTGTTCTTCCATGGACGGCATCTACTTGAATGACTTATGCTGCTTCAGCCTGTTCTTGCAGTGTTTATTTTTTTAATTTTTAATTTTAACCTTTATTTACCCAGGGTAGGTTCGCTGAGCACGGATGCTCTTTTTCAGCTACGCCCTGCTTCACATTCACAGAGTTCCATTCACACCTGGGAGCTGCCCAGGCCTAACAAAATTAATAGTTGGTTTCAGGTTGCCGACCGACCCTGCCGATTTAGGTGCGACCCAATATATTTTATGAGTTTTTAGAAAAAATTATAAAAAAAAAAAAAAACGTTTTTTTTTTTTTTTTTTTTTTTTTTTAATAAAGTTTCATATAAATCTTAGTCAAACATTTAGTATTATGGATATTAAACATGCTGACAGAGTACATGCATCCATGTTGTTGTGAACATTTTAATTAAATAAAGAAATTCCCTATCCATAGTCGCCGTGGGAAAGAATAAAATAGAAAAATAAAATAAAATAAATTCCCTACCTACCCATGGCCAAACTGACAACCAACCTGAAACCAACTATTAATTTTGTTAGGCCCCAGTACAACCACAGTCTGACACTGTTGGCCACTGAGCAACTCCACTGGAGCAGTTGGGGGTTTAGTGCCTTGCTCAAGGGCACTTCAGCGGTTGGTGTTAAGGGTATGGGAGAGAGTTATATGGGAGAGAGTTATAGAAACATTAGGGGTGTAACGGTACACAAAATCCACGGTTCGGTACGTACCTCGGTTTTGAAGACACGGTTCGGTATTATTTTTGGTACAGTGGGGGGGGGGATCCAAAAAAAATTGCTTTTCATTTATCTATTTATTTAACTGTATTAAACAATATAAAACGAATTGGCCATAATTGACTGAGCAAACTAATGCTTACTGCTGTAACCTACAAATAACACTTAAGTAAATCTGAAGATTATTATATAGCAGATGCCTTGGAGGATAAGTCGTGGACAACTGTAGATCATCTAAGCTCCACTGTGTTTAAATTCAAATCCTATGCCATTGTTATTTAACCCTTGTGTCTGAAAACTAAAGTATTATACTCTTATTAGGGGACTAAATTGAAAAACTCCATAAAAAGATTATGTTGAAATAATTTCCCACTTTCTTTTCCATAAATATTTTATTCAACTTCAGCCCTGATCATAACCATTTTTTATATTATTTTTGTAATGAAATACTCCCACTTTTCTGAAAAGAGTTGTTAAATATGACAAAAAAAATAATATGTGGTGGTTATGATCGGGCTGAAGTGGAATAAACAATTTATGAAGAGTAAAAAAAAAAATACAAGATAATTAAAAGATTATGCCACATATTATGTTGGCTACAAACATAATCACTGCAAAGTTATCAAACAAATACGAATCTGATCAGACACAAGGGTTAAGTTGTTGTTCCCTTTCTAATTTCCTCAAACATCTAGTCTAGTTAATGTGATCAATATTATTTGACAATTGATGCTTTTTGTTGGACATTTCAGTCAGTAGTGAGATCATACTTTGAGCTCATAAATTTATAGTTAAAATGATTGAGACAACGCAATCTTGTCTTCGTTGTGCATGAATGCGTGTGCTCACCACACACAATATGTGTGTCACTATTCTGGCAGTGGCTATATATGTATTGTTAATGAAAGCCTGTTATAAGGTCTGTTATTTTTTTTTGTGTAAAAGGTATGGTCACTGGAAGTATGATACCCTAGAAAAAAAATAATTTTCATATTAAAGCCATGTTGTCATTTTTGTTCACACATTTTTGGAAATATGGTCATATAAGAATTGTATTATTATTTATTTAACAATAGTGTGTTTAACAGCAGGAAAAAAACATGTAATGTTATGATGTATACATATCAGCAGCAATATTTTAATGTAAAATGTACATTAATCAGTATTGATTCCTTAACTTTACAAGTTACAAGTAGATGTACAAGTTACAAATGTACAAGTAGAGTACCATTTAGATTATGGTTGAATAAACATTGATGTCTAACATTGATTCAATATAAAATCAACTAAAATGTGCATGTAGATTACCATTTAGATTATGGTTGAATAAACATTGATGTCTAACATTGATTCAATATAAAATCAACTAAAATGTGCATGTAGATTACCATTTAGATGATGGTTGAATCAACATTGATATAGTATCAGTTATGGTTGACACCTAACGTTGATTCAACGTGTAAGTCATAGACAACGATCTGTATAATTTCAATGTCAGGCTTCAACATAGATTCAATATTTCTGCCGAACCCTATTTCAACGTTGATTCACAAATTTTTTGCTATCTGGGTTGCTATCGCATCCCCACCTCCATTAGGCTTGCCCCCTCGATAGATGCCTTCAAATCTAGGCTCAAAACCCACTTCTACCTACTAGCCTTTCCCGTTCACTGACTGTTATGTGTGGGGTGTGTCTGTACCCTGATCAGGTGTTCCCAGTGTGTGATGTGTTATGTCTAGTTGTAGTTCCCTGTCCTGGTCTTGTAGTCCTTATCGTTTCCCTCCCAGGTGCATCCATTTGCAATCAACACAGGTGTGTCTTGTCTCGTCATCCCCTCCTGCAGGGCCGCCTCAGGGGGTGTGCGAGCAGTGCGGTCGCACAGGGCCTCGCGGGAAGGGGGGCCTCGCAAAAAAAAAAAAAAAAAAAAAAAAAATTATTTTTTTTTATTTTTTTTTATTTTTTTGTGGGGCCCCCCTTCCCGCGAGGCCCTTTTTCATCACAGACCTAAAATCTAGTTTTGCTTATATGCTTATATATTTCACATTAGACACGTTTGTAGAATGTGTCTGACTTGTTCCTGGGTCTGCAGACATACTCACTATTGGAGCTCTGGGGCTCTGCAGCAGACATACTATTGGTTTCAACGAAGGGAGTGGTTACTTACATCATGTGTAGTACGCCGGCGCGCGTCAGCTGCGTTTGACTATTTCGCGCGTGCAGCTTTTGACTATTATGCTTAGTTATGCCAGCCAAGATGAAGAGGTCGGTCATTATCAGTCGGTCGGTCACCAAGGAACGTTGACGAAAGGCCTCTCGCTGGCGGGACAAATGGCCGGAGCCTTGTCATGGTGCAGTCGGGATATAGCCATGATGATGTCGGCTAGTAGCTAGCTTAGCTAACCTAGAGACAGCGCATGCAGCCAAGATGAAGAGGATGGTCGTTTGGCAGATGAACTTCGTCAACTCCACGCGGTTGTCTCCATCCTCTTGGACGTTTGGTGAGTTTTTAACCTATTCTATTAACTCTATTCTATTCCCGCCGTGGACATCTCTCTCTCTCTCTCTCTCTCTCTCTCTCTCTCTCTGGAGCTAAACTGGCCGACTAGCTGTTGTAGTACTACTAGTAGCTAACGGTGTGTGGCCTGGTGTCAGCACCTGTATGTAGCCGCATAGCTTGCTTCTGCGTTAGCTAATGGTTAGCGATAGCCTGGTTGAGCTAACTGTTAGCCAGTTAGCTGTTTAGCTACGACGTTAGCTGCCGGCTGCGCTCGGCTGGGAACGTTCGTTTGATGCTATCAGTTAGCCTAGAGACTAGTTAGCTGTTAGCTTGTGCTACGACCATTGACATTAGCCGTGAGAATAGCAGGGGGTTCTGGCACTCTGACTACGACATCATCTTTGACAGAAGATGTAGTCGGGCCTGCACCATGACAAGGCTCTGGCCATAGCTTATTTTTGTCCCGCCAGCGAGAGGCCTTTCGTCAACGTGGAGACCTGTGTTGCGGCCTTTCGCCCTGCGTTCCTTGGTGCAGGTAAGATTAATGAAAATGTCATGACATTACCCCACTCTTCCTTCCTTCCCCTCCTGAAAGTTTTGTTAATAACAATGTTTTTTTCCAGGCAAAACATATGTTACTTCACAACATTTGGAGATACGACATGTGCTGTGTGTGAATTCATTGTCTTGGTCGTTTGTGTAGCTTGGGTAGCGTTGGGCCGTTGGCCAAAGCTGTGTGTGGCCTGGTGTCAGTAGCCTACCTGGCTAGCCTTTAGCTGATGTCGGCCAAATGGCTCCTTGCTGCTTTGTTTTCTCTGGTATAGACCCTCTTCTCTTTGGATTTAAGTGTTGATCTTTGTCCTTTTGGATCTATGTATATTCATGTTGCCTTTGTGAAGTTATCTTTTCCTTCTGTTTTGTTCTTTCATTAAAAGTTGAATATCCTTTAGGGGGTCATCTTTGCTTATCTCTCTCATACATGCTCTCTCTCTAACACACACACACGACAAACACACATGCTCTCTCTCTCTCTCTCTCTCTCTCTTTCTAACACACACAGTCTGCCTATGGCGGCCTTTCTCGATGGCTAGGCTGTGCTCGCTGAGTCTGTACCTAGTCAAGGATCTTCAGTCACAGTGCTCAGGTATTCTGCCACTGTGTACTCTCTGTTTAGGGCCAAATAGCATTTCAATTTCTTTCCAATGTGTCTCTCTCTCTGTACACTGTATATTGACTGTAGAACGGGAGCTCTCTCTCGCTCTCTCTCTTGCTATATGTTGACTGTATCATGCCCAGCCTCGGGCAGCGCTATTATTTAAGAATATGTTGACTGTATGAAAAAAAAAAAAAAAAAAAAAAGTATATATATATATATATTTGTTTTTTTTTACCTATTGGGGGGGGGGGGGGGGGGGGGGGGGGGGGCTCGCGTTTAAATCTCGCACAGGGCCTCGCATTTCTCCCAGGCGGCCCTGCCCTCCTGTATAACTGTCCTGTTCTCCCCTGTGTGAGGGGCTGATCCTGTTGTTCTGTGTTTTGTTTGTCATTATTTTATGTTACTCCTTGATTACAAAACCATGGTAATTATAATTAAATATCTTCTGTTGGTTACTTTGGCTACCGTCTCCTCATTATGTTACATTGACAAGACAACAAGCACTCCTTCAGACAATGGTAACGTAATACTCACTCATGCCCTGTTTTCCTGTGTGCTTGCCTGTGTGCCCTCCCGTAAAACAGAGTTGTGATTGTTGTCTATATGTATGTATCTACCCTCTGTACAGCACTTTGGTTGACACGTGTCATGTTAAATGTGCTATATAAATAAATCTGATTGTTTGATGTGTCAAACTCATGGCCTGCGGGCGAAATACGGCCCGCCTGGCATTTTCATCCGTCCCGATGAACTGAACTTGCTTATCAAACCTAGGTGCAATTCAACTGACCTGTGATGGAAATCAAGTGCACCTCGGTCTCCCTGCACAGCAAGTGAATTATTGCTAATTCTACTCTGAAATCTGTGGACATTATTGTTTTTGCGAAAGATAAGTGAAAGCTACGGTAGAAAGAGATCCTGAGGTGAGAGATTATTTCTGTGTGTTGCTTGTGCGTGAGTGTGTATGTGTTCCACTTAAACCCTTTTCGGACATGCACTCGGGGCAATGCGCAGAGACTCGGGTGTGTGGTTTGCTTGGAGTTACCCTTTCGGACATGTAGCACACAGCATGCAATTCTCCACGGCAGACGTGCTTAGGCATATGGAATCACTGTGCTTGGTTTAGGCGAGGCACGGCACCTAGGTAGAGCGAGGGCATGACACAGACAGCCTACCTCCTGTGTACTGAAGATCATAATTTAAAATATTTATTTAAATGGCATGTAATGGCATGTAACCTGTCATCTCCAAGTCCAGGACCAGTTTAACCTATGACTGCTAATCTTACAAACTCTTGTGGGGTGAATAATTCATTTAAACATAATATATGTAATTTAAATCTGTAAAAAAAAAGAATCTATAATAAGCCAATTATCCATAAATAATAAATCCCCTTAATTGGCTGATATAAATCCCTGCCTCCTGAGCCTTTCAGCCATTGTGTAGTGTGTTGTGTGTCTGGTGCCAGTGTATGAGCCTGCGTAGCCCAAGGTTGAGTGTTACACAGTGGATGTAAAGGAGGCAATTTCCACCCTACATTGTAAAGCGCGTTGAGTGTCTAGAAAAGCACTATCCAAATGCAATGATCATTCATAATTAATTAATTAATTAATCAATTATGCCTCCGTACCCACTATTTAAACAGCCCTCATTGTATTTATTGAGATGCCGAATGAACATAAGTGCATTCACATTATGCTTGCTGTTACATACAACATATTGAGTTGGTATGCACAAATCGAATGACCAACCATTAAGCTAGTGACCTCAGGAAAACACACTTGTTCTAGGTGTGATTACGTGTACGGCCCACAAAATCTGTATGTTCTCATGCCGGCCCCCTTGGTAATTGAGTTTGACACCCCTGGTCTAAAGGTTAGGGGAATAGTGATCGGTGGTCAGTGGTTTGAATCCCTGACCAGCTGGGGAAATGTGTGTGGATGAGAAAAACCTCTGCATCCACCGTGTAGGTGCCTTATTTTCTCTACAATTTCATACCGAACTACATCCCCCATAGTAATTAACGGGTGTATGGTAAAAAGTAGTTCCTACGTGAAACTGCTCACAACAAGGCATGTGAATTCTCCCACTGGCTCATGATTACTGGAAAGCATTTCAGCTTTCCTAATGTGTCTTTTGGTTGCTTCGAGCACCACAATCAGAGTGCCATTCAGCTCTGTTGTGCTGGAGTGACGGCAGACATCTTTACGGTGGATATCTTCAAGACTCGGGCGAATCACACAAAAATTATCTGGGTGGCTAGATAGCACTCTGGGTAAGGGGGGGGGGGGGAGAATCACCCGGAGGGGACCAGCCCTCTACACTCTCCTTGAGTTGGGCGCACTACAGCTGAAAATAGTTGAGGAAATAGTGTATTCAGTTCACTGGAGGTCTGCTGTCCTCTGGGTCACGTCATCCATCAGAGTTTCTCGGGGGCTGATTATCAAGCTCTCGAGACACGGAGCACGTTGGTAAATGTTATGTCCTCCTCGCAGCAGGAAAATAGGATTTGTGTAAAAAAAATCACCCAAATGCCTCTTTAATATGAAATTAATGTGAATTGGAGATGATGTGTTTCCCTGTAGTATGATGCTAATGAGTATGGTGTTTTTCAAAATCACACTGATTCACCTGCATCACAATGCCACTTCACGCTTATTACCTGAATCACAATGCCACTTCACGCGTATGACCTGAATCACAATGCCACTTCACGTGTATGACCTGAATCACAATGCCACTTCACACTGATGCACCTGAATCACAATGCTACTTCACGCGTATGACTTGAATCACAATGCCACTTCACGCGTATTACCTGAATCACAATGCCACTTCACGCTGATGCATCGGCCGTTTGTGCAGCTGAACTGGGTGAGGGGCTCACAGGTTGGGAATGCTGTAAAGACAAAGATCAAGGTCAGTTCAAATGAAGGTTGAAGTTAATCACACTAGCTAGTTGTTATTATATTAGGACTTGGCCACAGACCATTTCATAGTATCTCACATTATTAAAGGGGAATATCACACATTTTAAGAATTCATAGTATGTTCCTCCTGTGCCCCAGGACAGTTAGTCAGTATTTGGGAACATGCACCAATCTCTCCTGAAGCTAGTAGAGTGCAAAAATCCACCAGGCAGCAGCCACACCTGTCTGTTTCGCTCTCTAGCTCTCTCGCTCTCTCGCTCTCTCGCTCTCTCGCTCTCTCTATCTCTATCTCTATCTCTCTCTCTCTCTCTCTCTCTCTCTCTCTCTCTCTCTCTCTCTCTCTCTCTCTCTCTCTCTCTCTCTCTCTCTCTCTCTCTCTCTCTCTCTCTCTCTCTCTCTCTCTCTCTCACACAGAGCAAACCAACACGCCTACACTATTTAACAAATGCAGACACCATCAATTACCAGTTTCCAAACACACTCGCACAACATACACAGTGATCATCATCGACTTGTCTGTGGGAAAGGAAAAAAGCCCAACTGTCACTATTACACACTATTTCACTATTGCACTACACTATTAAACACTATTATACTATTTCACTTTTACACCATTACGCTATCACACACTAGTACACACTTAAGCATGGAGGTTAGGTAGTTGGTGCTCTCATAGTAGTCTGTACTGAGTTCATTGACACCTCCCATAAGAAGTTAAGTTAAGTTATACTTCATTAATCCCCTTGGGGAAATTCGTCCTGCATTTGACCCATCCTAACTTTTTAGGAGCAGTGGGCAGCCACACAGTCTGGCGTCTGGGGACCGACTCCAGTCGTATCGCCAGTACCTTGATCAAGGGCAATGGCAGGATATATTTGGCATGTAAGTATTTTTATGGTGTGGGGGAAACCGAGTCCCTGGAGGAAACCCACACAAGACCAGGGAGAACATGGATACTCCACACAGAATGGCCGCCGCTACCGGGAACCCAGGACCTTCTTGCTGTGAGGCAACAGTGCTAACCAGTGCACCACTGTGCCACCCAAGTGGGTCTCTATGACAAATAGCTCATGAGATATGAAAGGGGGCGCGAATGGACAATGATTGGCATTCATTAATAAATGTTTTGAATGCAGACTGTAGGTGACAATGGCAATGGGTTCACTATGGCCTATCCATGTTGTAAACAGGGGCCAGAGAGCTGATGACCAGAGTCTCTGAGCAGCGAACCTGTGTAGTTTTTCCCTCGTGTTCAAAAGGTGTAACTTTATACTGAATATATATTTCAATGGACAATAATGGAAATTCATGTGAAAAAAATATTCCAGAATTCAAATCCCTGACCTGAACACACACACACACCTGTCACCATCAGCAATGTATTCTAGCCACTGCACTGCCACTCTTTGTGCCTGCCTTAAAGTTAAACCACTAGCTAAATTTGACCCACCCTCACCACAGTATAGGCATACTGTCACCAGCCGTCAACCACCCGAGGGAGTTAACGGCGATCGTCCTGATCGGAGTGTATATTCCACCGCAAGCCAGCAACAAGGTTGCGCTCTCCAGACTCCACGACGAGGTAAATAGAATACAAGTGGCGAATGTCAACGCCGCCATTTTAGTGCTGGGAGATTTCAATAGCGCCAATCTGAGAAAGGTATTGCCTGACTTCTATCAGCATGTGACTTGCAACACCAGAGGCGGTAACATCCTAGATCACTGTTACACACAATTTAAAGGTGGCTACAAGGCTCATTCTGATAGTGGCTTTGGTAAATCAGATCACGCGTCCATCTTTCTTTCACCAAAGTACAAACAGAGAATTAAAAGTACTCCCGTAGTCTCGCGAGAGGTGCAGAAATGGGATTTGACGTCAGAGGAGACGATCCGGTCAGTGTTTCACTACACAGACTGGAATGTGTTCCGCGACACAGATAACATTAATGTCTACACGGAGACAGTGCTGGACTATGTTTGTACTAGGGTGAAAGAAACAATCCCCACTACCAAAATGAAAGTTTACCCAAATCAAAAACCCTGGGTAGACAAATCCGTCCGTGAAGCTCTGAGATAGCGCACCAAAGCATACAACGACGGCCTAGTGGCAGGCAACATGAATGACCACAAGGTGGCGCGATACAACGTAAGGAGGACAGTGTCAGAGGCCAAACGGCGCTACAGGGATAAAATTGAACTCCAGTTTGAACAAGCTGACTCTAGAGCTATGTGGCAGGGGCTCAAAACGATGACAGACTACAAAGGCGCCTCCCTCAAACTGAACAGTGACATCTCCTTAGCAAATGACCTCAATACCTTCTATGCGAGGTTTGATGCTGGTAATAACAACACCAGCTCACAAGCCTCGGCAATGGGGGGGGGGGGGTCGGCTGCTGATGGAGGCGCAGTGTTCAGGGTAACAGAGCATGAGGTGAGGCGGACCTTTAAAAAAGTGAATATCAGGAAGGCAGCAGGTCCGGACGGCATCCCCGGCCGCGTCCTAAAAGTCTGTGCCGACCAACTGGCCCCAGTATTCACTGACATATTTAACCTGTCCTTAGAACAGGCTGTCATCCCCACCTGCCTGAAGAAGTCCACTATTATCCCTGTACCCAAAAAATCCAAGCCTGCTTGCCTCAACGACTACCGCCCTGTAGCTCTCACCTCCATAGCCATGAAGTGCTTTGAGAAGCTAGTAAAGGGCTACATCTGCTCCTCCCTCCCCATCAACATGGACCCCCTGCAATTTGCATACCGCCCCAACAGGTCCACGGAGGACGCCATATCCCATGTGCTGCACACAGCAGCATCACACCTGGACAAGAGGCAGGGGAACTATGTGAGAATGCTATTCATCGACTACAGCTCGGCATTCAATACCATAGTCCCCTCCATACTCATAGCCAAGCTCAGGGACCTGGGCTTGGGCTATGACCTCTGCCAGTGGGTCTTGGACTTCCTGACTGGCAGACCCCAGGTGGTGAGAGCAGGCAACTGCACCTCCTCATCCATCACCCTCAACATAGGGGCCCCCCAGGGCTGTGTTCTGAGTCCCCTCCTCTACTCCCTGTACACACACGACTGTGTGGCTCAGCGGAGTAGCAATACAATCATCAAATTTGCTGACGACACAGTGGTGGTGGGCCTGATCTCTGCCAACGACGAGAGGGCCTACCTGGAAGAGGTCAAGGTCCTGGCGGGATGGTGCCAGGAAAACAGCCTCTCCCTGAACGTCAGCAAAACAAAGGAGATGATTGTGGACTTCAGGAGGTCGGGGGTCAAGGACTACAGCCCCCTCAGCATCGACGGGGCACCGGTTGAGAGAGTCAACAGCTTTAAGTACCTCGGAGCCTACATATCCAAGGACTTGACATGGACCACACACATTGACAGTGTTGTGAAGAAGGCACGACAACGCCTCTACTTCCTCAGGCGCCTAAGGAAGTTCCAAGTCAGCCAGAAGATCCTTAAGAACTTCTACTCATGTACAATAGAGAGCATCTTGACCGGCAACATCACCTCCTGGTTTGGGAATAGCACTGCACAAGACCGAAGCAGACTACAAAGAGTGACACGTTCAGCCGAACGCACAATTGGAGGGGGGCTCCCCACCCTCCAGAACATTTACTACAAGCGTTGCAAGGGCAAGGCTAAGAGAATCATTAAAGACTCCAGTCACCCGAACAACTGCCTCTTTGAACTGCTGCGGTCAGGCAAGCGATACCGGAGTCTCAAGGCGAGCACAGAAAGACTCAGAAGAAGCTTCTATCCCCAGGCCATCAGGCTGCTAAATGAACAATGAATGAACACTACACAACAACAACCACCAAACGCACATAGCACACACATCCACACGCACACACTCACTTTAAACAAACACACTGTAGCACCCACTCCACACACTTTATAGCACACACCCACTTTAAACAAACACACTGTAGCACCCACTCCCCACACTTTATATTTATGGATGAAGGATTGCACTACAACTCGTACACCTTACTGTAAATTGTACCTAAAATTGTACCTCATCCCATTTCTGCTTTGCACTAGATAGTACTGTACATTAGTACACTGCATAGTATTGTGTATTGTATATTATATGGTAACTCAGAACATTGTACATATGTCTATACCGAACACTGTGACCTCATTTTTCTTCTTCTAAATTCATGCTATATTATGTTATTATGTTATTTGATACTATCTTGTCTAGCACAGTCTCTGGAGCGTAACAGTAAGAAGCATTTTGTATGAAAGTATTCTGTACTTCTGTATGACAACTATTAAAGAACTTGAACTTGAACTTGAGCACTAAAGCAGTCATTAAGCACGGATAAAAATACTCTTTAATTACAGCAATGCCAGTATTTCCACATGTGGACGGCTTGGATGATTAGCAGGCCGGAGGAAAACAGGCCAGACATGTAATCACTCTATCTATCTATCTATCTATCTATCTATCTATCTATCTATCTATCTATCTATCTATCTATCTATCTATCTATCTATCTATCTATCTATCTATCTATCTATCTATCTATCTATCTATCTATCTATCTATCTATCTATCTATCTATCTATCTATCTATCTATCTATCTATCTGTAACTGTTTTAGCAGATTTAAAAAATGATTTTAATAAACGTTTTTAAAATGTTTACTCTTTTGTGTTTAATTTTCTGTGGATATTGCTTTTATTATGTACCGTTTACATTTGTACAATCATCGTTTCTGTAAATGGGGGAAACCTCAGAAGCTTAAGAATTTTTAAATAAAGGTTGAAATGAAAATGAAATATTCAATATTTTCGGATGGAAATCCATGTCATGAATCAGTTGAATTCAATGTGACCCCGACCCTGCCTTGTATGGTGAAAACAATTGTTACCTGAGATGTGCAGGCCCCGAATAAATAACACTTTAGAATAACTATCCGTTATGAATAGTTAATAGATCATTCAACAAACTGTTACTTATTGAGTTATATTTAGATACATTTAACACGTTGGGTGGCGTTAACGTAGAACTACATTTCTGTCGCCCAACCGTTGAGTGCCGGAAACGTAGATCTAAGTTTTTCTCACTGTATTTCTTTTAATCGTTATTGCCATTCATAATTCAGCGGGGCACCTTGTGCATACTGTTCTGAGTGTGTCTGAGCTGGCAGATGGTCTTATACCGCCCTCTAACGCATTCGGCCATTATTGCACCCCATTAGAAACGGGTTCGTTTCTTTTCTCTACCGAGCTGCGGCGTAGGGCCGGGTCCAAAACCACATTGCATGCTTGCACGAGGAAGGATAATGATGATGATCTAGCGTTGATTTCAGGAAGATTCGATAATCGGGGGGAAATTACGTGTTTATTGAATTACACAAAAACGCAGTTTTCGTGTCTTTTCCCCGGAATTACTCAGAAGCACCCAAACTATATTCATATTCAAAAACGGTATAAAACGGAAATGTACGGATGAAAAAATAATCCGTTTTTGCACGTTGACTGGAAGCAACTCACTGACACTCGATTGCGTTATTAGACCCATAGCTATAATATAGGTTTAGCTCTACAAACTACAACTAAGTTTACATGGGGTTAATGGACGGCAAGGCCAGGTCACTTCCCGGAAGGGGCGTGGCACTCAATGTGTTAATGTCAATTTACACAAAGCAATTTTAAATGTGTCTTTTTGCATATCCCTCATAGCATACACACAGTCCCTGTATCCTTTAGTTTAGATACACTGTTCATGTTTCTTTAAATACGCTTGTCCGGTGGTGCTTTGCTACTATTGGAGAAGCCATAAGGTCGTTCTAAATATAAATTGGACATTCCCTGCACCTTGAGATAGGACTTTATACCAGAGACAGTCTATAAGGAGGAGACGGAGCACTCCGGGTGTTTTGAGTGGAGACATTTGTAACACTAAATATGGCGGCAACAACATATATGTTTAATTCGTTTGTAAAATTATAATCTACTGCATTTTTAGATGAAATGTGAGTTTTAAAATATGTTTAAAATGAATAACGATCTCTGCAGTGAGTTGTTGCCGTGGTAATTAAGCACTCTGTGGCAGAAACCACGGGATGGCGCATGTGTGGAAGGGGTCAGGTCTTGTTAATGTTGTTAGTTGCCATTGTCAAGATAGACACAGAGAGAGAGAGGGAGTGAAGAATGACTCATCCGCAGAGGTTAATATGAATAATGTAATTGACTGAAACGCCCGCTCACTGAGTGCTTTAATCAATGGCAACAGCAGCCAGCCCTTGTGAAGTAAAACACAAAATGTGAAGCGGTGCGCTTGTTAGTTCAGCCTCAGCTCCGGCTCTCCCCTCCTCAGGGTCACGACCCATGATGTGAAAATTGGGTCCCTTGAACATTTCCAAATCAAACAAAAACGACTGAACCACTAGTGTACTATCATTACAATACGATACTAGAATCTATGAACGGCTACCACCAACGGCCTCTTGCACAGGTGTGTCAGCGCAAGTGTGTCAGCGCAAGTGTCAGCGTGCCCCCTTGTGTCGTTACCGGAAGTGCCAATTTTTTATTTAAATCTGTTTATTTTGTTTGATACATTTGTTGATTTCAAATAATAAGTGGAGTGCAGAGTGCAGATCTACTAAAGAATAGTAGAGAAATTGTTTGTGTGTCGTTTGTTAGGCCTCAATATGTGATCAGCTGTGAATAAAGGTTTGGGAACGCCCTGCCTAAACTCTAAGTCGCAATCGGTAGCTATCGACGCTATCTGTAGTCTCTTCCAACACTAAACCCAAACCTCACCTAAACCATAACCCTAACCTTAAGCTTAACCACACCGTTACCATAAACCACTAACCTAAACCTTATTAAAATCTAACCTTATACCCTAGCTATAACTGTTACGCAAACCTTAAAACTAACCTTAACCCTAACCATAACGATAACCGCAACGATAACCACTACTACCGCAGTGACCATTGGTTTGAGCCCTGGCCACAGTGTTTTTTCTTGTGTTGGTTTTGGGGTTAACGCTCCCTGCTGATACTGCACCTTAGCTGCACCTTCATACCTCAGAATTTCTTTTACGTACTATAACCGTTTCAACACTGACAAACTATCCTGTAGTGGACCGGCGTATGTCATACATGGTCGTGATACAGGGTTGAATTCTGTTCAACCTTTACATGTTACACAGCATCCCCCCATCTCCCTCCTGTCACTCTCTACTAATGAAGTAGAAAGAATAAATCACAGTCCTGCTGCTTCTTTATTCAACCAAGGTAAATGAACTGTAGCATAGTGTTATAAGATTATGGTCTGTTCCTTTAAGAGGGAGGCACCCACGCATACAGGTCAGCTACGCAAGGAGCGAATATGTGATGAGACAGACTGTGTGTACACAGGAAGAACAACAGAAGCAGGTAGCTTGTTGTGAGATATGTAACGTTAGTCAACAGCATGATATGAAGAATACAATGGAAATAAATGCACAGTCCTGAAGATAACGGTTTCCAGTGGTTTATTGTCACCACCACACATCAAGAGGGATTTACCCCGAAGTCCGGACAGTACGTTAAAACAATACGTGACTGTACATGACCACTTCGGCCCTAGAGTGAAGATAACACTCTCCTGTACTCTTACTAAGGTTCGAGTTAACACAAAAAAAGGTAACATTGGGGGCTCGAGTCCGGGATATGAAAAATCCTGATTTCATCAATGAGTTGTAAACTATGGACACGTATAGTTAGCTCATGCTAACGGACGCACGAGGCAATTTCGTCAGTCAATGAACTGAGTTGAGATGATGACGGCCCATGGAAGTAACGTTGACGTTTGCTCATATGAATGATCAAAGTATGAGAGACAGTGGCATTGAAATGCAGCAAAGTCATTATGGAACTGAGCCTCCCCATATGAATATGTTGTATGGACAAATGCATTCAATGACCATAGGAGATGCAGCTACCCATAACATTAACCCCTGCATTGCTGCTAAACCAGCAGCCTTTATGGAGAGCACACCTATGAACAATGTGACAGTCTATTCCCCACATATTGAACCTGCAACCCTGCTTTCCACCCCTGTGACACCGGGTGTGTGTTCCCGTCAGGTGCAGCCAGAGGGCGCTGTACACCACAGGCAGAGTACACCGGTCCATGGAGGTAATGAAGCTGTGACTTATGGCTATGATCAGTCCCATCGCAGGCGAGCAGGCTTCCATCCAAGTGGCCGGCTGCCCCGGCGTGTGCAGTACAACCGGTCTTCAGACAGCGAGGACGACAGTGTTCAGCGAGAGAGGATTCCTACACTACAACCGGGTCAGTATGATGGCACCACACCATGGAAGGACTTCTTGCAGCGCTTTGAGAGCTGTGCTGAGGCTAATCGCTGGTCAGAGAACACTATGGCTGTCCAGTTGAGGTTCTGTCTCATAGGTGCAGCAGGAGCAGTGGTCCACCGCAACCCAAGGTCAGCACGCTGGGACTACAGAGACATTGTTGAGGAGGTGGAGGTTGCTTATGGCCCATCATCAGAGTATGCAGTGGCTGTTGCCATCGAGTTAAGGCAACGAATCCGCCTGCCAGGTGAGGCACTACACATCTTGAGGGACGACATATATGAGAAAGTGTCTATTGCATACGCTGACCGTTCTGAAAAGGAGCAGGATGCAATCAGTGTTGAGGTGTTCACTAATGCTATGGGGGACGCCAACATTATTCAGAAGCTCCTAGAAGACCGACCTCGCACATTAGCCCAAGCTTACGACATTGCTCGTCGTTATGAAACTACCAGGAGAGCAGCTACCAGCGTTGCACAGCTCATGCAGACTGGAGCACGGAATGTAGCTGAGCGGAGAACCAGAATGGCTATGGTGCGCGATTATGCCCACTCTGATGAAGCTGAGGGAAATAATGGTACAGCACCAGCACCCACAAAGCAGAACCAGAACCACCCCGCGCAATACAAACAAAGGAGACAAAAAGATACAAATTGGGATAGCATCCGCTGTCACAACTGCTCGGGTATTGGACACATGTGGCGTAATTGCCACTCTCTAACAAACCCAACTAAGCTCTAGGCGGACACAGTTTTGAATGTCTCCAAAAACCAAAATGCATGCAGAGGGTCCAGTGGTAAAGGTGAGAGCCCAGAAATGTGTATCCACCTGCTGATGTATGACATGGAGATTTGTGCCATCTTAGACTCTGGGGCAGGGAGAAATGTGCTGCCTTTGCGATACTATAATTCTATCCACCCGGAGGTCAGACCACCTATCCAGCCATCAACTGTACAGTCCCTGCATGGCATTGGTCCTGGGAATGTCCCTGCCTTGGGTGAAGCTCACTTACCTGTTCAGATTGGCAGCCAGACTGTGGGTGTAGATTTCATACTTGCCGACCTGCCAGGCAGTGCTGAGGCCATCCTGGGCCATCCATTCTTAGAGCAGTCAAGAGCACATCTGGACTTTGGCAACCGAAAGATTGTGTTGTTCGGTGAACAAATACCATACTTCCATCCGGACAACAGGCCGAGAGCACATGCAGTAAGAGTAGCTCGCACCACAGTTCTATAATGCTCATTTCCGGACCCCTGTGAAAGGAGAGGTGATGCTATGCCCTACAAAAGGCTTTGTTGAGAAGCACCGATTGCTGGTGGCCCGGGTCTTAGTAGGAGCCCAGCCCAGTAAGAGTATACCAATCAGAGTATTTAACCCAGGAACCACTGATGTTACCATCAAGAAAGGAGCTGTAGCAGGGTTTCTCCAGTCTGTTGAGATAATTGAGCCCCCTACCATCATCACTGAATCCCAACAGTCCGACAGTGCCTTCCCCACCGTGCCAGAACATCTCACCACTCTGTACGCCCAGAGTTCCATTGAGCTAACTACCGGGGAAAAGTGCAGTCTAGCGAAGCTCCTGCAAGACTACGGCGACATCTTCTCTACAGGACCCACTGACCTAGGCCGTACTAACCTAGTGCAACATGACATTCAAACCCTGCCAGGTGTCCCAGTGAAACAACACCCCCGCCGCATGGCCCAGGAAAAACAACTGAATGCTGACCAGCAGATACAGCAGAGCCTCGAGACTGGACTCGCCCGTAACAGCCACAGCAGTTGGGCCGCGCCCATTGTCATGGTACGCAAAAAGGACGATACCTATCGTCTCTGTGTGGACTACAGGGCTTTGAATGACTGTACCATTAAAGATGCGTACCCATTATCTCGTATTCAAGATACTCTGGACACCTTATCCAGCGCCAAATGGTTCAGCACTCTGGACCTTGCATCTGGCTATTGGCAGGTGGAACTAACCCCCAGAGCATGCAAGGCCTCAGCATTCTGCAGCAGGAAGGGGCTCTTTGAGTGGAATGTCATGCCGTTTGGGCTATGTAACGCCCCAGCAACGTTTCAACGTCTAATGGACCGCGTCCTTGCTGGCATGCAATGGGAGACCTGCTTAGTATACTTAGATGACATCATTACACTGGGAAAAGATGTACCAGAAATGCTGCAGCGGCTATCCCAGGTGTTTGACCGACTGCGCCAAGCCAAGTTGAAATTGAAACCAGCAAAGTGTTGCCTGTTCCAACGGCAAGTAGCCTACCTCGGGCACATCGTCTCCGAGCAGGGGGTCGCTACCGACTCACAGAAAGTCCAGAAAGTCAGAGAGTGGCCTACACCATCCGACGTCAGTGAGGTCCGCCAGTTTGTAGGCCTCGCGTCATACTACAGACGTTTGGTAAAAGACTTTGCTGCTGTCGCTCAACCTCTACATGCCCTGACCAAAAAGTATGCCCGTTTCCACTGGACACAGAAATGCCAGGAGGCATTTGATAAACTAAAGCCACTACTTACCACTGCACCTGTCCTTGGCTATCCCCTTGATACCGGGGACCTCATTCTAGACACAGATGCTTGTGACACTGGAATCGGAGCTGTCCTTTCTCAGATGCAGGACGGTGAGGAGCGTGTGCTGGCATATGGCAGTAGAAGACTCTCCCAGACTGAACAAAACTACTGTACCACACGGAGGGAGTTGCTAGCCGTGGTGGAATTCACATCACACTTCCGCCAGTACCTGCTGGGAAGATCTTTCACCGTCCGCACGGATCATAGTAGCCTCCGCTGGCTAATACGGATGAAGGAGCCTGAGGGACAGCTAGCCAGATGGCTTGAGAAGCTTGGTGAATACAACTTCAAGGTGATCCATCGCCCAGGACGGCAGCACTGCAATGCCGATGTTCTGTCTAGAAGGCCTTGTCGTCAGTTCTGCCCTTGCAAAGTGCCAGACCCGTTGTTGAACATGGAAAAGTCAAGACATCAGGCTGTGCAGTGTGACCTGGGCGGTAGTGTGACAGAAGGAACTACTGAAGCTCATCCCATAGAGTTGAGCTTAGTGGGGGTAGTGGACTCCCCATCCCCTGGAATGGGAAGCACAGGTGTGGAGGACTTAAGGTCTGATGGAAATTCACAAACTGAAGAAAGGATTCTTCTCACAGAGACTACAGAGGCGCAATTATTCCATGGTTGGACCATTGAGCAGCTGAGGGAGGCTCAGATAGCTGACCCTGATATCACTCCCATCAGGAAAGCGCTGGAACAGGGAACAGAACGTCCCTCATGGGCGGAGATCTCACCTCATAGCCCGGCCACCAAAACATATTGGAGTCAGTGGAAAAGACTGTATTTCAAAGAAGGTATTCTGGTGCGACGCTTCTATTGTGCAGAGGAAACCATATTCTACCCTCAGATAATACTACCTCGTATGTACCAGTCAGATGTCCTGAGACAAATGCATGATGGTCCTGTGGGGGGTCACTTTGGAGTGGATCGGACTCTCACCCGTCTGCAGACAAGATACTACTGGTATCGTATGAGAGAAGATGTCACGCTGTGGTGCCGCACATGCGCTAGCTGTGCTGCCAGAGCCAGGCCCTCTAAGACACCCCAGGCCCCCATGGGCACTGTCCGCGTTGGAGCACCTATGGAGCGAGTGGCTCTGGATATAATGGGCCCCCCCAACGAGACTGATCGTCATAGTCGCTATGTGTTAGTAGTTCAAGACTACTTCAGCAAATGGGTGGAAGCCTATCCCCTACCAGATGAGCAGGCTGTAACTGTCGCTGAAGTATTCACCTCTGAATGGGTATGTCGTTTTGGAGCACCTCAGACTTTGCACAGTGACAAGGGCACCAATTTTGAATCACAAGTGTTTCAGAAAATGTGTGAACTACTTGGAATAGACAAGACGCGCACCACTTCTTTCAGGCCACAGTCTGATGGGCAGGTTGAACGTTTCAATGCCACTCTGCAAAATATCTTAGCCACAACAGCTGAACGCTGCCACTGGGATTGGGATATCATGATTCCCTATGCTGTAATGGCCTATAGGGCAACAAAGCACAGCTCCACTGGGTTTACCCCCAACATGATGTTGTTTGGGCGGGAAGTGACTGAGCCAATTGACCTGGTGGCTGGTCTGCCACCCGGCCATGAAAGTGCCCAGACTCCTCCACAGTATGTCACTCAGCTCCGTGAAAGGCTGGAGCTTGCTCACCAGATCGCCAGAGATGCCCTAGGTCAGTCTGTGGAACGGGCCAAAAAGCAATATGACAAGAACGTTTGCCGCACTCTGTACCACACAGGTGATGCTGTCTGGCACCTAGTAAAAGGCACCAAGAGAGTAAGAGATAAGGTGAGGAAATTCTTGCCATCATACGAGGGGCTATACTTTGTCCTAGGCCAACTGGACGACTTGGTGTACCGCATCAAAAAGGGGCCTAAGGCAAAAGTCAAAGTAGTGCACCATGACAAACTCAAACCATACCACTCCCGTACCCTGTTGGATAATGTCTGGGTCATCGAACAAGCACAAGTCTGGAACCCTGCTGAGGTTCTACCACCCATTCCAGATACCAGCCTCATCGACTCTGACCTGTTCCTGGCTAATCTGTTCCCGGATACGGCGGCGGGGAGTGATAGCGGACAGGAAGCAGAGTCATCTACAGACATTCCCTTGAGCCCTGTTGCTTTCCCCTCTTCGCCACACACAGCCCAAGTCTCCTCGAGTACAGAGGAGGTTCATGCTAGTGGGGGTAGTGCAGTGCAACATACTCAAAAAGCAACGGTTATGGACTCCACTCAGTGCCAAACATCCAGGGGCAGGTCTAGCAGGACCAGGAGACCCCCAGATAAATATGGAGAGTGGGTGACTTACTAAGAAAAAAAGGTTATATTACTCCTGTTTAAAGAAAAAAATAGTTCAAAGGAGTTTGTTGTTTGAAAGACTTTGTATTGTTTTGGTTAAAGAAAAAAACTTGAGGCACTGTGGCATCATGAGTAAATTTACTTTGGTGGTGATCTTGTTTACGGTGAGAAAAGTGAGACCATACAATTATTTTGGGGTGAACAGGTGAAGCAGGTGTTTTACTCAGTTAGAAGCTAGAGAGGATACTGGGAGGTTGCCTTTAATATTGAGTTAGAGCTGTGGTTATATTGGGGCTGTATTCGTTGCGTTGTAGGTGTGTTTCATGCTTCTTTTTCAGAGTGTGTTGGAACCTCAGAAGCACTGAAAGGAGGTGGACTGTTTAAACTCCTAACACTGCACTACCTTCCACAATTTCACCCTGTTCTCAAGAGAAACAACTATCTTAAGGATTATAATGGACTGTTTCTTATGGACTGTTACTCCGTCAAGGGGAGATGTTCTTGGGCATTGTGACCCTAAAGGACTCCAGAGACTCAAGGGGTGTTCAAAAGAAAAAGAAAAAAGTCTATGTAATCTGTTTAGGATATTTTGTGTGTAGTCATAGGGGTGCTGGAATGTTATTATATTTAATTGTTAATTGCCATCCAGAGTGGGGGTAGTGTTATAAGATTATGGTCTGTTCCTTTAAGAGGGAGGCACCCACGCATACAGGTCAGCTACGCAAGGAGCGAATCTGTGATGAGACAGACTGTGTGTACACAGGAAGAACAACATAAGCAGGTAGCTTGTTGTGAGATATGTAACGTTAGTCAACAGCATGATATGAAGAATACAATGGAAATAAATGCACAGTCCTGAAGATAACGGTTTCCAGTGGTTTATTGTCACCACCACACATCAAGAGGGATTTACCCCGAAGTCCGGACAGTACGTTAAAACAATACGTGACTGTACATGACCACTTCGGCCCTAGAGTGAAGATAACACTCTCCTGTACTCTTACTAAGGTTCGAGTTAACACAAAAAAAGGTAACAATAGCTTAGTAAGAAGGGTGGATTCAGGGAACCAATGTGTTTTGGTCGTAAAAAAGCCTTCATTAGGTTTCCTCTATCTAATAAATGCCCAAAAGATCTGATGCGTGACGTGGCAAATTCAGAGCTGTGCGCCGAAGAGGAATTGTTCAGAAAAGTTACAGTAGAAGATTACATTACTGTCAATTTACACAAGCCGGTCGGAGAGTTTCTTTCAACACAGCACACATGCATTTTTCAGAAAGGTCAGCATCGCAGCGCCAATGGGAGCCATTTTTGGGGTTCACTGCCTTGCTCAAGTGTACTGTGGCAGAGCCGACGGGCCCCATAGACTTAGTCAGAGCTGCAATACATTATCCTACCTCCACCCTGCCTTCCCCAATGTTCTAATTATGTCCCCGTAGGAAGGCAAGAAGAGTGGTCTGGGCAACCAGCGGTTTGAGTTATAATGGTTGAATTTTGCTCTACTGTGTAACAGAAAGAACTGCCACAGACCAGCAGCTGTGGTTTAGTTTCAGGCATTCTCACTCCCATCACATACTACCTAGTATTCTTACAAAATGTAACCAAGGCACATACATTTTTCAAATATCCTCACCAGGCGCCTCGAGCTTTATCGATTGAAATCCAAGACGTGCATCATTCTAATTGATTTGCTGGGCTCCCTGCTGCTTGCTGGGCTAGTGACGATGCTTAGGGGGAAGATATATTGTATCTTTATCACGCAAGTATCTCCAATTCTCCCCTCAAATATATTACAGCTCCCTGACAGTGAGTGTCTGGTTGGAGTTTAACATTCATTAAATATAAAGCAGTGCCATCCATAAATAATGGTGATTCCAAGTAAACAGAGAGCCTAGCAAAAAAACAGGCCCCGCCATCCATAAATAATGGCGTTTCCCCAAGTCAACAGAGAGAGTTCCCGCACGACACACTGTACGACAACCAGTAAACTACTGACAAACAAAATCCAAATTAGCATCAATCTCTAAGGCGGCCACCGCCGAGCTTCAGGTGTCTCTGCAAGACCTGCGTGGTGGAACTCCTAGGGTGAAGTGACGCCTGAGGAAGCTCAGACAACAGTATGGGAAGAGAGTGCACGCTTTGCCGCGCAGCTTGATTATGATTGAATGAAGCCGAGCGTGAACTTTAATTACTGCTTACACCCTGGCTGTTTGTGGCTACGAATTGAAACGGCTTAGTACACACACAAAGGCCGAGGAGATACAACACTGTGCAGCCTTTTAGCGACTGCAGTGTGGTTAATTTTAAGACACACAGCGATGAAGGGGGGGGGGGGGGGGGTTGAGGCATCTTAAAACTTCCCCAATCATTAGTTTAATGTAACTAATGTCAGCTACTGTATTTCCACCACACGCCTTACGCTTAAGGTCCCCAGAGTTGGGGCATTGAATTAGGAAAATCGGTTTTTAGTTTCTGTGCCCACGACCAGTATTAGTGCAATTGTATTACTTATAACAAGTAAAGTAAGGCTTTCAAATGTCCAAAATACTGATCCAAGTACGGCTGCTTTACCGCGTTGCCAGCTGAATGCAATGTTTTTTTTTGTCCTCCTATCGATTACCTTTAGGTAGGTGGCGTGTCGACGTGGGCTGGCAGGTGAGAGCAAGGTCACGTCAGCTAGCCAAAAAAGCAGTGGAGGGTGAGGTAGAGAGGTAACCTTATGCATTCAATAATAATAATAATAATGCAGGACCTGCTCAGAGGTCTTTAATTGGCATGCGATTATCCTCAACACACACACACACACACACCGGAACACACACGCATGCATTGTCTCTGTAGGATCGCCGATGCGATTCGTCTCTGCGATTAACCCATCCCGTCGTCCTTCCCCCCCCAAGGGCAGCCGGGAGCAGACAAGCGTCAACGTGAGCCGCGCCCAGGGACCAATCCAAGTGCTCATGTCCGTCTTCGTCAAGGACGCCACAGCGTTAGCGATCTGTTGTTGTGCATGTTTTTCCATTGGGTTTATCTTATCGAGGGGGGAAACCCTTGCGAGCACGGGGAGAACATGCAAACTCCACACAGAAAGGCCTGGGAGATACCCCACCTGGGTACCTGGCATCATGGAAACCTGGTCCCCAAGCGGGAATCGAACCCTGAACCTTCTTGCTGTGAGGCGACAGTGTTAACCACTACACCACCGTGCCGCTTTATATAGCTGTCTGTTGTAAAATGTTGGGGGAGCAAAAGGTTGGCAACATCTAATTTGATGAAGCATCTGACACGGTAGAACGACAATGTGGAACTTGACGCATAAAAAACCTGCCGCTGACAGGGAAGCCTTGCCAGAGGATGTACTCCGGCAAAACAATAGAAACTGTATCTAAGACCGGGCCAAACACCACCTGTGAGTGGATACGGTCTGGAAGCTAATTTGAAGGTGTAATACGTAATACGTAACTAATTACACTTCCTGAGTAAGTTGCCCAACACTTCCCAGACACACAGAATGTTTTGCAAAGCTCTTTACAACTAAATACTTTAGTATCCATTGGTCAGTTTACATATATAATAATGCTCATCTATTTCACCGGTAGTCTGTAGTTGTTTTAATCAATTTAAATAGTTTAATTGATTTCCTTTTATGTTTCTATTATTGTTTTTGTATTACCAAAAGACTATACCTCTCTACGTCATTGTAAATGAGAGCTTGCTCTCAATGATCTTTCGAGATTAAATAAAGATTGAATCAATTGTCTGTTTTGAACTTTGAACGTTGATCAAACAAACAATCTGTAAATGTATGTGATAAGTCAATACAAATCCTTTGGGGTGTTATACAAACTATGAGTGGACATAATACATACTGTCTTAAAATAATGAGGTTTTAAAATGTTACTCTCTGAAAACCTGCTATGATTTAATTGTCACGAGGATAACAGCTAAAATAAATCAGGCCTTCAAAGGCAGCCATGTATTATTTCTAGTTGTCAGTTTGTTTGGTCTTAGATTGGTCTTAGTTTGGTCTCGTTATTGTAATCATGTTTTTCCATGCTGAATGAGTTACATCCTGAAAAATACTACTAATAATAATAACTTTATTTGTATAGCACCTTTCATACAGAAATTGCAGCTCAAAGTGCTTCACAGCAGTAACATAGCATACAATGAGCAATGCATAAAGTGCAAACATATAAAACAGACATGTAAAACGAGCATAAAAAATATAGCAGCAAATTGGATAGGGTATTTAGGGTAAGGCAAATCACAGTTTTCCACATTAGGACCTAACAACCCAATAGGCCTCTTCGTTTACGTTTTGATTCATAATCACATCTCTGGTTGGCATTAAATCTAAAGAGGTCCTTCTGCATAATTCCATGAGGGAGAATTCGCCTCCAAGATTTGATAAAAGACAATGTTGCGATGATTGCCATCGCTATGGTGACAGAACGTGCATGTGACATGCCGCCTGCACTGTAATGATCTGCAAGCTGATAGGGTTGTATATTACTTTTGAGACAAGGTTCTACAACAGTTAACCATTAAAGTACACCGCTTATTTGCAACCACCCATCCAGCACATGCTAGCAGTAACATACATATTTCAGATCCTGGTAGAGAGAAAAAAAGCTAATAAAGAATAAGTCTCTCCATTGAACAAAGTGATTATATATTCAGGAAGTCAGTGAAATGATAGCTATACCAGTGAACTTCCTGTATAAAATACTGGAATGTTTCAATCACCAATCAATATAGGCAGGCAGGCTGGACACACATTGTTCAGAGGCCATCTTGACCACATTTTACGTATGAAATAAATGGGAGAATGGGGATTAACACACATTTTAAAAGGACTATAGGCTACAACCGCAGGATACATTTTCTTCACGAGAGTCAAACCATATTTTTTTTTATGAGCGTCTCAACCTGCCAAATAACTGCATGTGGACTAACAATGGGGTTGTTAGTCCACATTTACTGTGCTAATTAAAAAATCATTAGCACAGTAAAAGGTCCTGTGTTCCCATGTGTTCTGTAATTTCCTTTGACTTAAGATGGGGGTCCTGATTCTGTGTATGTTGCACCTGGTGTGATTTGCTGGGGGGGGGGGGGATTCCCTTACCTCTGCTATTCACATACCTCTGGTCGTTCATTTGTATCCCTTCTTACATTCATTCTTACATTGAATTAAATACATTCATTCATCAAAATCGTCAGCATCCTACACACACTAGCATCTCCCTACTTGCCAGTGGCTCCTCTCACTGGGACAGAGAGACATAACTGCCAGCTACTGTGAGCTGTGTTGCTGTGCACAGTTTGAGTAACTACAGCCCAGCACTGTCAGATTCACTGGCCTCTGCTCTACAGCCGGAGAGGCTGCTCTCACTCATCACTGGTCCGTGAATGTAGCACACTCTCAGGGGCTCTTTCAGAAATAAGCATTTCATATAAAGTATTCTGTATTTTGTTGTGACAGATATAATAAACAAACTTGAAACTTGAAACTTGAACAGACCATAGAACGTGATTACGATGAATTGAAAATGGGGGACCCTGATGTAAACAAGACGAAAGTCTTTCTCTGGTCTGCATCATTGAGCCGTACTGTATTGTATTGTACCCATTCTGCAATCTGTTAATAAAGTTTTCAATCAATCAATCAATCAATCAAAGCAGTGTGGATCTCGTGGACACCCAGATTCAAGTCAAAGTGAATTTATTTCTGACATGCCAATAGTTTTATGAACATCATCTTCATCATCAGAAGGCTCTAAGCACCACGGTCCAGCAAGGGATATACAAAAGGCCTATATGGTGCTGAAAGCTTTGTCTGGACTTGGGAGCAGTACGCGCCCAGTACAAACTATGAAGACATCATTTCTATCGGCCTACAATTAATTTTCTGTTCTTCAGTGTTTCCGCTGCTTAGCCATTTGGCCTATTTTGACCTACTTAGCCTTCATTAACAAATTAATCGAAATGCTTGTAAAGCATCATCATACAGGATATCATACAGGTCTCCTTCACACACAGTGCATGCATATCAACGCATTACACGCTACTGAAGATTACATACAAATAGTAGCATGGGAACATTTTATGCAGCCTTAGCCTCCATTCTTAGGATGTGTTTTTAATTATTTGCCAATTTCACAATGACTCACATCATCCAACAAACCCCCTTGCATTTGTATTTACAAAGTGTGTGTTCTGCTCTGTGAATTGTCAATTATTTAGCTCAAGGTAAATCCCTGATCAAAGCTCAAGCTTTGAATGGTGTTGTTGTTATTTATTTATTTATATTAAAAGATACTTGTTGTGCCCTTGATGACATGCCTATAAATACTTATACTATGGGATTATGTGACGGATCATACTGGTCTGCGTTGTGTTTGATGTTAAATGAGAATGTCCCGAGGGGGAGTCGAACAGGGGGCTCCTGCGTCCGCGGGCAACGACACAGGCCGCTGCACTAAGAAGTGACTTCACTCCTAACTACCGTACCTATGCGTCTGTTAACCCTGTTATGGGGAAGTGAGTTTAATTTACCAGCCCGCACTGCCACAGTCACTCGTCAACACACCTGTTTCCGTGACTGTGGACATACCCACAGGCTTCCCCGTTACAATTACACACTACAAATGTATTACGTGGCCCATAATGACCCAAAGAACAGCATTGCTAATTTCAACATACCCATGCCCCTCCAGGTATTGACAATGCTGATGCTACCTATACCCTACCACATGGCCCCTAATGGCCACCACAAGCCAACGTGTAGAATAGATAGATAGGCAGCAAGAGCCAGCATATCACCAGGGTTATCAAGTGGGCACCTCCCTTCACTGGTGTTTCATCAAGATAGGCCCACGACACCTTGGGAAAGCTTGCTAGTTAGTCCCAGTGTACGAGAACCACCACCCTCCATGCTAGCTGGTATTGTCCATGATACACACATGCAAAACGTCCTTGTGTTATCACATATAACAAAATAGAACAATTCCTGATAACAATATCACATGTGAAACAGCAACAACATAGAAGAAAAGGTAAATGATTCAATTCAATGATTCTTCCGACATCTCGTTTGTAAACTCTGCCAATGAATCCCCAACTCTCGCAACAATGATAACGTCGATCATGCTTGTTGTGAAGGATCAGATTAAACCGAATATATATATTTATTTATGGATATATATTGAATAGTATTTGTATATCGTTTGATATCCCTTGTATATTCCTTGTACATATACACGGAATATTCCTTTAGTCTACTATTATTATATTATTATATATATATATATATATATATATATATATATATATATATATATATATATATATATATATATATATATATATATATATATATATATATATATATATATATATATTATTATTATAGCCCATAATAGTTCATTCTCTTATTGGACAAGAACCTGGCGCCAGGAGACACGCCAGGAGACAAGCCCCTTGGAGCCAAGTTCAATGGTACCGACGAGACATGCCCTGACTAGCCCCGGCTCTGCGCAGGAATACGGCTACCGAAAAGAGAGTGGCCCTATTTGTTCACCGTGCATATAAATATGGCGCAAGAAATGTAGACGTCCTCTTATCCCTTCGTCCTTTACCCAACTAAGTAACAGAACGTGAAGCCTCACCCCACGATACCGCGTGCGGTGTAGTATGGCCTGTTTGGCCTTAGAATAGCATCGAGACCTCGTGCGAATTAATAGCTGAATTGCCAGAGTTTGGCACCGTATTTCTATTAAGTAATAATAGTCTATTATGTATGGTGCATCGTGCGGTTAGAGTTCTAAAGTGAGCAGCACCCCCATCGCTTCCTCGTGTTATCTAGAGTCTTAACCAGGTTGGGCAGACCACACGTGGTGCTTTCATCCGAGGAGTTCTAGGCGAGGACCGAGTGGACCTGTACATTGGATTACCTACCCGACGACTGCTGAGCCCTATGCGGCATGGAATATATATTTGCTTTGGTACTTTGATTTGTGGAGCGGATAATCGCCAACACCGGTGAGTGTTGGATCTACCCCGAAAGGAGTCAAGGTGAGACGGCGCTCAGACCAGACTGAGGTCGCCTCGCTTCTTCTTCACTGTGGAGCTACAGCTACAGCTACAGCCTACAAGAGAGCCAAGGTGTATTCATCTGTGGATCAAGATTCTACTGCACTGTCTTCTGTACGTGAAGTCTCCCTAGAAATCGTTGACCAGACGGGATACTGCCGACGGCTCTCCTACCCCCCCTACCGGCTTACAACCGGGAGGACCCCTACAGTATATCCAGCTATAATCATTAAGTGCCATCGTTATAATTCCCTAAGAGCCAGGTTGTATACTTGCTTCCTGCGTAACCAGAGATTGGACATTCAGCGTTGATTTGCCTACGAGTACTCATTTGCCTTACAAGTGCATTCAAATCATAAATGTAATGGTGAATATTATATGTACCTTTTGCTATATATTAAATATTTGATTATTACCTTTGTGTGGACCTGGTTTCATGGTGGGAAAGTGTTCATCATATTTAGATATCGTGTACTGTATGGCCAGTAGTTAAAGTACATAAAGCGGTAGTGGTTTAATGATACCATACTTATCAATACAGTCAGGGAATTGTACCCCTCAGTTACAATGCTATAATTCCTCTGCATCCTACTTCTACCGGAAGCTTAGCTTTCCATTCTCACTGTTCAGTTTCTGCTGCCAAACCTGCACATCTAAGCGTTTTCCTTTCATAAGCCTCCTCCACTGAATCCTCCCAGGACACGGCCAATTCTATATACCGGTACTATTTGCTGACTCGCAGACCATAAGACTAGGCCAGGCCTCAAGTTATAGTGCTAACTAGCTCTCGTAGAACAACACGTTTTCCTCGCAGATCTACCTACATATCCCAATCATTAGCTCCCTTTAGGTGGCCTGACTCATGCCTACCTAAAAGCCTACCTCCACCCCTCACGGACAAATTGAATGGCTGCACTTTCTACCCGATTACGTCCTGAATTTACCTGTATTCAACTCCTGCTGCTAAGCTTTTCAAAACATGGTCTATAGTCTTACAGCCTGACAGAATATGCCTCAAAGTTGCTGTCTCTGATTACATAAAATGGTCCTTCATGCTCCACAGGTCCCTCCAGCTGCTTTGCTTCATACTGGTTTCCCTGAGCTGAGCCCCCCCCAGCCTTGTTATACCTTACCTACTATGTCTGTATACCTAGGAGCTCCCACTGCTTCCTGTACTGCCTGTATTGGGTTTAATTTCCTCCCTCGAGTTGGATCTTTGCTTTCTGATAGCAGCAACACTCCTCTGTTAGACTAGTTACTGGTAGCTGGAGAATACCTTCCCCATACAACACACACTACTAATACACAGAGGAACTCCTAGCCACTTCCTAATATAGAAATGAACCAACTTTGCAAGCCTTTCCCACCTTTGCTATTGCCTCTTCATACTGACAATAGCCCCATCAATTTAAAGAATAAACCAAACTGCAAACACCATAACTTCAACGTGCCTGAAAGCCATGAATTATCTATCCTTCCTCTCAATATCCTCCCCAAGCATCAAAGTACACTTGTATAAACCTGGTAGGGGACTCCTTTCGACCCTGAGGCTGAAGAACCCTTTGTGGTATATCAGTAAGACATATTTCTCTATTCTTTCCTGTATCTGAATCTGAGTCTTTTTGAAATACTCCTCTACCCTTTGCTTTGAACATAATACGTTATAATCATATTGTGAAGGAGAAGTTAGAAACCTAGAGGCTTATCGAGAACTTCCCCTGTTTTGTAAAATACAAAAATATACATGTTATAAAATACCAGAATACATTCAAAAGATACGTGTTAATACAAACATACATACACACAGTAGCCTACATACATGCATATACTGTATACTGCATACATAATAATACATACCCACCCACCCACCTGCCTACAAACCTACCCACCCACATAACCAAAATGCATATACATGTATGACCTATTTATCTATCTACTACTTTTTGGATATGAGCATTTCTTTGTAGTTTGCTTTAAAAATAAGCAGAAATGGAGATTTCCTCAGTATAGAATCAGCTGCAAGTATGCTGTTGGTTTCATGATGTCAGGTATGAGGATACTCGACCTTTCCACGACTGACTGACAGACAGACACTTCAGACTTAACCTTTCCACGACTGACTGACAGACAGACACTTCAGACTCGACCTTTCCACGACTGACTGACAGACAGACACTTCAGACTCGACCTTTCCACTACTGACTGACAGACAGACACTTCAGACTTAACCTTTCCACTACTGACTGACAGACAGACACTTCAGACTCAACCTCCTTTCCACTACTGACTGACAGACAGACACTTCAGACTCAACCTTTCCACGACTGACTGACAGACAGACACTTCAGACTCAACCTTTCCACGACTGACTGACAGACAGACACTTCAGACTCAACCTTTCCACGACTGACTGACAGACAGACACTTCAGACTCAACCTTTCCACTACTGACTGACAGACAGACACTTCAGACTCAACCTCCTTTCCACTACTGACTGACAGACAGACACTTCAGACCCAACATTTCCACTACGGACTGACAGACAGACACTTCAGACGTAACCTCTTTTCCACTACTGACTGACAGACAGACATTTCAGACTCAACCTCCTTTCCACTACTGACTGACAGACAGACACTTCAGACCCAACCTTTCCACTACTGACTGACAGACAGACATTTCAGACTCAACCTCCTTTCCACTACTGACTGACACTACATTTCAGACTCACCACATGATGACGTCTCATCGGACATGTCACCACAGTCGTCATCTCTGTCACAGCTCCAGGCGCGGGGTATGCATCGCCCATTCCGACAGGAGAACTGGTTGGGCTGGCAGGGCTGGGCTGAAACGGTGAAGAGACAGCCAACATAATTAAATAACACACACACACACACACAGACAGACAGACAGACAGACAGACAGACAGACAGACAGACAGACAGACAGACAGACAGACAGACAGACAGACAGACAGACAGACAGACAGACAGACAGACAGACAGACAGACAGACAGACAGACAGACAGACAGACAGACAGACAGACAGACAGACAGACAGACAGACAGACAGACAGACAGACAGACAGACAGACAGACAGACAGACAGACAGACAGACAGACAGACAGACAGACAGACAGACAGACAGACAGACAGACAGACAGACAGACAGACAGACAGACAGACAGACAGACACACACACAAAGGCATGACGTACACATCCTCTAATGACCACTACATCACAACGGTGTCAACATGTGACCGGTGCGCACACTCTCTGATCACACGTTACTGCTCCATCACATGTACAGTGAAACACAGAGGGTGGTTGCCTCAAGATAATTATGGATTTGTATTTATCCTCATGGGGAAAGCAGCAGCAGTGGAGGGAGATGAGGGGTACAGGCAGGAGAATAGGAGTGAAATATAAGAATAAAAACATAGTAATGAAAGAAATGTATGGGAAATGCTTAGAGTGGCTTCATGGGCCTTCGGTTTTATTAATTTATTTATCCACTTTTTCTCCTCTTTTTCTATTTTTCTCCCATCCCAATTCCAATGTGCCAATTCTTCCCTCTTGAACCTGTCTTGAACGTTGCTCGCATATGCCCCCCACTGGCCGGTTGTAGGGAGGATAGAAGCCTTGCATCACGTGTCCCCTCCGGTACACGAGGAGGCAGCCTGTCACATATTTTCACCTGCCAGCGCGGACTCTCATTGGCGACGTGTAACGTGTGGGAGGCTCACACTACCCCCGCCATTTCCTGCCTCTGCTGTGCAGGCGCCCTGACCGACCTGTAGGAGTCGCTGTCCACAACGTCCAGATTACCACCCATCGACTTCCACCCGCTGACTCTGCCAATTGAGTCAGTATGACGGCCGGCCCAAGCCGGAGGCAAAACAGACAGCCGGAGTCGAACCCGGTGTCCCTTGCGTTGGTGACGAGTGCAATGTCCGCTGCGCCACCCAGCCACTATTTAGAAATGTTTTTATTTGTCCTTCATTTATACAGATAAAACACATGAGAGCGAGATCTCTGTGTCGGCCTGTTTACAGTTAAAAACACAATGGACCAACAACAACAGTTCAGACAAAAATGCAAAGGTGTTTACAAGAGAGCATGTTATCAAACCAAATGACTGATTCCTGATTCTACAATTTCAATTTGAGAACCCTGAATTATATGGTTATGCCATATTATTTATATATAATGTAAATACAAGTGGACCCAGAACGATTACTTCTCTGGGATTCGCTCGTAGCTAAGAGCAGGATTTACGAGCATGGAAGAGCAGTCGTAAGTCGGACAAGCTGTGTTCTTAAATTAATTCATTTAGGAGACATCATGGTGATTGTGTTCACGTTGATTCTACAGACATCTTCTGAATTCAATAATTATAATAATAATAAATATGATATATTTGTATCATTCAAAATGACATTTTACATTTATAGTCATGCCTCAACAAGGCATTGTGATGTCCGAAAATAAATAAAAGCCATACAAAAACTGCAAATGACTGAATAAATACATAAATAAGAACAAAACTCAAGCACACGGATATACTGTAGCTATAGTAGAATAGAATGGACATATCTACATTTTGCTTTCAGCACACCCCATTCCTTTCATGTAGGCTATAATATTTAATAATATATATATTATAAATCTAGAGTTTATTAGCAACGACGCACTAACTAACTGTATTGTAGGCCTACTGTATAATGACAATACATTTGAATCTAATCATCTCATCAGTCGCAAATCGCTTCTGCGCTACCTGTTGAATATGGGGGTCAGCACAACCCAGATGCAATGCTGAGCCTCTCCCTTCCGGTATAAGGAGCTGTTGAATCAGTTTGCACACGGTCCTTCATGCCCTTATAAGGAGCTGGTGGGGCATTTCTGTATGCAAATGCAGGTGTACAAGAACGCGCTTTCAGTTTAAGAATGAGTGACGTTCTTCATTCAGTTGTGATTATTATGGCAACTTACGAGCACCTCTCCACGTGTTCAGAAATCCGGAGGAGGACTATCGTAAGTTTACTCTTACAAACTTCTTACACGGTTATTTATGAGGAAACTAGTGAATGAGGTCCATTGTTTTGATACCATCAGTAACAAACAGCTTTAGTTCTCCTTGAGAGATTATTATAAAACCAGTTGACAGAAAGCTCATCCAGGCCAATGGAAGATAGCTTATTTATTAAAATATTATGGTCAACAGTGGCTTTTGATAAATCAATAAAAGGTGCAGCAGCACATTGCTGACAGCTACAGAATGTTGACACGCATGGACAGCGCATGAGTGATCTCTCCGGCGGCATGTAATAATCATGTCAATCCAGCGACAGGGAGACATTCATCATCACCAAGCTTAACGCTCATTGATTGAACCTCTAAGGGTAAAAACTCTAGAGAGTACTGCAATCGCCAACCTCCTATACAGGAGACACTAGGAGGCTCTCCGCTTTACTTGTAAGCAGAGACGTTGCCTTTTGTAGGCGCTGAACCTCTTTGATGCTGGAGTGGGGCTTTCATAGGACGAGATTGATCGCGCCGCTCTGAAGCATCTCCAGCGCCGCAAGACAACAAGTGTGGTTGTTTGACTACATGGGATGCCTCTGTTCTGAGCCTTTGATCTGTCAGACTCATCTGCAGTTGAGGAATTTGAGCAAAAGCTGGTGCAGAGTTCAGTTTTCCATCCGTTATTGTGTGAAGGCCTGAGACATTTTACCTTTTACATTTTATTCATTTTAAACGCCTGAAGAAGAAACGGTCCTTCTCGCACAAACAAACAGCCATTGATATCTGCCTTGGATTCTGCTCCAGTATGACTCTCATCAAGAATCAATGTATTATATCAATAGAACCATAGAAGACATTCGGCCAAGAATACTCGACCCAAATCTTTGTTCCTGAATTTCCCTCAGAAATGATCTATATTCTTAAAAGTTACAGTAAGATCCTGAGGCGATTACCCAACGGGACCTTATCAGAAGGTAAACATACAAACCGGAACCTTGCACTGCTGCGGTCAGGCAAGCGCTACCGGAGTCTCGTGGCCGGCACAGAGACACTCAAAAGAAGCTTCTATCCCCAGGCTGCTCAATATGGACTCAATGAGGCATTCATCCATTCTAACATTCATTGCACACTACATCCACATGCAAACATTCACTTCAAACATTCACTTTAAACACCATAAAGACATTTTAAACATTACATTTGATCTATTCTCATATCATATCTATCTTTTTTTATCAACACATTTGCACTACATATTCTACCTCGTTTTAGAATTGTTCCTTTTGTACATTAAATGTAAAATGTTCTAGTTTTGTATAATGTTGTATATTGTTTGGTATTTTACTCGTTTACTCTTTTACTGTATGAAGCTCAGGAGGGTCATACGGAACCAAGCATTTCACTATAATGTACTTATATGTAACAAATAAAACTAAACTTGAACTTACCTGAGCAGGTTACGTTGGATTCATCCTCATTGTTGCCACAGTCATTTGTCCCGTCACAGAGCCACCGTTTGGGAATACAACGGTTGTTGTTGCACTTGAACTGGTTTATGGGGCAGGTATGGTTGTCTGTTAAGATAAGATAAGATAAGATAATATATTCCTTTATTGATCCCCTTGGGGAAATTCAGGCATGTAATACAGGTAGTAAAAACAACACAAGCAGTGTAAACAAATAAGTCAATATAATTTACTATTTAACTAACTGAAATATACAGTATTCACAGTGTCACATAAGGTGCAGTATGCATAAGGTAGTGTTATAATTTACTATCTAACTAACTGAAATATACAGTATTCACAGTATCACAGTATTCACATATGGTGCAGTATTCACATAAGGTGCAGTATGCATAAGGTGGTGTTATTGTCCTCCTTGGGTTCCTATTAGTTCTAGTTGGATGGCTGGCCGCCGTCCCTGCCCATTGAGACTGTCCGAGGCGGTTAGTTGAGTGTCGGGGGGGAATGAGTCTGTGGCTGAACGTGCTTCTCATATTGACTAGCTCATCGTAGAGGGGGTGGGAGGGATTCTCCAGGATAGCAGCCAGCTTCCTTCTCATCCCCCTCTCTGCCATCACCTCTAGTCTGACCAGCTCGACTCCCACTTGGGGGGGGGGGGGGGGGGGGGGGGGGGGTACACTTGTTTACAGATTTACTCTGGATTTCATCTCTCCGCTTCTATTTCCTGAACTTCACAGTCAACTCATCTCACATTGCCTTTGCCAGACCCCCAAGGCTAGCTGGGCTACGTCCAGACTCTCTCTCTCCCAGAGAAAGGGTGAGAGTGTTGCAAAAGGTGAAAGATTCTGATGAGTTTGCACTGACACACAGCCAACAGAGTGGGCCCGGTGAGGCTCACTGGTGTAACTGACAAGACATTGTTCTAGTTTGATGTTTCTCCCCCCTCTGGCTCAGCAAGTCAGACCGTTTGAGTGAAGTAGAAAACCCACACTCACAAAACGTGTTTAAATGCTTCTTTTAATCATTTATTTTAATGAAAAAAGCATTTAGATCTGATGTCGCAACCCATATTTGACCTGAATATATGCATCTATCTCCCCGTAGCGGGATTATGTCTGCATTGCATTTACTTTCCCTTTTTCTCCATATGTTATACGTTATCATCACTGACACTTATAGTCTGCATATATATTGTGGCCAGATCGTGTCAATACTAGAATTCCAATCACGACGCGTGAGCCTGACCACAATGTGTAGCGAAATCACATTTTGTAGAGCATCGACTCCTGTCACTTAATGACGCCTCCTGGTGTGATTGGGTAATGAAAAACAGATTGGAAACTACAAGTGTAATCATAGCCACAGATTAGAGATACGGCAGAGACAGAACTCTTCTCTTTCATCTCTGGCTATCAGAGACAATAGTAACTCTTCACCAACTCCTGTCTCGTTAGTGGCGATGAATGTTGTTAACACACACAGGTACAACCTCTCTCTCTCTTTCCCTCCCTCTCTCTCCCCCTCCCTCTCCCCTCTATCTTTCTCGCTCTCCCTCTCTCCCCCATCTCTCTATCTCTTCCTCTCACTCTCTATGTCCCTTCCTCTCTCTATCCCTATCGCTCTATACATCCCTCTCGCTCTCCCCTCCCTCTATATATCCCTCCCTATCTCTCCCTCCATATATCTCTCTCAATGTCCTTCTCTCTCACCATCTCTCTCTCCTTCCCTATATCTCTCTCTATCTCTCTCTCTCTAGCTCTCTCTCTCTCTATCTCTCTGTATCTCTCTCTACAGTATCTCTCTATCTTTCTCTCTCTCTCTCTCTCTCTCTCTCTCTCTCTCTCTCTCTCTCTCTCTCTCTCTCTCTCTCTCTCTCTCCTCTCTCTCTCCTCTCTCCGCTCTCTCTATCTATCTATCTCTTCTATCTATCTATCTATCTATCATCTATCTATCTATCTATCTATCTATCTATCTATCTATCTATCTATCTATCTATCTATCTATCTATCTATCTATCTATCTATCTATCTATCTATCTATCTATCTATCTATCTATCTATCTATCTATCTATCTATCTATCTATCTATCTATCTATCTATCTATCTATCTATCTATCTATCTATCTATCTATCTATCTATCTATCTATCTATCTATCTATCTATCTATCTATCTATTATCTATCTATCTATCTATCTATCTATCTATCTATCTATCTATCTATATCTATCTTATCTCGCTCTCTCTCTCTCTCTCTCCCTCCCTCTATATCTCCCTCCATCTATCTCCTTCCATCTCTCTCCCTCCATATACTCTCTCAATGTCCTTCTCTCTCACCCTCTCTCTCTCATTCCCTATCTCTCTCTCTCTATCTCTATCTATCTAGCTCTCTCTCTATCTATCTCTCTGTCTCTCTCTCTATCTATATCTCTCGCTCTCTCTCTCGCTCTCTCTCTCGCTCTCTCCCTCCCTCTCTATCCCCCTCTCTATCTATCTCTCTCTCTCTCTCTCTCTCTCTCTCTCTCTCTCTCTCTCTCTCTCTCTCTCTCTCTCTCTCTCTCTCTCTCTCTCTCTCTCTCTCTCTCTCTCTCTCTCTCTCTCTCTCTCTCTCTCTCTCTCTCTCTCTCTCTCTCTCTCTCTCTCTCTCTCTCTCTCTCTCTCTCTCTCTCTCTCTCTCTCTCTCTCTCTCTCTCTATCTCTCTCTCTCCTCTCTCTCTCTCTGGGGGACAGTTGTTTTGAGTGTTTACTAACTCCGACTGGTCTGTCCTTGGGCAACAGGACTAGCCATGAATTAGGCTGAAATATCCACTAGTTATTCCCCCCACACAGCTGGCCCCCGTAATCATCGGCTTTTAGAGTCAAATGTTATCCTAATAAAAATCTGAAGCCGCCCTACTCAATAAAACAAACCTAGTTTGGTTGGGAGATCGTTAAAGTGTATGATGTCCCAGCGGAGCGTAATAATTGATTTTTCAATTCTGATAATTTCGGTGGCGGAGGATTGCATTATAGTATTTTTTCGTCCTGAAAAATGAGTCGCCATCCAAGCGTCTAACGTGGTGTTTATCTTATCGATCCTCTTTTCAAAGAGGGGAGCGTGGCGGTGGAGGAGGGATATTACTCACCGCACCGGTAGCATATCTAGCGAGATAAAAGGTGCCACGGGGTATCAACTTGCGTGTGCATCATACATTTTGGCCACTTATCAGACACACTCATCCTGAGCACTTTACCAAAACTGTAACGCTAACAAAAAGAATGCGCAGCATGTGGTGAATGACATGTGTGTGTGTGTGTGTGTGTGTGAGAGTGTGTGTGTGTGTGTCTGCATGTATATGTGTGTGTATGTGTGTGTGCGTGTATGTGTATGTGTGTGGGTGTGCATACAGTATGTGTATGTGTTTGTGTGTATATGTATGTGTGTATATGTGTACAGTATGTGTTTGTGTATGTCAGTGTGTGTACGTGTGTGTGTGTGTGTATATGTATGTGTGTATATGTGTACAGTATGTGTATGTCTGTGTGTGTATGTGTATGTATGTATGTGGGTGTGGGTGTGTGGGTGTGCATAACTGCATACAGTATGTGTATGTGTATAACTGTGTGTGTGTGTGTGTGTGTGTGTGTGTGCATGTGTGCGTATGTGCATGTGTGTGTGTGTGTGTGTGTGTGTGTGTGTGTGTGTGTGCGTGTGCATGTGTGTGTGTGGGCATGCAGACTGATGGTCAGATACACACAGCAGTTGTGTGGCTCCTCGTCGCTGGCGTCCAGACAGTCGTCGTCTCCGTCACACTTCCAGGAGCCGCGGATGCACTGCTGGTTCTGACACTGGAACTCATCGCTCGCACACCTCAGCGGCGCCGGCGCTCCAGCCGACACTTCTGGAGGGGAAACAGGTACGCGAGGCAAACCCACCGGAGAACTTGAAAAGGTCACAGTTTTCACAGGTTTCTAAGCATTTGCCGTATTAGACAGGGTAAATTTTCAGGAAATCATAACCCTGAAGGCATTTCCTGCAAACACTGAATATCAAAAAGCAGGGTAGCCGGACCAGCACTCACAGGTTCAATGTTTTTTTAATGGCAGCCTGAATAAAAAGCTAGCCATTTCACTGAAGAAGGACATTGTCCGAAACATGTCTGCTTTTTATTCAGGCTGCCATTAAAAAAACATTGAACCTGTGAGTGCTGGTCCGGCTACCCTGCTTTTTGATATACTGAACTTTGTGGGATTACAGCACCCAGTGTGAGAACTTGTGAGCGCGGTCTAACTTGACTATACTGCAAACACTGAAGAAATGTCATTTTTGTATCCTCGCCTATACAAAGATTACAGTTAGACAGTCGAAAACACCCTGTTACTCTCATGGTTGCACCCCAGCTATATTCCTACTTTCTTCCTCCATAGGTGCAGATGTTCTGTGCAAAGTTTCATGTCAGTAGAATAAAAAATGTGGGTTTAGCACCTGTTTTTGTGGAGAGGGGGCCTGGTGCTGGTGGCCATGTTGGATTTCTCAATTTTGAGGCCTTATTTGACATTTTTGAGCTTGGTATACAGCATATTTGGATTCAGCACCCCTTAATACCCCTAGAAATGTTGTGTACCAAAAATAAACACGAAATGCCTTCAGCACTTTATACAAGCACATATTCTGAAATTCTGCCTAGTCTATATCACCTCATAGAAAGGCGTGAGAAATTCAATACATTTTATTATGGTATTGAGCGAATTGCTTCAAATACTATGGAGTAACGAAAAAATGCTGTGGTGTGTAAATTCCAATACCTAAGTAGTTCATATCATCAGTGTCAGGGAGCCAATAATAGTAAGGTAGTTTGTTTCAAGATACAAGAAACATACATGATGATGAATTGTAAAGGGGGGACCCTGATGTAAACAAGACGAAAGTCTTTCTCTGGTCTGCATCCCCTTAACAATTGTGTGTATTGAGCTGTACTGTATTGTACCCATTGTGCAATTTGTTAATACAATTTTAAAGCAATCAATCAATTAAACTGTATCACATTTCTTCTGTTCAACCACCATCAAAAACGATCCAAAATGTAAACAACGCCTCCGATTGGCATCGAGTCCCAGGTATCGAATCCCAGGTATCGGTGCCCAGCCCTAGTCGTAAGTCAAGTCATGTTTATTTGTTGATCTCATTATCACAGTTACATGTAGCATTGCAACAATCTATGACTGTCCTAAGGAAATCTCTTTTAGTGGATGTATTCGTATACACTTGCAAGTACAGTGTAACACAAAAACTAAAATGTTTTACCAGTGATATGTGATAGGAGGAGATATGCTTTTTTATCATTTCTACTGGGACGGTATAAAGCTCCTGGGCACCCTCACCTATCTGTCTGATTCATTTTGCACTCCTACCTGCACAGGTGACATTGTTCTTCTCCAGGAGCTGGTTGTCAGCGCACGCACACACTCGGCCTCCTGGGATGGCGAGGCAGAGGGTACCACAGCCTCCATAATTCACCCGGCACGCGTTGTCACCTGGAGACACGGAACCAAAATAAGGTGTCTGCTTTGCTTACTTTAAGTCCATATTTTCTAAAGCCCATGTGTTGTTTTGTTTTATTTTTCTCCTTCTCTCGTTATCTGTTCTCTGCTGCTGCTGTTGTTGTCGTCACTGTACTGTCCGCCACGTCGGCCAGTTCAAGGGGTCGGGTCGGAATGCTTGGCCGACATAAAATATCACCCCAATATGAAACTAATTTAATGTGCCAGGTGTGTGCCACGCCATCTATAACCACACGTCGAATGAATTATTGGAAGCATCGTTGGCGAAGAGACCATTTGACATTTGTATCCTTCTAAGAGGAATAATTTGTCTTTTTTGGACAAAGGCACCACACTCTCCAGGGACAGGCAGTGATCCTTTTTTGGGTGGGGGGGGGGGGGGGGGGGCGGCGGAGGGTGTATAAAGTTGAGGCATGAGCCGCCTTTGTCCCTCTCATTTAATATAGAGGCCCAGAGGCAGTGCCTGAGCCAATGAGATAAAGGCCTCTGTTTTTGTGAAAGCCAATCGGTAACCCTCAAGAGGATTGGGCGGGGCCAATTAATGTACCCGGTGACACATGAGGAGCGCTGGAAGAAGAAAACGGCCGGCGAGGTCTCACAGCCACACGCTGTGAACTCTGCGTCGAATGCAGCCCGCTCCACTGCGTCGCATGCATCACACCTCAGCGTCCCTAATCTGCAGAGATGCAAGCGTCTGTGATGCGTGGGGGGGAGGGAGGGAGGGAGGGAGGGAGACGGGGGGGGCACGACGGGGGGACGCCCTTGATGATAAAAACAAACACACGCGCATATACCCCTGACCAAGCTCAAAACACAGTTTCCACAATAGGGCAACAATAGCGGTCTACCCTATGGTTTTTGGGGGCATGGATAGCAATAATCATCGCCATGCCCCCTGCGGTTGCAGGGTAGGAGTCCAACTGCTATACTTTACCTGCCCCGTTACAGGATAACAAGATTAAGGCGTGTCGGGACAGCCATACTGTTCTCCACTGTCGGCCATGCGTGTACCCCTTCTGTTATCTATTTTCTCAACCAGGGGGGGGGCCTGGAGGAGATCATGCTCATGATCAGTGTGGTATGCACGTGTAATATCCATCTGTCTGTCAATTCTCATAAACTACAGGGCAGATTTGGATGAAACATTGCATATAGACTGACAGCAGGACCTGAATTCTCGAATAGTTCAATTGAATTAATTGTCCATTGAAATACATATTCAGTGTAAAGAGGGCTACACAGGTTGTCTTCTCAGAGCCCTTGAGAATCAGCTCGCTGGCCCCCGTTTACAACATGGAAATGCCATAGTGAACCTATTGTCATTGATGCATGCATCAAATGCATTAAAAACATTTATGAATCCATCATTGTCCATTGAACTACGTCCTTTAATATCTTGTGAACCGTTTGTCTTAGTGACTTATGGGAGCTGTCAATGAACTCCGTACAGACTGCTATACTTCCATTTGGTCTAGGTTAACCACACCCCCGTGCTTAGAGGAGCAACGGGTGGCTGCATGCATTTTGGGCAGAAGTTATCAATCAGAACGCATCAGGATGACTCCAAAGCCACGCCCCCCGCCAGCAGGCCTTTGTGCACATGTGCAACAATGCGCATAACAAGCGTTCGTGTCACTAGAAGTAGACAGCTCGCTCGTTCCAATCAAGTCAGATATAAATTATACTAACAATTACTTTCGAGATATAATAAGACATTTTATAAGAAATCGGCGGCGGCCTATTGATCCTGTATTTAATAGTGTGATAGTATAATAGTGTCTAATGGTGTGATAGTATAATAGTATGTAATAGTGTAATAGTGTAATAATGTGTAATAGTGTGTAATAGTGTGTAATAGTATAATAGTGTAAAAGTGTAATAGTGTGATAGTGTAATAGGAATAGTGTGGGATATCTGCTTTCATTGGTCTATATTAAGCCCCGCCTAACATGTCGGCTACTGTCTGTCAGCTGTCTTTGGTAGGCTAGTTTCTCTTTCCCGCCATGGGTCCTACTAATCACCACAAAGTACCCCCAAAATACTCCTAAAGTATACCCCCAAAATACCCCAAAGTATACCCCAAAATACCCCAAAGTGTACCCCAAAATACGGTCAATGGTTTGGTCATTGGTTTGAATCCATTTGACTACCCTTTGTATTGGGGTATTTTGGGGTATACTTTGTGGTATTTTGGGGTATTTTAGGGTATACTTTGGGGTATTTTTGGGGTACTTTAGGGTACTTTGGGGTACTTTAGGGTACTTTAGGGTATTTTGGGGTACTTTAGGGGTATTTTGGGGGTACTTTGGGGGTACTTTGTGGTGATTAGTAGGACCCCCCGCCAACAGTGGATGATATCTGTGTGTGTTGTGTGAGTGTGTGTTTGGATAATTATAATTATTGGTTAAATATTGTAGGCTTCTTTGAGAGAGAGAGAGCGAGAGAGCGAGAGAGCGAGAGCGAGAGAGAGAGAGAGAGAGAGAGAGAGAGAGAGAGAGAGAGAGAGAGAGAGAGACGAGAGAGAGAGAGAGAGAGAAGAGAGAGAGAGAGAGAGAGAGAGAGGGAGATTAATCTCTGTCTCCTAACAGCAGGGAATCCATCATAATTCACCATATGTCCTGGTGAAGCCCCCCCCCACAGCCAGCCAATACCCAGTCGCCTTCATTTAAGAGAGTGGCACACAGTGCACATGTCATGGTGAATCAATGTGCCCACTTGCACCATGAGATTTGACACCAATAGGGTGTGTAGAGTCCATGTGCGGCATCATGTATGTTATACGTGAAGTGCTCTCCAATACAGTAAAGTGTATATGTAATTGTTTGTAACCGCGCGGTCACATATGGTAGTAGAAAGCGTTTCGCATTCTCGACGAGACAGGAGAGCCACTTTCCCTAATAGCAGGGCCTGCCGTTCGGTTGCCACGGGGTGGGGGAGTAAATTGGGCGAGGGGGGCGGGCGTAGAGGCGGGCTGACCTTGCTGACTCTGGGCGTCGTACACACGCAGGCCGAAGAGCGGGGGCCTCTCGCTGCGCAGCAGGGTGACGTCGCCGGAGGACAGGTCCAACTGGAAGACGGAGGCGTTCATATACTCCGTCCAGAAGATGGAATTGCGGTAGTGGGAGATCCCGAACGGGTGGTTGAGCTCTTTGCCGTTGTACACCACCTGTACCGAAAGCATGGGTGTACGCATGCATGCACACGCGTACACACACACACACACACACACACACACACACACACACACACACACACACACACACACACACACACACACACACACACACACACACACACACACACACACACACACACACACACACACACACACACACACACACACACACACACACACACACACACACACACACACACACACACACACACACACACACACACACACACAGCACTCTTAACCCTCGAGTCACCCTTGTCGCAGTTCTGGTCAAAAAGCCCCCCTTTTTTTTTTTTACATGTGTTTGTGGATAGCGTTGGCTAGATTTTATGTACAGTATATGCCAAAAAAGTAGCTCAGTATCACATCTTGGACTCACATTACAATAATCCATGTTTGTTTTTGAAAAACAATCACTATTAAGCGTGTGAACAACAAGTGTCACACCTTTCACCCTAGTCGCAGAACTGGACATGTTAGGGTTAGAGTTAGGGTAACCTAACCCTAACCCCCTAACCCTAACCCCCTAGCCCTAATCCCAACCCTAACCCTAACCCTAATTTAAGAAATGGTTCAAATCCTGAAAATGAATAAATATTCGATATGTATAGTGAGGACTGAAGTTAATAATGATATTCATGAAAGAAAATTGGAACAATACATGAAAAAGATATGTTTTACTGAGTTTCGATCACTAGGGAGTAGGGATACAGGTAGTGGGTTTTTTGAAGGTTGACTCGAGGGTTAAACATTATTTATCATTCTGCATGTGTCCTATACATGAGTGTGGAATACTATAGGGGAAGTGATGAGACAGCTGTGATGGAATTACTAATAATGGCTGGACTGGACTGTCTCTCGGCCAATCATTTTGCTCATTGTAAATTACTATTGTATAACATATGCATTAAATATGTTGTTATAGGAACACATGATAGACACGACATCTGCTGCAATTAATAATATTACCATATTCACATTATTATCAAAAGTAGTTTTTGGACGCACAGAGAGGAAACTGGTATCTATCTTCTTGTCTCTGCTATCTGTCTCTGCTATCTATCTTCTTGTCTCTCTCTGGATAAGACGGTAAGCTAATTTCCCAAAATGTTGGCGTGTTCTTTTAAGCTCTTCCAGGTCACAGTCAAGGTCATGACCCGCAAACGTTCCTTCACGGCACGCCCCCTTTGAGCATTCCCTATTTTGGATGTATGCAAAACATTCTTGGTGGAAAGACACACAAGAAATACATAAGACAGGAGACAGGAGATGCACGATACATTTGCATAATGCAGTATATAATGATCCCTGCCACCCTCATTTATTAATATGCAGCATCTGATGCGGCCGGCCTCGAGGTGAACATGTAAATAGAAACCTACTAGATTGGATGTTGGGGGGAAGGTGCCAAGCGTGAGTCTGTTACCAGGGGGTCATCACACATCACTAGGACTGGCCTTCGAATTTTTTTTGGAATTCGAAGTTTCGAGATTAAAAAATATATATATAAATAAATAAAAGAATAAATTATTTTTGTATTTCTTAAATTTTTAAATTTTTTATGTTGTGGGACTTGTACAACACTTTGTTCAACTTTGTCAGTGCTGTAAAGTTTAAACCTTTTTAAATCTTAGACAAACGAAACACTTTGCTTTCATGAAATATTGTAAGCCGTCATTTGAGGCTTTAATAAAGCAGCACAATGAACACAAATCTGTCAGTGCCGAGTCCGACCTCATCTTAAATAACAAACAGCATTGCTTGTTGTAGTTAACAAAGAGAGGCAGAGTTGATTTTGTACAAAAAAAAAAAAAAAAAATATATTTAAATTGTATTTTTATTTTTTTATATATTCAAAATTATTTTCATATTCGAATCCCATGCCCATCGAACGAAGCTTCGAAGTATTTAAGACAGCCCTACACATCACCCCTGTGTCCCGCGGAAGAGAACGCCTCCCTACTCACCATCCTCCCGGTGCCGTTCAGGTGGATCTTCTCGATGTGGTCGTAGTAGGCGTCGCACCAGTACATGGTGCCGGTGCCGTGGTCCAGCGTCAGGCCGTTGGGCCACAGCATGTTGGAGGTGACGAAGATGCGGCGGCTGGAGCCGTCCATCCAGGCCTTCTCGATCCGCCCGATGCTGTCGTTCACCTCGTCCTCCTCCCAGTCCGTCCAGTACATCCAGCTGCAACACACACGTTTTGCACGCTTTATTCAGACAATTATATACGTGCAGGCCTGCCTGCAGCTGGGTGGTAATGTGTTGATGAGCTGTTTTGGGTGAAACGGTGTGGATAAGGTATTTTGGGTGATATGATGGTGTGGGTGATACAGTGTTTTAGGTGATAGTGTTTTAGGTGATACAGTGTTTTATAGTAGGTGATAGAGTGTTTTAGGTGATACAGTGTTTTACAGTAGGTGATAGAGTGTTTTAGGTGATACAGTGTTTTAGGTCAGGGGTTCCCAAACTTTTCAGGCCAGGGCCCAGAAAATAAGGCGTCAGAGAGCCGCGGCCCAATGCACATCGTCAGGCTTTTTTTTTTTTTTTTTTTTTTTAAGGCGACAAAATATAATAATATATATATATGTGCTATTTATGAGAGGGCTAACTTGTTGCAAAATAATAATGATAATAATAATAGCCTCATTAAAATACTATTGTTGCTTTGGTTGTTTTCAGCGTTTTATGTGCATAATCTGTTATTTAGTTTGAAATGTTCGTTGAAATAAGTAGATTTGTTCGTTTTTGTTTATTTATTAAGTTAATATAAAACCATATAGTCACATTTTAGAATACAATATAATATAATTTTAGAATACAACTAGAAACACTGTCCTGGCCTGCTTCTAAGTTCAGTGGCCTTTTTTTTTTTTAAATCATCTCGCGGCCCACCCGTGGCTGCTCGCGGCCCACCTTTGGGTCGCGACCCCGACTTTGGGAACCACTGTTTTAGGTGATACAGTGTTTTACAGTAGGTGATAGAGTGTTTTAGGTGATACAGTGTTTTACAGTAGGTGATAGAGTGTTTTAGGTGATACAGTGTTTTAGGTGATACAGTGTTTTACAGTAGGTGATAGAGTGTTTTAGGTGATACAGTGTTTTACAGTAGGTGATAGAGTGTTTTAGGTGATACAGTGTTTTATAGTGATAGAGTGTTTTAGGTGATACAGTGTTTTACAGTAGGTGATACAGTGTTTTACAGTAGGTGATACAGTGTTTTACAGTAGGTGATAGTGTGTTAGGTGATACAGTGTTTTACAGTAGGTGATAGAGTGTTTTAGGTGATACAGTGTTTTATAGTAGGTGATAGAGTGTTTTAGGTGATACAGTGTTTTATAGTAGGTGATAGAGTGTTTTAGGTGATACAGTGTTTTATAGTAGGTGATAGAGTGTTTTAGGTGATACAGTGTTTTAGGTGATAGTGTTTTAGGTGCTAACAAAGTTTGTGGAAATGACGCAAAATGCATGCATGACGTCGCATTAATTTTATGCCAATTATTTCACAAGCTCTTATTTTTTCTTTACTGTTGTTTACAACTTGTTGTTGCATGCAAACTTCTGCTACTTGTGCATTTTCTGTGCACTACCTCACACATATAATATATAATTATAGCAACATAAAGTCTATAAATATAGAGAATGCAAATATGAGGCAAAGAAAAGAGAGCATAATGTAATAGGCTGATATTTTCCCCTTCACCAGTGCGTGTGTGTGCGCGTGTGTGTGTAAGGCACAGGGTTGTGGGGGTGGGTTCTTGGCTTGGGGCTGTGTTGGATTGATGTGCAACCATGAAATAGATTCCTGCAGACGTGTCTGTATGCGTGAGGTTAAAGTGTTCCAGGGGTCAGATGTGTCTGTATACGTGAGGTTAAAGTGTTCCAGGGGTCAGATGTGTCTGTATACGTGAGGTTAAATTGTTCCAGGGGTCAGACGTGTCTGTATGCGTGAGGTTAAAGTGTTCCAGGGGTCAGATGTGTCTGTATACGTGAGGTTAAAGTGTTCCAGGGGTCAGATGTGTCTGTATACGTGAGGTTAAAGTGTTCCAGGGGTCAGATGTGTCTGTATACGTGAGGTTAAAGTGTTCCAGGGGTCAGATGTGTCTGTATACGTGAGGTTAAATTGTTCCAGGGGTCAGACGTGTCTGTATGTGTGAGGTTAAAGTGTTCCAGGGGTCAGATGTGTCTGTATACGTGAGGTTAAAGTGTTCCAGGGGTCAGATGTGTCTGTATACGTGAGGTTAAAGTGTTCCAGGGGTCAGATGTGTCTGTATACGTGAGGTTAAAGTGTTCCAGAGGTCAGACGTGTCTGTATACGTGAGGTTAAAGTGTTCCAGGGGTCAGATGTGTCTGTATACGTGAGGTTAAAGTGTTCCAGGGGTCAGATGTGTCTGTATACGTGAGGCTAAAGTGTTCCAGGGGTCAGATGTGTCTGTATACGTGAGGTTAAAGTGTTCCAGGGGTCAGATGTGTCTGTATACGTGAGGTTAAAGTGTTCCAGGGGTCAGATGTGTCTGTATACGTGAGGTTAAAGTGTTCCAGGGGTCAGATGTGTCTGTATACGTGAGGTTAAAGTGTTCCAGGGGTCAGATGTGTCTGTATACGTGAGGTTAAAGTGTTCCAGGGGTCAGATGTGTCTGTATACGTGAGGTTAAAGTGTTCCAGGGGTCAGATGTGTCTGTATACGTGAGGTTAAAGTGTTCCAGAGGTCAGACGTGTCTGTATACGTGAGGTTAAAGTGTTCCAGGGGTCAGATGTGTCTGTATACGTGAGGTTAAAGTGTTCCAGGGGTCAGATGTGTCTGTATACGTGAGGTTTAATTGTTCCAGAGGTCAGACGTGTCTGTATGCGTGAGGTTAAAGTGTTCCAGGGGTCAGATGTGTCTGTATACGTGAGGTTAAAGTGTTCCAGGGGTCAGATGTGTCTGTATACGTGAGGTTAAAGTGTTCCAGGGGTCAGATGTGTCTGTATACGTGAGGTTAAAGTGTTCCAGAGGTCAGACGTGTCTGTATGCGTGAGGTTAAAGTGTTCCAGGGGTTCCTATCAGATGTGTCTGTATGCGTGAGGTTAAAGTGTTACAGGGGTTCCTATCAGACGTGTCTGTATGCGTGAGGTTAAAGTGTTCCAGGGGTTCCACATCGTTGCCATTTGTGGAAACAAAGAGCTTCTTCTCCGCCATGCTTCAAGTTTCACGTTTATTTGTCACATGCAAAAGCACACGTACATTGCATCAACAAAACTTTCTGGACAATATCCTAGATTGTCTTTTTGACTAGGGCACGTGGATATCATGCTGCCTGGCTACCTATTAAAAGAGAAGCTGGACAGGATCTGAACACGCACACGCACACACACACACACACACACACACACAAAAACACATGTGCAAAGGTATACAAGGTATGCAAACACGTATGATGTGATCAAAATTCACAAATACAAGCACACATCGTACACAGAAACATACACACATGCACACAAACGTACACACACAAATGTGTGAATGCATGCACGCACACACACACACACACAGAATAATAATGTGATCATTATATTGAGAAATAATTACGCCAATAGACTGGATAACGTTACTGGATACCGTTACAGTCTGCCACGTGAGACTAAACAACGAAACATCCCTGTCAGCTAAAGGGGAGTGTTTTGTATCCTAAGAAAATAATTGGGCTTCCCACGCACGTCTCGGGGAGAACTATTCTGTCAAACAAAAAAGTAAAAATGTCCCAGCAAAAAACCAGCCGTCCCATGCACACTGGGAGCTGAAATTAGAGCACTTCACCAAAAGAAAGCAAAGCTGATTTATTGTGCACATTATCTCACATACTGTATAACCCAGAACTGTAAACAGTATTGCAATAATTTATTTGGTTTCCAAAGATATTGAAAGTGAATTATCTCATTATCCAAGGACTTACGACAAAAAGGGCTTTCTCTTAGGGCCATTTGAGACCTTTTCAGGCCGATTTTGGGATTCACCAACCGTCCCAATAAAACATATATAATTATTATTATATTATAATATATTGTCTATATTCATGTCTTGCCCCAAAAAGGTCTCAAATGGCCCTAAGAGAAAGCCCTTTTTGTCGTAAGTCCGTTGGAGAATGAGACCCATGTCCTCATCTGAGGAATCATAATGTTGTTATTAATTACAGTTCATTGAAATTATATGAAATGAAAAGAGCATAGCCTGACACTCTGTGGAGGGATACCGTTAGTAAAAATACAGTGTTCAAGTGAGCAAGCAGTTTCATGTACTTAGTACGATGATAGTTTAGTTGTTTTTTAACCTCTTAAGCTCTAGCCATATTTTTTTTAAATGTGCCTAAAAGTACACACCCAAGTAAGTAGAAGATTACTCCTCTTCTACAAGGCCCATTCGCATGTTATTGGTATCTAGGGACATCCATGGACCTTCCACCTTTGACGGTGAATAACACCATGCTAACATTGACCAGAAGTGAAAAAGCTCATTCAGCACCTTCTTGAGATCAATTGTACAAACAAATCTAAGCAAATGAATAAAGGGCAGATGATTTACAGGGTTTTTTGTAGATACAGTACTGAATTGTGCGATCCGGGCACATGCAATTTGAAATATGAATATAGAATATCAGGCCTATAAATTACCCTATTATGGCCAAGTCATACAGTATGGATGGGGCCAAATCTCCTCTTTCCAATGGCAGAGTTAAATCTGTATTTAGTGCCACTAGGTGCCCATTACAGGGCAGCAAAGACTGTGAATGAAATCTACTGTAAGTACAGTTACTTTTGTATAATGTCCATAGCTCCGCCATTTTTCACGGGATTGCGACTTTTTTTTTCTTTCTAGATGTTCACAGAAAGGTAAAGAAACAATGTACATTCTATTGTATGGCAATTACGTTGATGTTTGTTCGACCCATGAGATATAAACACGAATATCACATCAGAAAAATGACGACGAACGGTCGGGTGGCGTAGCGGAGATTGCGCTCGTCACCAATGCAAGAGGCTGCGGTCTCGACTCCCGGAGTCAGCATTGCCCTGCGGCTTGGGCCGGTCATCATACTAACTCGTTTGGCTGAATTAGGGGGAGGGAAGTCGAGGGTGGTAACAGGTCAGGTCTGGGCGCCTTCTCAGCGAAAGGCAGGAAATGGTGAAGGCAGCGTGACCTCCCATGCGTTACGCTTCACCAATGAGAGTCCTCGCTGCCAGGTAAAAAAAGAGCCACTGGCTGTCTCCACATGTGTCGGAGGAAGCATGTGGTGGACTTCAGGGTTCCCTTGTACCGACCAGTAGGAGGAACATGCGCACAACAACCAGGTAGGGGAGGGGGGGGGGGGGGGGGGGGGGGGAATTGGCATAACGACTAAATTGGGATGGGGAGAAAAATAGAAAATCAGGTGGAGAAAGAGAGGATACAATTTTTTTTTAAATGTTGACAGCCATCGAAAGCCCCGTGTCTCAACTTTCTTAGGACTACAACGATTTCACGAGTGCTTCTTCTTCTCATATCTAAATCGTCCATTTTCCGGTGCAATGCGCAGAGATATTTATAAACTCATATTTCGCTAATAACACTTAAAATCATTGGTAAACACACGTAGAGCTGAAAATATACAATTTGTTTTGATATGGTTAGGCTCTTTACTCTTGGCTACATTTGAAAAAGAAACGCAACATTTCTTAATGCGGACTGTATTGATCTATTTATGACGTGAAATAAATCTTACCGGGCCGATCGGGCTTAAGAGGTATTGAGGAATCCAAATGAAAACAAAGTACTTCAACCAAATATCTTGCACACCAAAGATGGCAGTGATAATCCATCTCTCGCTAAGGCTCCACTGATGACTTCAAGAGAATAGAGTTCAGATGTATTACATTATGAAATGACCCTCTAAGCCTGCGGCGCTATATGCTCAACAGGGCAGGCGTATTTGAAAAGCGATCGGGTCAATGATTTGACGTGATCTGTTCTCTAGTAAGCGTGCTATGGGGATTTGCTTTGTTTGAGCATTAACTGACCGAGCTACGTGGCCTAGTGTCGCTCATCAATGTTAGAGGCCTGGCCATGTGAAACACTACATGAAACAGACTGGGATAGAGGGCTATGGAGCACCCCCCCCCCCCCCCTCCCTCTGTATCTGTCCTCTTCATTGACCCTATGAATAATTCATCCTTGTCCTTATCCACACACACACACACACACACACACACACACACACACACACACACACACACACACACACACACACACACACACACACACACACACACACACACACACACACACACACACACACACACACACACACACACACACGCCCCAAAGAGTTCAGTGATTGAAGCAAATAAAAACCCAATTAAATTAAGTTGTATGGTACATCCTGTGTACACGGACCAGTACAATACAGGTATCATCATGTTCAAACACATAAACACAGACATAGGCACAATCACAGACAAGACACACACCCTCACACACACACACACACACACACACTTTCTCTATTGACCGAAGCTGAGTGAAGCAACACTTACACTAACGCCAGCGTAATAGTGGTGCGTTGCGTTTGTGTGTTTGCATTTACACCCGACCCCTGCAAGGAGCGCTAATGCAGGCAGGGAAGGGACAGGCATGAGCAAGACCGTTAAGTGAGCATAGGTAATCCTTATCGTGTCGATGCAGACTTGGAGTTGACGGGCGGAGCAGAAAATTGTGAAAAGAAATCAGCTGGAGCGGTGCTTCCATTTCACCTGAAGAGAGAGACTCTGCCCAGTCAGGCTGATGGAGATCAAAGAGATGTCTGATGGTTCGCTGCGTGCCTCCTAGCAACCCCCCACCCCACTGTCGGGAGGGCAGGCGGGGGGCTCCGAATGGAAATGATTCATCCTTTGACCCAACACTCCCTAACCCAACCCCAAATCCACATGCATTTTCAATGTGAGAAATGAGAATGAAATAAAAAAAATTATTTGCATCATTCCGTGACTCCGCGGCAATCACACGCTTTCACATTATCATCACACGTGATTCCTATTACTTCACATGAGCTACATGTGATTACGTTTATTTATTTTTTTATTCATTTCGTTTATTTACTTTGTGCATATATTAAAACGCGGCTTGTGGCAATTAAAATGGAGGAGGTTCCCAAAAAGCCCAAGGGGTTTATCAAGTGGAAATGCCCAACACACACACACATCATATACTGTACGTACAATATGTAGGGTAAGGATAACTGACCTAAAAACACCATTGTGCAGTGTACACACGCACGCACACACACAACAAAACTAAATGTGAAATATATATATATATAATATGTCATAATATGAAAAGCATGTACTGTAAATATGCATGCAATAACTTGGAAACCCATGCAATATGTGAAACGTGAAAAATGAATGTGGTGTTCTATAAAGGAATATGCAAATTATGCTCCGCCACATTGTTGTTGGAGAATTAACCTCAGGGGTTTAAAAGGAAATTTTAAATGATGTTTCCTCTACAGTCTCAGGCCCTTGTTACACACACTGTTTTTGTTTTCGTTTGAATACGTTTTGAATACGTTTGCTGTCCCTATTAGATAGAAATGACGTTTTGGCAGGAAAACGCGTTGCCCTAGCGGGAACGCTGAAAAGGTGTTTTCCTCACGAAAACGTGCAGGCAACGTGTCGTGTAATCTGCGCCGAGCCGTTGTTGCTCAACGATCATGCGCAGTAGACCCACATCTGCGTGCTCTCACCAACGTCCGGTGACAACAGAGCTATAGCTGCCCCAGATAGCAAAAGACATTAATTAAATGTTGGATTTTGGTCAGATTGGTTATTTTTGGTTGAGGTTGAAAAAGCTATGTTTATTCAATATCTAAATTACAGACACCATTTCAACATTTGAAAAACTGTTGTTGAATCGATTTAGTATAGATGCTTGTTTTTCAATGTTGAAATGCCCAACAATGAAATTACATGGTTACAACGTAGTGCTGATAATCCCCCCTCCCCTCCCCCCTCCCCTTCGAGGGGGTAGGTCGTAAGCAACTCGCGAGGCCAGCTAGAAGATCTCACGGGACTTGAGGCATTAAAAGAAAAACTTGGCGCCATGGTGTCTTCATTCAGCGTGACTAGTCAAGTGCGCACACGTCTTTGGTAAGTCCTTGACAATATAATGTATTATGCTATTCACATTAGGCATGTGCCGGTAACCGGTTTCACGGTTTGAAAATGTCAAAACCCCCGGCCTGGAAAGTAGCGTTAACTTATAACAGCGCGAGCTAACGTATGTCAGCTATACGTCAGCTCAACCATGCGAGTCTGCTAGCTTAGCCAGCTAACGTCAGCTCGACCATGCGAGTCTGCTAGCTTTAGCCTACACAGACCATGCAAATCTGATAGCTTAGCAAGCTAACGTCAGCTCGACCATGCGAGTCTGCTAGCTTTAGCCTACACAGACCATGCGAATCTGATAGCTTAGCAAGCTAACGTCAGCTCGACCATGCGAGTCTGCTAGCTTTAGCCAGCTACACAGACCATGCGAATCTGATAGCTTAGCAAGCTAACGTCAGCTCGACCATGCGAGTCTGCTAGCTTTAACCAGCTACACAGACCATGCGAATCTGATAGCTTAGCAAGCTAACGTCAGCTCGACCATGCGAGTCTGCTAGCTTTAGCCAGCTACACAGACCATGCAAATCTGATAGCTTAGCAAGCTAACGTCAGCTCGACCATGCGAGTCTGCTAGCTTTAGCCAGCTATACAGACCATGCGAATCTGATAGCTTAGCAAGCTAACGTCAGCTCGACCATGCGAGTCTGCTAGCTTTAGCCAGCTACACAGACCATGCAAATCTGATAGCTTAGCAAGCTAACGTCAGCTCGACCATGCGAGTCTGCTAGCTTTAGCCAGCTATACAGACCATGCGAATCTGATAGCTTAGCAAGCTAACGTCAGCTACACTCTGACGTCACGAGAACGGCGCCATCTTTGTATGGGGGAAACAAATGGATTTCTACTGATCAAATGTCTGCGTTGAGCTCTGTTTTTATTACATATTTTACCACATTCTTGTTGATTTCATAACCTTTTCATATAATTTGTTTTGAAAATATTGAGGCCAACATGGCATTTCACTATTTCGAAAGCCTTTCTGGTGATTCTAAAGTGTATGTTTCCCCCCCAAGCCATAGACATGCACAGAAAGTTAAACAGAAAGGAAGTTGACTTCGAGAATGATTCCAATAACTGCTATTATTCGAGATCATTCTACCACAAAAGGTAACGTTTATGACAAATATTGAAACATAGTTAGTTTATCTTCCCTATTGTTAGCATTCAGCAACAATTAGATTTGAAAAGTTTCAAAATGGTGCCACCTTGATAAAATAAAAAAGCTACTGTACATTACAGTAGATTTCATTATCTGTTCTCATGCACGCTGGTGATACTAAATCCAAATTGAACTCGGGCATTTGAAAGATAATATATGTATATATATAAATGTGCGAATTGGCTATAATAAGGTAATTTATGAGCCTGCTATTGTATATTCTATGATAATATTTCAAATTACATTGGTCCGGATGGGAGAATTCAGTACAGTATCTACAGAACCTTCTGTTTAATAATCTTCCCTTTATTTATTTTACACTCAAGAAGGTATTGAACAAGATCAGTGGCAGTTTTTAATGTTTGGTCATTATTAGCATGGTGTTATTCACTGTCAAAGATGCAAAGAAAAATCATAATTAATATTCTCCTTTGTTTCATCACAATTTAAGCAAGCCTAGTAATAGACACAATATTTCTGACACTGTGAATATACATTAGATAGATAGATGACGCTATACAAGAATATGCAAATGGCCCTTGTAGAAGTGGAGCAATATTCCATTTACCTAGGTATATATTTTAGGCGGATTTTCAGAAAATAGGCTCCGGGTGGAAGAGGTTAAATATTTTAAAATATGTTGGAAGGACCTGATAAATTAATAATTTGGCTGATATATATATTTGTTTTATGCATATATTATTTTAATAATTTGTTCCCCTCTATTTTCAGGGTTGTGCTACAAGAGAAGAGGACTGGAGGGTTCACTGCAAAAAAAAGGCCAAGTAATAACAAAAAAATTATAATCAGCACCACCTCTTTTCTATTTAGACCTGTTGTAACCTATACGTTATTATATACCTTTCAATCCGGGAGTTAATGGGTTAAGATGGCTTCTTATGAATCGTATTGGGCTAAAAGACGTAGAGTCATTCGAACTGTAAGGGGCATAGAGAAAGATATCCTTAAGGAATATGAGGAATCTCTGCATAATCAAAGAGAAAATATTTACCCCTGTGTGAATAGGGAACCTGCCTTCACAAGCTCACACTTTTCCCAACTAGATGCACTACCAGCTTCACATGTAGACATAGAAAATTGTCATATAGATGGCAGTGTAGCTGGCAATGATGAAGTTGAGTCCGATGTGCAAATAAAAAATGATCATTCTGATGGTAGTGCAGTAGCTCGAAATGAAGTTGATCATGTGCAAATGGAAAATGATGATATAGACGATGAAGCTGGCAATGATGAAGATGAATCAGATTCTCACTATGAGAGCGATGAGGAGCAGCCGCCTAGTCAGGATCTGCTTATAAGGAGCCTAAGATATTGGGCAACATCCTACTCCATTAGTCTTGTTGCTTTGTCTGCTCTGCTGTCCATCTTAAAGCTATTTCACCCTAAGCTCCCTAAAGATGGAAGGACTCTGCTTGGAACACAATCTCATGTTGCAACCACTCAAATGCAAGGTGGCGAGTACTATCATTTTGGATTGGTGCGAGGAATACTTTCACGATTAAAATGTTTAAGTTTACCAGTGAACCTCACAACTCTTACTTTACAGTTCAATATAGATGGTCTCCCCCTCTTTAGGAGTTCAAGACTTCAATTCTGGCCTATACTTGCAATCCTGAATTGTGATTACACTGAGTCCCCATTTATTGTCGGTATATTTAGTGGTTTAAGCAAGCCAAAGTGTGTTGTTGAGTATCTGCAGAAATTTGTTAGCGACCTTAAAAATGTGCTGGCTAATGGCATTGTTCATAATGGTAAGAAATTGAATGTACAGGTTTCCTCATTTGTGTGTGATGCTCCTGCTAGGGCCTACGTTAAGAATATTAAGTCACATAATGGTTATTCAGGGTGTGACAAGTGTGACCAAGAGGGTGTGTGGAGGAACAAAATGACGTATCCAGAAACAAATGTCAGGCTCAGGACGGATTCGAGTTATTGTGATATGATTGATGAGGAACACCACTTGAAACAGAAACTCAGTCCTTTAACAGGGATAGTAAAGATGGTTTCTTCATTCCCAATAGATTATATGCACCTCTGTTGTCTTGGGTTGATGAGAAAACTGTTGCATATGTGGTTAAAGGGCAATCTAGCCACTAGGCTTCCTTCACAAACAGTTAACAGTATATCAAGCAAACTGCTGGTGTTACATTCCCACACCCCTGTTGAATTCAATCGCAAGCCAAGAGGTTTGAATGAGCTTGATCGTTGGAAAGCTACTGAGCTCCGATCCTTCATGTTATACTGGGGTCCTGTAGTTCTGAAGGATTGCCTTCCCAGTGAGTTTTATGACAACTTCATGTTGTTTTCAGTGGCCATGTATTTGTTTTTGTCTCCTGGAACTTCTGGCCAAATGGTTGAATTTGCACATAGATTAATGATATCCTTTGTGGGCCACTTTGGACAGTTGTATGGTACGGGTGAGATTGTGTTCAGTGTCCACCAGATTATACATTTAGCAGATGAATACAAACAATTTGAACCTTTAGATAATGTTTCAGGGTTCCCTTTTGAGAATTATCTTGGCCAAATAAAGCATCTTTTACGCAAGCCACACCAACCTCTACAACAGGTAGTCAAAAGGCTGTCAGAAATGCCACATGTTGAGGTTCCATTAGCAACAGATCAACCAGTTTTAAAGCACATTCATACTGATGGTCCACTTCCTCAACATTTCAGTGTTGCTCTACAGTACACAAAGGTCTCCAGTTGTCGTTTTACCTTGTCTACAAAGCAGGGGGATAATTGTATTCAGGTGGGAGATACAATTGCAGTAGTGCAGAATATAGTCCAGGAAGAAGGTGAGGTCTATGTGATCTACAGAAAGTTCAGACACCAAGAATTATATTACACTTATCCCTGCGAGTCCTCCCTCATAGGTACATACAAGGTTAGAGAGTTGTGTGATGAGATCGGGGTTGGTAAAATTAGCTTTATTAAACGTAAATGTGTTCTGTATCCAGAGGGAAATAGCCTCATAGCTATTCCAATAGCTCATCTGCAGTAGACATCTTATGATTCATGTTTTTGTCATTATAATTTTTTTATCATTAATATTCTAATTTAATTTATTGTACACAGAATGGAAAGTGAGGTGGTGCTCTGGGGCGTTGTACTGTTTCCAAATGGCGGAACTGCAACAGTTCTTTCCAGCTGGTTCAATCCAACGGAAGGTACATTATTATGGCCCCCAAAAAACACAAATTATTCAAAGGCCCTTAAAGAAAACATGATGCCCTGTGAAGGATGGACCACATATGACAAAATTCGGCTCTTAATTACTTGTGGTAAGTATAGTCACTGCTATTGTCTGATGTGAATTGTTCCTCATACTTCTTATTAATGTCATGCTGTATTTTCTGCTTGTTCTTTTACAGACTCATTTCTAAAGGCCAAGCAACATGAAGACAAGTACGTGACTACTGGATGTCTAACCACTGATTTGGAATCTGAAGAGGAAGCAGATGTACGTCGGAAAAGAAGAGCAAGGTACAGTTGAATTCCTCGTGATAGTTTTTGGTTAAACAGAAATGGGCCATGGGCTGGCTCCTGAACAGTGTCTCAAGGATTGCTCAATTAATTGAATTATCCTGGGAGCCTGGGAATGTTAAATGTTTTTTTTTAGGACAAATCATATGCACGCAGTGGAGTCAGATGAAGAGCCAGACAGCAGGGTGACGCGACGATATGCCAAGCCACCTGATGTTCATTTCCCAGGTATAGTGGTGACACTTGTCAGTTATGACACTAACTACTACACCTACTTTAAGTATTGCCATGTATAATTCCATTTATTTATTAATACAGTGCAGCCAGAATCCAGCCAGTACCCCTCGGTGCCAACATCAAATGCAAGCAGTGGTATGTCATTATTTACTAACATAGCAGAACAAAATGTAGTTGCATGAGAGCTTTACAAGCATTTAGTTCCTCTGTCAATACATCCAAACATATCAGTCAGGTTATGTGTTCAAAAGTTACAGTGTCCACTATTCATGTCTTGTGTTCCCTTCTTTTAGTCTCTGGAGGAAGCTGCTCGGTCTCTGGAGGAAGCTGCTCGGAGAATAACCAGCCTAATAATGGTAAGTGAATCACTTCACACTACTAAGTCAGGGTGGAGCCGGTGGACAGATTGTAAATGTGCTTTTGATAGCATTCATTGTTCATGTTTTGTTGTGTTCTCTCATTTTAGGCTTTGGTGGAAGCTTCTTGGCACAGTTGGAGTCAATGGACCACTGCAATGATGGTAAGTAGATTAATAAACTAGATATAGCTATGTGATTCTCTCAGCCACTCTTGTGTCTCCAGTCTGTTTCAATAGGTGGCGGTTGGATTACTAGTCCTGCCTTACTGGATACCTTACTGACTGGAAATGTTAGTTAAATGGGTGGAAATGTAAAGTTGAGTGCATATATGAGTAGCTTATTCAGTGTCTCACTATTTTGCAATGAGCTGTTAATGTTGGCATGATATTATATGAGAACTTGTATTTTACAGTGACTAATTACGGTTATTTTAATCCATTTCAGGAGGGAACCACACTGGACAAGTAAGGAATGGTATGTATTTTGCTTGCTACTGTATATGGTGCTCATTGATACGTTGATGGTGCTTACCTTATTTTGTTAATTCTGTCGCTCTTTCTCTAGGAAAGCCAATGTATAACTCCAGCCCCTACCACACTGTGCCATCAGAGCGAGCAAGGAATGGTATGCATTTCTCATCTTAAATGTTGTTTTTTTGGGTAAAATTCCATAATTCGTGTTCAATGTAAACAATGATGTGTGTCCTTTATTCTCTTTCTATTAGACTTCAATGCCAACTATAGCCGTGGCTCCAGATCAGCTGACTTCAACTCACATCGCCTGGGTAAAGATGCCTATATTCCACTTTACCCCCCGCCTCCCCCATACACAATTACCTAATGTGCAATGCTGATGCCATGTTGATTTCTTCAGCTTCAGCTCCTGAAACGCCGCAGGGAAGATTCCATGGAGAGCCCAGTCAAATGTTACAAGGCAAGTATCATTTTCTGATGCATTGAGAAACATATGTCCCTTGTGACTTTACAGTCTTTGTCACTTTTTTTTTTCATGTAATTTGTCATGGTGTTTATAGGCTTAATATTTAAGCACTTAATGGTTACTATAAGTTAGGGGTGCAAAGACTTAAGCGTCACATTTAAATGTAAATAGTAACGTTGTTGTCATGTGATGATCCCTTTAATTAGACGTGATTTGAATGTGCTGAAGGCCCTTATTGCTTAGTGTCATTCTAAATGATTGAAATGGTGAATCTATCCTTGAAATTTTATGTAAAACCAATTGTTTTTCTTCAAGACCTTGCTGCCAACAAAAACACCAGGATGCTTGCAGAGCTACTCGTGGAGGTGAAGCAAATTTCACATGACGTTCAGTTTCTGAAGACTGAAATGGCTAAATCCACCTTTAACGATCACGGAGCTGGACCTGAATCACAGAGAGAAGAGAACTTCCCCATCGTGCTGCCACTCACCAATGAGGAGCAGTTTGATGAGGCTGAAGCTGCACTGAAGGACGAAACAGTCCGTCGAAAGATGGTGAACATTTTTGTATTTTGTTAAAAATGTATTGTTTGAAATCTAAGTGTTTATAATGTCTGAATTGTAGGAGTGGAGGCATTTATTTAGTTTTTTGCTTGGATGTGTGCTTGGCATAGAAATATTGTGAAAATAGCCTTGCAATGATATGCGGGATGATATTTATTTCTTAGTCAATATTTGACAATTCATTTAGCTAATTTGTTTGATGGTATTGTTTGTTGAGTTTTGACACAGTAATGGTCTTTCTTTAGAGTTAATAAAAAAAAGTCTTAAAATGTGTACTTAAAACATCATATTCTGTCCATTTGACATAGTACAATGTACACTTTAGCACACTCACTTTTTTTCCTCTCCAATCTGTTAAGACAACCCGCCTGGCATTAATCGGAGGGACCAACTCAGAAAATATGATCCGGCGAATGCTATCCGCTACCATGACAAACTGTCTAGCATGCATCTTCAACTGGGCGGGAAAGGGACCGAAGAGGGCCTTCAAGGACACACTGATGCAGGACTGCATGTTTGGTGAGTCAATCTGCACCTCAAAATACTAGGTTTACTACAGTGGATTTAGCTATTTTGATGATGGATATTTCATTTAATTAAGTATTTTCACTTTTATCTCAAGTAAATACGAATGGATGTATTTTTATCACCATGGAATGAGCCTGATGGAACATGCAACCACTCTTAAAGAAACACCTCACCCATTTCCAACCTTAACGTCATATAAGTGGTCCTCTGTAATGCTCACAATAAGATTTTTTACGAGCATTAATGTGGATCAATTATATGACTATGGGGTTGAAAATGCACCTAAGGCCACCTGAAAATCTAGTACACTAAAAAGGACACTGTTCACTTTGGAATGGAACGTGCCCACTGCAGCTTTCTTGTTTATCTTTAAGTATTCTTTTTTTCTTTTTTCCCAGCGGCTGCTCGTCAATTTGACCGCAAGTTGACTGACTTGATATACAGAGATGCACTGCAGAAGTGGCTGCGTTATGCACCTGAGAGGAATGGCGGGATACGAAGAAAGACAAAGACTTAAAAGGACAAATGGTTTGGAGGACAGTGGGTTTCATGGGAGTTGGATCATTGGAAGCTGATCCAGGGGCAACATTTATCTCCAGCATCTCTGGTTGCAGCTGTCGCGTGCATGCGTGCGTGCATATGTTTAGCCCCTAGTTTAGCCTCCAGGACCACTCCCTAATTTAGCCTCCAGGACCACCCCCTAGTTGAGACTCAGCCCCCCTCAGGACCACCCCCTAGTTTAGACTCAGCCCCCCTCAGGACCACCCCCTAGTTTAGACTCAGCCCCCCTCCAGACCACCCCTAGTTGAGACTCAGCCCCCCTCAGGACCACCCCCTAGTTTAGACTCAGCCCCCCTCAGGACCACCCCCTAGTTTAGACTCAGCCCCCCTCCAGACCACCCCTAGTTGAGACTCAGCCCCCCTCAGGACCACCCCCTAGTTTAGACTCAGCCCCCCTCAGGACCACCCCCTAGTTTAGACTCAGCCCCCCTCCAGACCACCCCTAGTTGAGACTCAGCCCCCCTCAGGACCACCCCCTAGTTTAGACTCAGCCCCCCTCAGGACCACCCCCTAGTTTAGACTCAGCCCCCCTCAGGACCACCCCCTAGTTTAGACTCAGCCCCCCTCCAGACCACCCCTAGTTGAGACTCAGCCCCCCTCAGGACCACCCCCTAGTTTAGACTCAGCCCCCCTCAGGACCACCCCCTAGTTTAAGTTAATAATAGTCTATTGTGTATGGTGCATCGTGCGGTTAGAGTTCTAAAGTGACCAGCATCTCCAACGCTTCCTCGTGTTATCTAGAGTCTTATCCAGGCTGGGCCGACCACATGGCGCTTTCATCCGAGGAGATCTAGGCGAGGACCGAATGGACATGTACACTGGATTACCTACCCGACGACTGCATAGCCCTGTGCGGCTGGAATATATATTTGCTTTGGTACTGTGATTTGTGGAGCGGATAATCGCCGACGCCTGTGAGTGTTGGATTTACCCCCGAGAGGAGTCAAGTCGAGTCGGCGCTCAGAGAGCCTGAGGCCCCCTAGTTTAGACTCAGCCCCCCTCCAGACCACCCCTAGTTGAGACTCAGCCCCCCTCAGGACCACCCCCTAGTTTAGACTCAGCCCCCCTCAGGACCACCCCCTAGTTTAGACTCAGCCCCCCTCAGGACCACCCCCTAGTTTAGAATCAGCCCCCCTCCAGACCACCCCTAGTTGAGACTCAGCCCCCCTCAGGACCACCCCCTAGTTTAGACTCAGCCCCCCTCAGGACCACCCCCTAGTTTAGACTCAGCCCCCCTCCAGACCTTAGTGTGACGATGTACCTTGGCACGCTGGCACGCCACACAGGAGGCCGCCCATACTTTGACGTCCTTCCTAAGGCCCGGCCAGACGAACTTGGCCCCTACCAACTTGACCGACGCCTTTACCCCAGGGTGTGAAAGGGCATGAATGGTGTCAAATACCCGGCGGCGCCAGTCAGTTGGAACCATGGGGCGGGGCTGGCCAGTGGAGACGTCACAGAGGAGCGTGGCGCCGCTGTCGTGAAACACCACATCCTCAAGTCGAAGTCCTGTCACAGCCGTCCTGAACGCCTGAAGGTCTGAGTCGGTGAGCTGGTCAGCAGCCATGGCAGCATAGTCGATGCCCGGGTGCACAGGGCTGACGTGCGCCCGGGAGAGGCAGTCTGCCACCTGAAATGCTAATTGTTGGTTTTGCATGCTTATTCAAGTTCAGAAGGTTGTCAGTAGTCGGTAGTCTGAATGGAGTGATGATTAATGATGGATTAATGGATGCTATTTATAGTGTGGATGTGAATATATTATATAGATGTACATCTCTAATGTGTCTCTATAATACTCTGACGTATTATACTTAGTTTAGCAATAGGTAAAAGTGTTTTTAGATAGATTTAACTTTTAGATTTGATTCTGCGTTGGAATTTTGGAAAACAACACTTCCTGGAAGATTCTATAGGGGTTCAAGGTTCAGAGTTCTGTATGAATATTTTCAATAACTGTTATTATTCTGTCATTTTTGTATGGGAGAGTCAGCTGAATGTCAGCTGATCTGGAGCCACGTGCGTAGTTGACATCGAAGTCTAATAGAAAGAGAAGGGACACGCATCATTAAATAGTTTCAATGGTGCCACCCTGATAAAATAAAAAAGCTACTGTACATTACAGTAGATTTCATTATCTGTTCTCATGCACGCCTGGTGATACTAAATCCAAATTGAACTCAGGCATTTCAAAGAGAATATGTATGTGCGAAGGTTCAGAGTTCTGTATGAATATTTTCAATAACTGTTATTATTCGGTCATTTTTGTATGGGAGAGTCAGCTGAATGTCAGCTGATCTGGAGCCACGTGCGTAGTTGGCATCGAAGTCTAATAGAAAGAGAAGGGACACGCATCATTAAATAGTTTCAATGGTGCCACCCTGATAAAATAAAAAAGCTACTGTACATTACAGTAGATTTCATTATCTGTTCTCATGCACGCCTGGTGATACTAAATCCAAATTGAACTCAGGCATTTCAAAGAGAATATGTATGTGCGAAGGTTCAGAGTTCTGTATGAATATTTTCAATAACTTATTATTCTGTCATTTTTGTATGGGAGAGTCAGCTGAATGTCAGCTGATCTGGAGCCACGTGCATAGTTGGCATCGAAGTCTAATAGAAAGAGAGGCATTTCAAAGAATATGTATGCGAATTAATTGGCTTTAATAAATGGTTAAAGCAATAAATTGTCTGTTTCTTTGTTCATAGAGCATGTCGTAAAGCAGCTGTTCTCAACCTTGGTTTCTTGAAGAAGAAAAAAATTCGAAATAGCCGATCTACAAGCTTGCAACATATTTTCGAATATTCACCTAGAATGGCATAATTATAATCAAGTTTGGAGTCCCCAAATATTTTTCCTGTGAGGTCTTTGTATAAAAAGGTTGAGAACCACTGCAGTAAAGCATATGGACCATTTCAGCATGTTTCAACCTTCCTCTGTATGTTTTTAATATGTCTCATTTAAGCCAAAAATAATCACTTTGCTCTATTTGGTGTTTTAAAGTTCTGCAGGGGTTGCTCCAAGCCTGTCTATCAGTGACATCACTGCCATTCAGGCATATGGCAGTAATGTCACTAGTAGACACCTTTTAGCATGCTCCCGGTGGAACTACAACTAATAATATAATTTAGATGTAAAGTGATTATTTTTCTTTATTAATGAGGCATTTGTTGAGCTTGGTCTGATCGAGCTTGGTCTGAGCTCCGCCCTGAGCGCCTGGGTACTGGACTTTCTGAGCGAAAGACCCCAGGCGGTCAGGGTGGGGGGTCAGACCTCCAACACCATCACCCTGAGCATCGGGTCCCCCCAGGGCTGTCTTCTGAGCCCCCTGCTGTACTCACTCTACACACACGATTGTGTGGCCAAGTTCAGCTCCAACTCCATAGTGAAGTTCGCAGACGACACAGTGGTGGTGGGGCTGATCTCGGACAACGACGAGAAGGCCTACCGGGAGGAGGTTGAGGTACTGGAACGCTGGTGCCAGGACAACAGCCTGCTCCTGAACATTGGTAAAACCAAGGAGCTGATCGTGGATTATAGGAGAGGACAGCAGGAGACGCACACACCACTGATGATTAACGGGGCTACCGTGGACAGGGTGAGCAGCTTTAAGTACCTGGGGGTCCACATCTCAGAGGACCTGACATGGTCAACACACATAGACACAGTAGTAAAGAAGGCGAAACAGCGCCTCTACCACCTGAGACAGTTAAGGAAGTTCAGAGTATCGGGGAAGATACTCCAGTCCTTCTACTTAGGAGCTGTAGAGAGCATCCTGACCGGAAACATCACTGCCTGGTATGGAAACAGCACGGCACAGGACAAGAAGGCCCTACAGAGAGTGGTGCGCTCAGCCGAGCGTACTACAGGTATTGCACTACCCCCCCTGCAGGTTCTATACAACAAGAGGTGCAAATCCAGAGCCTGCAGGATAATGAAAGACCCTCACCACCCCAACAACAGCCTGTTCCAGCTGCTGAGGTCAGGCAGACGCCTGCGAACCCCAGCTACTAGGACAGAGCGGCTTAGGCTCAGCTTCTTCCCCCAGGCCATCAGAGCTCTGAACAATGAACATTGAGTGCTCAGAACATTGAACTATCCACACACAAGCACACATGAACACACACACGACACGCACACTGTGCACGCTCACACACGAGCAGCCACTTAACACTTTAACATGAGCGGGCACACACTCATGTCGCACACACGCACACTTATGGCCAAAGGAAAGGACACTTTAAATTAGAATAACAGGAACAGTGTATTGCACTACCAAAGCTAACTAGCATGTCCCATATGCTCTGTAAATAACTATGTACAGATACCGAGATGTCACTCCATGTTACCTGCTACCTGTTACTGCACAATGTTGTTTCCTTCTTTTGATTCTATTATATGTACCACTGTATTGCACATCGTTGCGGGCAAGACCACCCGCATTTCATTGTATACCTGTATGCCATGACAATTAAAACTCTTGACTTGACTTGACTTGACAAGCACACATGAACACACACACGACACGCACGCTGTGCACGCTCACACACGAGCAGCCACTTAACACTTTAACATGAGCGGGCACACAATCATGTCGCACACACGCACACTTATGGCCAAAAGGAAAGGACACTTTAAATTAGAATAACAGGAACAGTGTATTGCACTACCAAAGCTAACTAGCATGTCCCATATGCTCTGTAAATAACTATGTAGGCCTACAGATACCGAGATGTCACTCCATGTTACCTGTTACCTGTTTACTGCACAATGTTGTTTTTTCTTTTTTTGATTCTATTATATGTTGTACCACTGTATTGCACATCGTTGCGGGCAAGACCACCCGCATTTCATTGTATACCTGTATGCCGTGACAATTAAAACTCTTGACTTGACTTGACTTGACTTGACATTACCGATATCTTTTGAGACTAAACTATCCGCTCTTGGTGGTCACTTGTGTTGATGTTAGTTTTGTTTCATCAACAAATGAGAGGCAGAACACACAGTGAATGTATCCATTTTGTTTATTGCACTTTTATTACACTTTGCTGAAAAATAAGTGCTGCATAGGCATTTAAAGATGGCGGCATGTTGACATTTCTTTGCAGGAAGTGTATTGGCACATTCAAGTTCTGATTGGTTGACAATTGCCTTCATGTTCGCCACCTACTGCCACCTACTGCTTTGACATTGTACTATATCACTGTGCTCAGGTGACAAAACGAAAGTGCTCAGGTAGCAAAACGAATGTCTGACTTGCCTACCGCTACGTTGCGACCTGGAAAAGCGAAACTCATTATCAAAACGAAACAAAAACATCAGTCAGTCTAACCGCAGCCTCAGTCAGACCTCCAGAAAGGCCCGGAGTGACTTCTTCTCCAGAGTCAAAGGGTCTTATCATTGTTGTCATACTTTTCAGCCATTTCTGGATCTGTGGGAGGGTCAGGATCATTGATATCTGAATAACATTGAACACATCAGTCTAGAACCGGGGTCAGCAACCTTTTTGACATGGAGTGCCTGTTTGAATAGTTGTAACTAGTGTGCCTCAACAATATTCCATGCATCGTAATTTTTTTCTTCTCATAATCAGGTCTTTTTAATGATAATTTTTACATTATTACATCATTATTGTTATTGTTATTATTAACAATATTATTATGATGGTTGTATCAACCCTAAATCTGAGTTGGGGGGGGGGGGGGGGGGGGAATGCAATGCAGACAAACAGCTGCATACAGTGCGACCATTTCACTCACATTTGCCTATTCATTTTTGGACACATCACACACCATCGGTGTGTGTACTGTACGTGTGCTGTCATAGCTCCACCTACTACAGGCCTAATGGAGAACACCAGGAGAACACCAGGATGTGAATGGAGGGTGAATGTGAGGTATATCGTGTAAATAAGTTTTGATTGATCGCAAGACTACACTGTAAAAAATAAATAATAATAAGTTACCAGAACTTAAAAATATTGAGTTCAGTTACTGTGCATTAAGGTTTTCAGTTTTCAATCCATAATAAGTTAACAGAAAAATAAGTACACAACCACATTATTTCAACCTAATAAAACTATGTTTATTGTCATTGTTTTAAGAACACAAGTTGACTTGGTAATACTCACATTTTGAGTAAAAAAAAATGGCTTTTAACATGTGCAATGTTCAATGAAATAGAAAAATAAATAATACAATTTGTTGATTAATCCCACTGGTCACAATGGTGACCGTAATAATGTTTTTGTTATAAGGCTCTGCAAATGTTACTGAATGATGTAGCAATGTATTTCCAGCTAAATTGAAATAATAAACAAATAAAGGGTCTCAATTAAATATGTGGTAGTAAAAAGAACCTGTGGGAGGATTTCAACAAGATAAATGCGAAATATTTCAGTATAATATTTCAAAGCAAAAAAAAAAATATATATATATATATATATTTTTTTTTAATGCTGCCCCCTGTGCCTATGAAAATGCCCCTGCGTGCCTATGCAGGCACGCGTGCCTAGGGTTGCCTACCCCTGGTCTAGAACCTGTGGAGCTGCATGCAACAGAAAGAGGAGATGACCCACTGAGCCCTCAGCAGATTTACATCTAGAGCTGTGAGACTGAGGGGTACATTGAGTGCGGTCTAGTACAAGAACAGTGAAGTCCACTCATCACTTATTATTAGTGCTGTCCGGCGATTAAAAAAATGTATCTAATTAATTACAGGATTTGTAATTAATTAATATAATTAATCACATAACCATTGTATGCCTATATTCTATAATAATAAAATTGCATGTGTCCGGATGGCAGAATTCAGTACTGTATCTACAAAACCTTCTGTTTAATCATCTTACATTTATTAATTTGCTTAGATTTTTCAGGTCTGGTAAATTTTAGCATGGTGTTATTCACAGTCAAAGATAAAAAAAATTATTCTCATTTGGTTCATTACAATTTACTCAAGCCTAGTAACAGACAGTATTTCTGACACTGGGAATACATTCCCTGAGATCCATAGATGTCCCTAGATTCAGATACCAAGAACATGCAAATGGACCATATTAGAAACAAGTCTGTAAATGTGTATTCTACGTTCTTATGGAATGAATGAGATTATTATTTTTTTTATATATATATTTCTTTAAAAAAAGATTTAAAAAATGTTGAGTACATTTTCATAACGCGATAATTTGCTGTGTAATTAATTAATCCAATTAACGCAATAAACTGACAGCCCTACTTATTATTAGAAGGATAATATCTAGAACGTTATCTGGAACGGATGGAACATGAGTGAACATTCTGGAGGTACTCATCCCAGGCATCGTTGAACATGTCTACCTGAATATCTTTCTCCCAAGACTCCCTCAAATATTGCGTAGATCAGGGGTCTCCAAATTATGGCCCTCGCACTGAATACCATACGCACCGCATTGCTGAAAACTCTGATGAGATCAAGACTCACGGAGAAGCATTTCCATCAGTCTTGAGAGACTGGATGTGACTGGAATGGAACCTTGACATTAAACTTCTCACCAGCCAGACGCAGGCCCACAGTTCACACTGATGAACATGCATAGGTAATATCACTGTTCTGACTTTATTATAAGCAAGATCACTGTTCTGACTTGATTATAGGTAAGGTTCTGACTTGATTGATTTTGTGCTCATTTTATGCCAGTCTTTTTTTACCGCTGTGAAGCACTTTGAGCTGCAATTCTTATATGAAAGGTGCTATACAAATAAAGTTATTATTATAGGTAGGATCACTGTTCTTACTTGATTATAGGTAAGATCACTGTTCTGACTTGATTATGAACAAGCATAGTTCTAGCAATAGCAATGCGTAATGAAGAATGATGGCAGACTATCATTATGATAGTAATAGTGCCCTTGAATAGGCTACATATATGTCATGAGTCAGTAAAGTGCATAACAAAATAATAAACAAATATAGCATTAGGCATAATAAATCATAATATAATCATAATATGGATGAAATCGATCTCTGCATAATTCCAGTAGTCACTCCGATATTATTTTATGTTACAGACAGAGGGTCTCTCCACTGCAAAGAGAAGTGCTAGGAGAGAGATAATGCTAACATTCTCTTCCATGGCTAGCCATGCAGGGGTGGTGGCGGTCATCTCTCTGGGGGATGAGTCCTGCCAGTAAAGCAGAGCTCTAGCATTGGCTAGAGTAGTAATATATATTAAGGCTGTCAAAGTTAACGCTGTATTAATGTGTTAACGCCAGATTCTATTAACACCACTATTTTTTTAACTCACGATTAACTTAAAAAAAAATTAATATATATATATTTTTGTTTTTACTAGACTTCACTCAGGTATATTATTGATGCTCTCATTGATACTATGTTTGTTTCTGACTCAAAGTGTGTGTGTGTGTGTGTGTGTGAGAGATAGAGAGAGAGATGAGGAAGGGGCAAGAGAGAAAGAGAGCTGGAGAGAGTGTGTGTGAGAGAGAGAGAGGGGGGGGTATGATTACTCAGCCCTTGTGTGGGTGAATGTAACAAGTTCCTAACGTTTTCTTTCGCCTATTATTTCATGCACACTTTATTCATTGTTTTAAATTATTATTGTCTTTTAAGTTTTTTGCGCATCACTCTGTTTTGAATTTGATGCAAATTTGCAATGCATGAGGGTCATCCTTTTGTGTTAAATGGCTGCATAAAGCGTATTAAAACTTGAAAAAGTCAGTTTAAGGTAGATAAAAAAAAAACAATACGATTAATTTGTGATTAATCGCGAGTTAACTATGGACAATCATGCGATTAATCAGATTAAATATTTTTGGGCCAGGCCTCTCATGTCTTTTGACGTGCACAAGTAGTTTATTTAAATATACTTTTTGTAACAGGTATAGAAATGTGAGTAGAGTAACCATTTTCACGGCATTAGCACAGCCTATCATAGATGAAGAGATAGCTCTCCATTTATCTACATTACATTTCAGCTTCTCAAACATTGGCTCATTATTCAATTTGTACAAGAGCCTGTGGTTTTTTACAAATAACTACCCCTGTCATGGTCCAGGACTTGCCCACGTTCCTGCATTGATGTATCTGCCCCTCTCTCTCTCTCTCTTGCCAGGCAATTGCCCCCACATGCTGGGCTTTCTGGCTCGCTGCCTCTGAGAGAGAGAGATAGAGAGAGAGAGAGAGAGAGAGAGAGAGAGAGAGAGAGAGAGAGAGAGAGAGAGAGAGAGAGAGAGAGAGAGAGAGAGAGAGAGAGAGAGAGAGAGAGAGAGAGAGAGAGAGAGAGATCTCAATGTCCCCCGCCTCTTCCATGGACATTGATTCCCCTTCTCTCGCTCTATATATATATATATATCTATCCCTCCCTCTCTCACTCTTCCCTATCTCTATATTTTTATCTCTATCTCCCTCTGCATCCCTCTCTATCTCTCCATCTCTCCATCTCTCTCTCTCTCTCTCGTTCCATGTCTAGTTTAGTTTGTTCCATGTATCGTGTTTCTTCTTGCCTGTTGTGTATTAATGTTTCTCTAGTCCTAGTCATTGTAATATTGTTCCTATTGTCTTGCTTCAGTGTGTTGTGTCCCGTCTTGTGCCATTGTCATAGTTATTTTGTTTCCTGTAGTTCCTTTGTAGTCTGTTTCCCCAGGTGTCTCTTGTACAGTAATCATCCCAGGTGTGTCTCGTTTGTCATTTACCCTCTGTGTATTTCAGTCCCAGTTTTTTCCGTTCAGTTATTGTGGTGTCATTGTTCAGTGTCTACTCTCTTTCATCTACTGTTAGATGCCAAAGTAAGTTAGTTTAGTCTCTAGTGTTATTTCTAGTTCATAGTCTCTTAGTGTTTTTCTGCCTGCTCTAGTTTGTATATGCTTTATAGTTCAGTTTGTTCCTCTAGTTTTTGGTTTGTCAGCTATCTTGAGTTGCTATTATTTTGTACCCTGCATCGTCCTTCACTATTAAATACACCCAGTCGGGGTTCAACTCTGCCACTGTCTCTACCTCCCATCGTCCTGCAATTTGGGTCCTACCACACATCCACACACATGTTAAATGTCATTCTAAAAGACGGAATCCTGGATTCAGAAAATGGCAGGAGAGATGCTTCTTGGCGTGACGGGTTAACAACCGCATTGTAAAGGATTGCTGTGCTCAACTTCACCTAGCTTCACAGATGTAATGGAGGGATGTCTTCTAATGCTAATGGCGAGAGGCTCGATTGTGATGGCAAAGAGCAATGAGGATAAAGGGCAGACTTGACATGTACTACAGGGAAGGGTGAAGGGCAGAGATATTGCAGTTGTTTCAGGAACGGATGCAGTAAGGAAGGAATAAAGCATTGCAACCCATGTGGCAATGTTCTCGCCCAAGCAAACCTGTCATTTTGTCAGTAGTTGGTGCATGCACTGAAAAAAGGAAAATCTCCCAGGAATAAAGCCGGTTTGATCTTGGTGAATTATGTTTGCTTATTATGTTAGCTGTGTAGAGAGACTCTCAAAATCTTTCAATACAATTTGCATGGAATGTTTAAATATCTTCAGTATTAAGGCAACATACTGTATGCTCTCATATGCTTTATGAACTCTTTATGAATTATACGCTAAAACCATCAGGACCGGAATCTTTACCATTAGGGAAACCCTTAAAGTCATAAAACCCAAAAAAATCCAGTCTTTTGGACATGTTGGTTCCAAGTCATTCTTGCCTCGATTAAAAAATCTGTTATTTTTCCATAATCTTTAACCGTTAAAGAGCACAGGAAGCTTGTAATATGGAAATGGCTAGCAGTGCGCTGTGAGGTATGATGTTTATCATAAAATGTATAAAAACATAAATACATTTCTTCTGAGTTGGTAATGAGTCAAATACATCCTTGGTAGAGAGGCACATTTTTTTATCAATTAAATGGTTGTTTCGATTTTTATGTTGTTATTGTTTTATTACTTAACACTTTCTCTGCCAAGGACGCCTAAACTCGTCATTCCCCGCCATGCTAATTCTGCCAATGACGCCGTAACACGTCATTGAGATCAATATTTCAAAAATCTGTGATCGCAATCATATTTCTCCCCCGGAGACTTGAGATCTACTGTTGATCCCCTCTCAACTCTCCAACGGTTCAAGAGCGCCATCTGGTGGCCGATTGGTGGATCGCCCAAACCGGAAACCGGAAACGAAAGCTGGTGCTCATTCCAATTCGGTCCGATCACTCGCTAATAGTCCCGGGACTCGAGCTAGACACAATGGATAGCAATCCGTTACCAATAACTCGATAAACAACATGATTTGGACGTATATACTATTATACAACCTGGAGATGGATCGCATATTTCAACATCCCATAATAGGAATATTTCTGCTCCACGCTCATCGCCCAACGCTACGAGGAAGCTACGGTGAGTTTCAGCTTTTTTTTTTAACGTGTTCGATACAAACTGCTCTAATGATCATATCACCCACACTAGATGAATCATCTAACGTTGGCCACGGAATTATAAACGACCCCCCCCCCCATCCGGTCAACATCAGTAGTAACTTCTAGAAGCACGTCCATTTGACATTTTTTATCTCGCGCCGATCGCTATCAAACTGTATACAATCATCAATATAATGCATTTAGGGCTATAAATCACGTTCTGCAGAAAGCTGCAGAAAACGATAAAAACATACTTATACTTTATACCGTATTTTAGTATGAATGAAAAAGTATAACGTTGCTACACCCTGAACAATAGATACTTGATGTTGAATGGGCCATAGTAATGTCAATTTAGCAATACAATTAAAAAAGTTATAGCCCTGCAAAGAAGGGGAACTTCTCCATAGACAAATAGAGCTGGCAGAGGATGGTATAATGATGTACATAAGCCTGGCGAAGAAAGTGTTAATATAATAAATGTATTAATCAATAAAGACCTCCAATGCAAAAGCATTTAATCATAAATCTAATTTATTTGTAAGGTATTGCCACATGGGTTGTTGTTTATTTAACCATTGTACTGTATGTCATAGCAACCCTTTCCCTGAACTGGATAATCAGTATTTTTTTTAATTAATTTATATTATTATATTACTTGATTTAAAACTTAAAGTGGTTGTAATAATCACTGGAGTAATGCAGTATGCATTTGATCACTGGTACATTTATCTTTTTGCATCAGGTGGGGCAAATACAATGAATTTACAGAACTGGTACAACAGGAGAATTCTCAACATAATATATCATTGTCATATTGGTTGTGATACCTTGGTGGCATAATTACAGTAAACAAATGAGACCATTGCTGGGACAATTACTTTGATTGACAGCCTAGTGTGTGATACGCCAGACTTCTACCATGCTGCCTTTTCTGCACACGTATTGTTTACTACTAATGAAGGTGAAAATGGACCTACAGTAGCTCCTGCACACGTACTGTACAGTGGGTCTATTTTATCTTGCAAGCTAAAAAACTGTCACTGCACATAATGTGCCAACAGTTGGATAGTTAGCTAACACGCTAATGTTGTTAGAGCCTCGGAGCATGGAGACACAACAGCTGATCTGACAGACACAGGGAGCGGGAGGAGTGGAGACAGAGGGGCAGTGAGACTCAGACTGACTTGTCGCTAAACATGCTCATCGTTATTGCTATATATACAGCAGTGGAGGCTGCTGACCAAATTTTTAGGTGAAGCACAAATTATTATATTATATTAAATTATATTTTTTAAACATACCCAACGCTGCAACACCCCCATTCCTCCCAGGTGTCAGGCTCCTCATTCGCTTCCATTCATTTTGGGGACGTACAGTATACAGTGGCTCGGCGGCCCCTGATCAAACCAAGCAGACCATGTACAGTATACAGTGGCTCGGCGGCCCGATCAAACCAAGCAGACCATGTACAGTATACAGTGGCTCGGCGGCCCGATCAAACCAAGCAGACCATGTACAGTATACAGTGGCTCGGCGGCCCGATCAAACCAAGCAGACCATGTACAGTATGGCTCGGGCCCATCAAAAAATAACACAGTATGCTATGACTGGCCCCTGTAAATGTCCTAACACAACCCCCTCAATGTACAGTAAATGACCAAGTATGGTTGTCAATATTCCAATGTACAGTTTTGTTTGTACAGTTGTACAGTGTATGTCCCCCACCCCCACCTCCAATGTACAGTCCCGCCCCCCCCCCCTACCCAACCTCCTCCAATGTACAGTTTCTACGTCAAATGTATACTCCCTTTTCTGGACTATTTTTGTACTGTATGTGCAAGTCTGGTACATGTCATAAATGTATAGATGTAGCAGTACTGTCTATCTGTATGTCATGTATGTCATATATGGTATGATGAATTGAAAATGGGGGACCCTGATGTAAACAAGACGAAAGTCTTTCTCTGGTCTGCATCCCCTTAACAATTGTATGTATTGAGCTGTACTGTACTGTACCCATTCTGCAATCTGTTAATAAAGTTTTACAATTCAATTCAATTCACGGCAGAATGTGTAGACAATAGACAGAAAGTGAAAACAAAGTTCTCCTCCAAGTCCTGTGGGTATTGTCTCCTCAACGTTTCTGCAGCTGAGCTTTTGTATTGTATGTATTGTATGTATTGTACCCATTCTGCAATCTGTTAATAAAGTTTTCAATCAATCAATCAATTCAATCAAGCGAATTGCAGTTCTGCTCAATGAATGAATCCGAGAGGAATCCGAATGTCCCCTCTAACTAGTGCTATATGCTTCATTGCGTCATTAATAAAGTTTTCAATCAATCAATCAAACAATGCCGTTTGTTTAGACATTCACAAGACTTGCATAACGTTACAACTGCACGGCGGCAGTTTCAACAACATTATGTATTGTCCCTTACCTTAGATGAGCCGCACCTGCTGCATACATCCCACAACGTCATCTTTTCCATTAATTCATTCCAGATAGGGCGGCGGCATTGTTGTTATTGATATCATCTTCATCAATGCCATCAGACCCAATAATGACACAGAATCAATCAATCTTTTCATAATGTCGCGGTTTTTACGGACCGTGTCGTTATGCTTTGTCAACTGGAGACGCTTTCCTTCATCAAGCAGAGTATCAATTCTGACTGTTCCCAACAGACTTAATTGTACTTCAGCGCTGACGTGATCATTAGATTTCTCATGAATCCTTACAGACCTGTCGAAATTCAGTATATCCGCAAATCCTTCTCTTGCAAACTTTGAACACCCCATACTTCCAGCAGGAGACTTAAACATACGTAATGCACGGCCAACAATATGTGCGGTTTGTTTGCATGCTCCCTGTTAACCACAGCACTTTATCATACTTAGCTGGTTGAAAACGGCGTTGTTTGCCCGACGCAAGTTGTTGACTCAAGTTGATCTTAGGTTTTGGTCTCCCGTCTGCTTTTACTCTTAGCTTTTCTTCATAGGAGAATGTGTGAAAAGATTCCTGTATGATCCGATCTACGATGTTTGGAGGGGCATCCATAATTCTTTGCAAAAATAATTTCCTATATTAGCCAGCTACAACAACAAGGAAGTTAGTTAGAACTACACTAGTCTTCAACTGAGATTTAAAAAAATATATATATATATCATCCAAGTAAACAATGCAGTGCACAACAATAAGTGAACAAGTGTGAATAAAGATCTTAAAATATGAATGATTATATTAGGCAAATTAATGTTCTTCTTCAGGCAAACAGATGATGCAACACAACGTTGACTAGTAGAATACTGACACCAGTCCAGCTGCAGACTGCCTGGCACCACTTGCAGACAGTCTCTGATTGGATTTTGAAGGTTGTCAATCATTCAACCTCCGTGTAATATTGGATGTCAAGGGCTGTCAATCAATCATTCCTCCATTCAATGGCAAGAGTTTAACTGCACAGACCGTGCTTAGATGAAGTTAATAGCCTATTTTGATTCGCTGTTATATATTATTTATTTAACAAAGGGTCACACCTGTGAAGTTTTCTTCACAAATAATTACTGCAGGCAATACTGCAGTGCAGGCCTGCTCAGAACTGTCAATTTTGGCCATTTTTGAAGAAAAGAAATTCACTGGCATTTATTTTACAGAGGAAAACATTTATAATAAAAAAAAAATTATAATAATAATTTAAAAAAAAATATATATATATATTGTTTTTTTTTTTATATATATATATATATAGGTATATGTAAATTAATAATAATTATGAATTATGAGTGAATTTGTGTTTCACGTGTTGTCATAGAGAAACCTCCACTGATATACAGGCTCATTGCAATACGAATCCCAAACTTTTGTCCCTGTATCTCATCAAGCTGAATCCATTCAGGGATGAAAGCGGGTGCAATTTTCCTCTTCTCAATCATGTGCTGTGCTGCCCTGCAGTTAGTGACTCACCACAATAATAGCCGCGGATAGTGTGAACGTCGCCATTGTGACATGCGGCCGACATTATGCAAAGCAATGTATTTCCGTAAGCGGTGACGTCGATTGATCGTCAATGAGTCACCCCGGGCCTTAATCCTCGGCGTCATTTAAATGAACACAATTCGGTGGAGAATCACTGACAAAATTGGAACGTCATTAAGCAAGGCAGGGTTGAAACGTCACCGTGATATAATTCATCCGTGTGTATGATTTATGCGTTTGTGCGTTAAAAGGATCAATCCCCATCTGTGTGATGACGCTGCAGCCTCCATATGTCTACAAGATTCAGTCATTCAAACAGGTTTTTTTAACACTGGCGTCAAGAGGAGTAGCTACTGCAGGAGAGAAGCGGCCACCTTTCAATCCGAGGTGCATTTAGTTGAAAAGCAAGAGCAATGTTCTTTTTTATCGTATAATGGCTTAGATCACGTGTGTCTGTGTGTGCGTGTGTGTGTGTGTGTGTGTGTGTGCGCATGTGTGTGCGTGCGTGCGTGTGTGTGTGTGTGTGTGAAAGTGAATGAGTAATGCATGTACCTATGTGTTAGTTTGCCTACCTACATGTGTGCCCACGTATGTGTTTGACACAGGCATATGCCTTTTGTATGTTTAAAACATGCCGACAACACGCCGAACCGAAGGGCTGAATATATGCGCGTTCTGTCTGATGCATAATGTATTCACTGTAGGGTGGGTTTAAGCCCCCAGGGCAAAATACCATTTAGATGCATAAGAAGGAGGCAGTCGGCGCTAATGTGAAACACACTGCGTATGTCCATAGCGGCTAGGCGTGACACAACACGTGGCCGGTTGCAGAATGCTACTTTTGGCTACTGTCAGGTACTGTATCGTCATCATAGCTCTGGGAGACATGAATCACACAGTGGAACGTTATGAGAATGCCACTAGTCTCTCCGTTGAAATAATGCATCTTGCACTTGAGGTTTATAGTCGTTAAAAAGCCCATCGGTATGGTCAAGTGCGAAGCCTTCACTTAATGTCCCGAGATGTTAAAATGATAATAAAATGATCCCACTTTCTTACTATTGGTTCTTATCAGTGGAAGGAATGCCAACACATTGTTGTCCTATTGGTTCTCATAAATGGAGGGAATGCTAACGCATTGCTGTTACTCTCTCGTTTCATTGTCGGCTGTGGGTTAATGTTCAACTCGAGCCCCTCCCTCGGCATGTTCCGTTCAGAAACACATGAAATCATGGAAGGGAAACCCGTTTGCAAAGCCATTTCATGGGCACTTTAAAGGCAATTATTTTCCTATGCATTCACCCCTAATGCTGGAAAACTGACCCCACTGCTAGCTCAATGTAAAGCCAATGGCAATTCATCATCTAAACTGACATAAAACAAGAAATGCATGGGGCAACTATGATTCCGTTAGTTCTAGAGATGCAGTGACAATGATACTGGTATCAGATATCATGACGATACATATATCAGATATCATGATGATACATATATCAGATAGCATGATGATACATATATCAGATATCATGACGATGCTGGTATTAAAATATCATGATGATACTGGTATCAGATATCATGACGATACTGGCATCATATATCATGATACTGGTATTAGATATGATGATACTTGAATCAGATATGTTGATGATACTGACATCAGATATCTTGACGACACTGGTATCATGATGATAATATGACGATAATATTATTGAATATCATGACAATACTGGTATCAGATATCATGACAATAATAGCAGAGACCATGACGATACTGGTATAAGATATTATGATAACACCAAGAGCCATCAGAAATGAAGGCAAAGCTGTTTGATTTTCTGCATGTTTGCAACGTAAAAGCATATTAGATGCTTCTGTCAAAAGATAAAACATTTATATAATTTTTGTCCAATGACCCCAAACGAACGGTCTAACAAGTACCAGATTGGATCAGTACTCGGTATCAACTGATGCTTATAAAGTTTGCACAATTGGTATTAGCAGTGGAAAAGTAGTAGTCATCCCTAATTAGTGTGTATCAAGTGTCATAATCCATCCATACAAATGGTAATGGCGCTGATATACTGGAAATAGGCTTTGGAGCAAAGCCAACTCTCAGCACTGATTACCCATGCACTCCTACTGCTACACAATCCTAGAGGCAACAGTTTAGCTTTCATTAGGGTGTAAAAACTATGCATTATTTACCACTATTTCTTATACTAATGAGCACAGATGGTCCTATTTTAGCATTTCTAAGTTTTCAATACCACTTTGCTTAAGAATGATGTGGAAAAGAACTGTGATAATAAACCATAACATGCATTTTCCATCCCAATTGTATAGATTTGTGGAGAACAGCCTACTGGTGATTAACCCTTTCACTGCTGCACTACCAACACTGTTAACCCTTTCACTGCGACAATACACAGACAGTTAACATTTTCACTGCCACGCGACAGCCGGTTAACCCTTTCACTGCCACACGAGTCGACAGAAGGTTAACCCTTTACTATCACACAACCGACGGCGACCGTTGGTTGTGTGATAGTAAAGGGTTAACCTTCTGTCGTGTGGCAGTGAAAGGGTTAAGGAAACGTTGATCGAATCAACAATATTGACCACATTTAACCCCTGTTCATTCATCCATATACTGCAATAACTTTAAATTCAGAGGATATAGGAGAAAATAGATATACTGAATATTGTAGATAGACAGACTCAAAAATAAACAAATCAAATGAATGAATGAATTAAACCAGGGTTGTGTAACACTCTGGGTTCTCTGGCTGCTGCCTGAGAACCGTACACCATTCTGACACCTGTCACTTGTCTCCCCTGTCACTAATTGTCTGTGTTCTCTGATTTGTTGTCACTGTGGTGTGTGTGGAATGTCTGGAATGTGTACCTATGTAACCCCTGTCTTCCCTGTGTTTTATCGTCGGTTCTTCACACTACTTCCAGCTCGGTACACAGTGGTACCCCTGGACTCGGACGTTCCTGCTCCAGATCGTCCTGATTAACTGTTCAATTCTTTATGCTACTTCAGTAGACGCTTGGCATCATTGCCTATTCTCTGTTGCTCAGGTGTATTGTTCCAACATTAAAAGGAACCACTGATAGACGAGCAATCACTCTATGCCTCCTTTATTCCTCTACTACTTGGACCTTGCCACTCACCGTAACAGGTTGGAATAATAGGAAAATTACAGATGAATCAGAATAAATTACAGATATAAAAAAATAACTGGAACAAATTATTTTTGAATATTGCATTATTCTATATACAAATTGGAGGGCAAAGTAATCCCAAAATGAGGGAAACTGTGATGATGAGAGGACGAAGGAACATTCTATTTGCTGACCTGTTCAGGGGATCCACCACAATGGCCCTGGGGTGGGACATGTCCCCTTCCAGGAGGGTCTTCCTGGTGTGCGAGGCCCTCTCCAGCCGTGCCACGCTGATGGTTTTCCTGTAGCCGTCGTTGGTCCAGTAGAGGTTGTTTCCTATCCAATCCACCGAGATGCCCTCCACGTTGTCAAGGTCTGCAATTGGATTGGAATCAAATAATAACATACAATTTCAGTTCAGTTCAGTTATGTTTTATTTCGGGGGCTTTGGACACATAACAACGGTCATTCCATAAATCGTCAACGTTTTACCAGCTGCTATTGCAGCATTGTCCAATTGTCCAAAAAGGGCTAGGGAGAAGCACTAGGCTTGTCGGGCCCTACCCCTGAAGACTTACATTTATTTAGTTTTTGTTTTTTCATTTACATACATACATTATACATATAGTACACATTACAGTACACACATATAGTACACATTACAGTAGACATTACAGTATAGTATACCTGCAGTATAATAGTATATATAATAGTATATAGTACATTGTATCTATCCCCATATATTTTTTCTCATTAATCATTCATTCAATCTTTATTTGTACTTGAAAATGTACATTAAACATACATTATACACATAATAAATGCATACAAATTTGGGATGTCCGATATTATCGGCCGATATCGGCATTAAAATGTGATATCGGAAAATATCGGTATCGGTTTTCAAAATAAGATTACATAAGATTTTACATTTCTAGAACCTTTATTTACCCAGGCAAGCAAGTAAGAACAAATTCAGATTTTATTTATTGTCAAAAGTATGCATAATGTTGTGTTAATTCCACAACAAGAGATATGTAATGTTAATTACCTGAAATTATTCCGTTTTTAGGGGGGGGGAACCCTGCATATATCGCTATCGTTGATATCGGTTTATATCGGTATCAGAAATTAAGAGTTGGACAATATCGGTATATCGGTATCGGTAAAAAAGCCAATATCGAGCATCCCTAATACAAATACAATAAATATAAAATACATTTTGTAAGTAAAAAAGAAAGTGTGTATAATCAATACAAAGGACTGCAGAAGATGGTGGTATGGTTAGTGATTAAGAATTAAACTGACCAAAGGATACCAAAATATTGGCTTTTAGAGTTTGTGGTATGATGTGTCAGGAGCACAGAGGCTAAAAGCAGATTCCCCCAAGTCCAGTAGGCCTACCAACTCTAGATGTTAAGTGGAAGTGCAGAGCCAATCATTGGATCGTGTACCATAGGGTCCATATGACCACTCCAATCGTGAATATATTGAACCCTTCAGATGAAGAACCATTACGTCTGTTTTAAAAATTTCACAGTTCTACTCCAACATCATCTACAATAAATCTTGGCAACGCTAAGCTGATTTTCTCCACCATAAGCCACCTCCTAAAGCCACAAACTGAAACCACAGCGGAGCAGTACAACAATTGTATTGACTTTTTCAAAGCAAAGGTCAACATCATTTGCTCTCTCTTCCCCACTCCCCTCTGCCTCCCCAGACTGCAGACCCTCAGCCGGGGATCTCCCAGCCTCTCCACTGCTTCACTGATTTTGAGGCCACCGTCAGAAAGACAAGTTATAAACCACTCCCACCAAGCTGTTCCACCTGCTCTAAAAACTGCTGTCATCAGATGATCCCTTCTCAAGGAGCCAACCTTAGTTCTAGCAAATTACAGACCCATTTCGAACCTTTTCTTCATTTTCCAAGGTGCTGGAAAACACTGTTGCTGCAACCCTTTTAAACCTAAGCCTGAAACAGTCCGCCTGGGTATATATTTAGTTGTTATTGCTGTGTAATTGTCATACAATGTGCTGTGAGTGAGTGCTTTTCACCCTTTTTTCAGAACTACTTCAGCTTTCAATATCTGTTATTGTTTTAACTTCACTGTATGTTTTGAGTGTGTATCAAACTGTTATTACACAAGAAAAACAAATAACGGAATTGGATTTGTACAGGTTTTTAGTGAAGTAGACACAGCAATTGAACATCAATTAAACTTTGCACATGTACATTTTGAAGTTGGAACTATTATGCAACTGCAATAACGTTTGTGAACCCTGGCCTTTTAGATTTATTCTTCTTAGGCTCCGTTTTCCTCACTTTTTTCCAGGCAGAATTTTGCCCTTGTGGTTGACCTTGAAGCAGGTCGAATTCTACCTGTGTTTACTTCCTCAATAACTCCCGCAGTTTTTGGAATACCGTAATGTGTGTGAAGAAAGCTCAGCTCCATTGGCTTTCAAACTCAAAGAGTTACGGTAAAGAGAAGCACCTACAGCACAGCTCTGCTCAGGGTCACAAATGACCGACGCTGGCTCCCCCTCTCTCCTGGTCCTGCTTGACACTGTCAACCATGACATCCTTCTCGACTGCCTCCACAACATCATAGGACTCGCTGGCTCTGCCCTGAACTGGTTTCAGTCCTACCAGTCTAGAAGAGTTGAGTATGTAAATGAGATTAAAAGAAGTCAAAACAGAACTTGTCATCTGCAGTTGTCCTCAAGGGTCAGTTCTCGGCCCCATTCCGTTCACCCTCTATAGCCCCCCCCCCCCCCCCCGGTCATGTCATCAACCGGCATAGAATGTAATTTCATTGCTTTGCTGATGATACACAACTGTACCTAAGGACCAGACCAAATCCCTCTGCAGCTTCATCACTATTATCCACCTGCCTTGAGGAGATTAAGGCCTAGATGAAATGCAATGTCCTTCAACTAACCAGCTCCAAAAGGCTGAGGCCCTCTTTGGTTGGCAGCTCACACCGGATCCAGTTTACACTCATAACTCACATCATCTTTTCTGGTCAAAACATTCCCCTTTCATCATCATTGACCTACGACGCCCACATCAAACATCTGTGTGAAACCTTCATCTACCGCCTCAAGAACATTTCCAAACTCTCCCATCCCACACTAAACCAAGTCAGATGCAGAAAAACATGTCCATGCCCTTTATCTCCTCAAGGCTGGACTACTGCAATGCAATTTTCATTGGGGTCTCCAGAAGCTCCAGTACATCACAAACAACGCTGCCAGGATCCTGATGAGTGAGTGAGAAAACACCATCACATCTCAACCGCCCTACACTCACTGCACTGGCTCCCCGTCTCCTTCACGATTGATTTCAAAATACTTCTCCTGACCTATCAGTACATTCGTGGAAATGCTCCGTGGAAGCCTGCTTCTCCGTGCCCCCAGGACGAAGCTCCACACCGTGGGGGGGGATCGGGCCTTCTGTTCGGCCCAGTGGTTCCGTCGCACCTCGCCTGTGGAATGATCTCCCCGAATGCTTGAGGGCACCACAGAATGTTGATGAAGTAAAAAAGACCTAAACACCTTCCTTTTTAACAGTGTGTTGTTTTAATTGTGTGTTGTTCTATGTCATACTATAGTGTGGCAAGGTATGTAGCATAACCATTTTCTCCAGCATACACACCCTTTACTTTGCACGTATCCTTATCCTTAGCACACAAGTATCTTGTGGTTTATTATATATTTAATGTGTAAGCCTTTTTCTTTGTGCCGTTTCTTATTAATTTAGTTGACTATTGCACACTGTAGCCCTTTGACATTTGCCTTAAATGAAAAGGCATTACAAATACAATTTATTATTATTATTATTACTATTAATAATAGTAATATTATTAATCTTCCGTTTAGTTAATTTGACAATTCATAAAATAAGATACATGCCCTAGATTGTGAGGATAACGTGATCTTTAACAAACCACTTTCCTCTGTCGTCCTCAATGGAGATAAAAATGCCAGTGGTAAGATGGCAGGCAGCCAACCATAACACAATACAGTACATAAATACAATAACACATTCAGTTAGTGAAATGCATCATCCAATATGGACTATTGGACTAGAGCAACATACAAAAAAAAGAAAATTCCTCCATGCAAGGTTACTCCTTCACCTTCTCCGTCAGTGTCATGGTCTGGGAGTTGCTCACTTAAACTGCCTTGCACCATCTGCCCCTTTTAAATACTCACACACCTCTGACTCTCTCTTGCCCCCATCCTGCCTGGCCTTGGGCAGCCTCTCACTCTGTGCCCCCCCCACCCCACCTCTGCCATGGACATTTATTCCACCACCCTCTCTGCCTCTCTGTGTTCTCTGTATGTTCTCTCTCTCGCTCTCTCTCTCTCTCTCTCTCTCTCTCTCTCTCTCTCTCTCTCTCTCTCTCTCTCTCTCTCTCTCTCTCTCTATCTCTCTCTCTCTCTCTCTCTCTCTCTCTCTCTCTCTCTCTCTCTCTCTCTCTCTCTCTCTCTCTCTCTCTCTCTCTCTCTCTATCTCTCTACATTTACATTTACCTTTACATTTAGTCATTTAGCTGACGCTTTTATCCAAAGCGACTTACAAGTTCTGTACGACAAGACGGCAAGAAGGGTACAACTCTATCAGCTGAGTAACAATGTTTACGTGTTACTGTGGGGCAAGGACTAAGAATAGGCGGCTTCTCTTTGATGACCCTCCGGGAGCTCGGATAGGAGTAGGTCTGAGGCGGCCAGAGGATGCAGAGCGTAGGGGTCTTGAGGGTGTGTAGTTAGAGACCATTGACCGGAGGTAGGCGGGAGCGGTTCCCTTTGTCGCACGGTATGCTAGGTCGAGGGCCTTGAAGCGGATACGTGCAGCAATGGGGAGCCAGTGCAGGTCCCTAAGAAGTGGGGTGACATGGGCCGACTCCGGTAGGTTTGAGTCTCTATCTCTCTCTCTCTCTCTCTCTCTCTCTC